>NC_133380.1:12851169-12875858 GCF_049309525.1 Garra rufa
AAAGGAAATAGAAAACCAGAACCATAATTTAAGGAAAGATTAAAAGCAAAGTGGAAAAAAGAGAGAAAGAGAAAAATAGTGATCCCCATTTTAATTTAGAGAGAGTACAGAAACACACAGGCATTGACAGGAAGGGGTTGGGGGGAGGAGGAGGAAAAGGAAAGAGAAAAAAGACAAAAATTGAGCGAGTGTAGAGGAAGATAGGAAGCACACTAACACACTTACCGCAGCGGAACGAACACTCTGTGGGGCAGAGCAGTGTTAGACAAGAGTGAGTCACAAGAACAAGAACCACATCTACGTTACAGCTTTACACGACACGCACAAACACAGACTCTGGATCCTCACACTTTCTGGTGTGTATTGTACGCACCACACTTCCAACACACAAGTGAACATGTATTGATTCTAGCACACTGTTACTAGTTTGTGAGGTTTCTATGTTTAGCTCACCTTCACACACACTTTGCAACAGAGACACAATACTCCCTCACACTTATCTTATATACACACTTGGACAAATTGCTAAATCCAGACACATCTCCAGAGGAGAGTCAACCAAGAGATCATGGGGGTTATGTCAGGGTGAGAAATGCTGTGTGTGTACATTTATGCATTATAGCATAACAGGTTTAAAAGAGTAATTGCTTCTATGTGATGTGATGTGTTGTGGGTGTATGTTTGCGGAATCGAATGCTGTGAGCGTGTTACTGCCTCCAGAGGTTGATTTGTGGTAGTGTTTCAAAGGATCGAGTGAAATATCTCATAAGGTCAAGAGGTGCATACTTAATTTTGGCATTTTTTCTTAAATTTAGTCAACAGTTTTGTTTTATCTTAACTGACAAATGTATGGAAGCCCATTTCCGCCACTAAATAAAAAAATAAAAAGGTTTTGCAACTTCTATTTCGACGTTTATCTCACAATTTTTACATTTTTTCTCGCAATCGCGAGTTGACATCTCGCAATTATGACTTTTTTTTTAAAATAAACTTGCAGTTGTGAGTTATAAAGTCTGTATCGCATGTTATAAACTCACAAGAAAAAAAATTCTAAGAAATAAAGTTGCAATTTTGAGAAATAGTCAAAAATCCTGCTATTCTGACTTTATAACTTACAATTGAAAGTTTATATCTCCCAATTCTGACTTTATGACTCACAATTGCGAGTTTACATTTCACAATTCTTAGAAAAAGAGTCAGCATTGCGAGTGAAAATAATGAGAACTGTGAGATAAAAAGTCAGTATTGCATAATATGAAACTCGCAATTGCGAGAAAATTTTTTTAATTAAAAATCATGTAATTCTGAGAAATAAAATCACAATTTTGAGAAATAAAGTAAAAAATCCTTTATTCAGATTTTATAACTTGCAAATGCGAATTTATCACTCACAATTTTGAGAAGTCAATATTTTGAGTTTGTATCATGCAATTTTGACTTAAAAATAAAAAGTCAGTATTGCATGATATAAACTCGCAACTGTAAGAAAAAAACTAAGAATAAAAACACAATTTTGAGAAATAAAGTCGCAATTTTGAGAAATAAAATAAAAAAACCTGCTTTGTTGACTATATAACTCGCAATTGTGAGTTTATATAACGCAATTCTGAAAAAAAGTCAGAATTGTGAGTTCGTATCATGCAATTCTGAGGGAAAAAAAAGTCAGAATTGCAAGGTAAAAAGTCAGTATTGCATGTCATAAACTCACAATTCCAAGAAAGAAACTCGTAATTAAAAAAAACTTTGCAATTCTAAAAAATAAAGTTGTAATTTTGAGAAATAATGTCAGAAATTCTGCTATTCTGACTTTATAACTTGCAATTGTTATTTTATATCACTCAATTTTGAGAAAAAAAAAAATCACAATTGTGAGTTTATCTTGCAATTCTGACTTTATAATTTGCAACTGCAAATTTATCTCTCACAATTCTGAGAAAAAGTCAGAATTGTGTGATTGGATTATGCAATTCTGAGAAAATTCTGAGAATTGCAAAATAAAAAGTTAGTATTGCATGATAAAAACTCGCAACTGCGAAAAAACAACTGAATAGAAAAAAACCCTCACAATTCAGAGAAATAATGTTGCAATTAATAAAATAAATGCAATTAAAAAAATACCTCTATTCTGACTTTGTAACTCGCAATTGTGAATTTATATCTCACAATTCTGAGAAAAAGTCTGAATTGTACGTTTGTATCACGCAATTCTGAGAAAAAAATTTAAAATTTAAAATTAGAATTTAGAATTAGAATTTAGAATTTAGAAAAGTCTGAATTGTAAGTTTGTATCACCCAATTCTGAGAAAAAGTCATAATTGCGAGATAAAAAGTCGCAATTACCTTTTTTTTATTTTTTATTCAGGCGTGGAAACGGGCTTTCATACAAATAGATTAAGAAAAGCAATTAGCAAATGTTTTTATAAGTTAAAAACATTTTTTTAATGTTTCATTTAACTGACATATTAAATAATAATTAAACAAATATTTTTAAATGTATTACTACATTTTCAGTAAAGACACAATCAAAAGTGACAGTAAATACATTTATAATATTTTCTGTCTATTCTTTAGAATTTTCTATTTATCAATAATAATAGTAATAATAATAAATTAACAAAAAATGGATTATGGTTATCACAAAAATATTAACCAGCACCAAATCAGCATATTAAAATGATTTCTGAAGGGTCATATCATATGACACCGAAGACTGGAGTAATGATGCTGAAAAATCAGCTTTGCCATCACCAAAATAAATTACATTTTAAAATATATTAAAATAAAAAAACAGCTATTTTAAATTTAATATAGTAAAAATAAAAATAAAATAATATTTTTTAAATCAATTAGTTGACAATTCCATACAAACATGGCTTATCTTACAAGTTACAGCTGGAACTATACATTCTGTAACTATGCACAATCTGTTTTCTCATGAGGTTACCTACTTCTGTCACTACCTCAAATCCAGCTCTGGCAGCAGCACACTCCAGACACACCAAGGTTTCCTTGAAAGTGAGCTAGGGTGTTATGAATATGCAGAAAACACACTCTTTCTCTCTCTCTCTCTCTCTCTCTCTCTCTCTCACACACACACATATGCATTCACACAGCCATGCATGTAAGTGAAGGTCAGGGTGGGAGCCACTTATCCATGTGCCCTTTGACTTTTGACAAAGACATGCTAGCATTTATTGACTTGTTAGCATGACAGCACATCAAACTTTTGAAGTTTGGTTCCCCCAACTGAAGCGGTCAAAGGCTGTTAGCTGGATAACTGACTGAGGACAGATATTGGGAATAAATGATAACAGATAAAAGGTGGAAAGACGAAATGGGAGAATGGATGGATGAAAGGATGAAGGTGCTCACTTGGTTGTCTGCTGAGAGGCGTGGCATGGAGATGGTCCGCCCATGCCCTTCCATTGGGTGATAGGGCTCAGTGTCCGAGTAACCGTCCCCAACAGGCCCAATCTCTCTCATTTCTACCGTCTGCAAAACAGAGCAACAGCATGTGGGCCGGGCTGATGCCTGCTTCACCGGCCTACAGCTCTATCGGGTGTGATACTGGACCCATGAGGGTTTAAACCAGTAGAGGGCAATGTCATTTGCAAAAGTGCAGTTGAAATGAAGATTAGCACACTTGAGCTAGTCATTAGCCATTGCCAAATGATGCATATCACTAACAGAATAGAATAAAAGAACAGGTGCACACTAGTCTCTGAATATCGGCCCACATAACAGCTTATTCTAGCCAAGAACCGCCAATTCAGACAGGAAAGGGCTGTCTGACTGATAAATGAAGTGACAAACCAATGTTTGCTTTTCGTATATAATGTTTAAGATGGGTAAATCTGAAATCAGTTAAAGCTTAAAGATATCACATTTACTACTAATAATCCTACATAAAATGTAGAAGCCACATTTAAGCTGCTTCAAAGCTGCGCAGGTGTGTTTACTTGTGATATATTTGTAAAAATAAAATTTATTTAAATAAATTTATTTAATTAAATTAAAGCGGTTGTTCTGGTTTATATAACATTATATAGCATATTTTAACAACCTATTTTGCATACATATTCAAAATAATTAAATAAAGGGAGATTGTGTGATTTCAGGTTTGGTTTATAAAAAGTTAAATAAAGATTAAGTGTGTATATACAAATAAATTACAAATTAGTAATACAAATATTGCATTAAATTGCAAATTGATTTTTAATTATTATTTGTTCTTTCAGGTTTCGAAAAATAAAATAAAATAAAATGAAATAAATAAATAAATAAAATAAAAGCCTTTGTTCTGGTTATTATTATTCGTTATATTTTGTTATTTGTCCTGGTTAATATTATTTGTTATTTCAGGTTTGGAAAAAAATAAAAAATAAAATAAAAGCCATTGTTCTGGTTATTATTATTTGTTATATCATGTTTGGAAAATAAAATAAAATAAAAGCCATTGCTCTGGTTTATATAACATTATATGAAATATAATGAAATATAATTCTCACCTTTTTTCTTCTCAAAAAAGGTGAGAAGAAATAAAAATAGATTTAAAAGTAAAATAAAGATTAAGCTTTATATTACAAATTAATAATAAAAATATTTTTCCATTTTACTGCAACTTATTTTGCATACATATTCAAATTGATTACTTGTTATTATTTATTTAAGTTTTTGATAATAAAATAAAATAAAATAAAATAAAAGCTGTTGTTCTGCTTTATATATCTGATCTTTGTTTTACTGATCCAAAATCCCAAATTAAATATGATAACTCCTACACAAAATTAGATTTTATGTGTAATTTTAAGTTTTGGCTTTGTAATTAATGGAAAAACAAATAAATAATACAAATTTGGCAAAACATGTTTGCATACATATCCAAATACATGAGAAGAAATAAAACAGAAATGTGACTTGAGTTTTGGTCACAGAATTTCACAGTAACTGTTGAACTGGGTCAAGCCACAGCTCTTGTTTACAAATCTCTTGTAGGCTGAGACTAGGGGCACACTAACCCAATCGCCCACTACTGGTTTAAGTACTTTCCAACATGCTCAATAAGCCTGAAGCTGTTTATTTAGCATCTCTTTTGCTTCAAAGTACTAGGATGAGTGACTAGTGCAGGGAAACATCAGGGTCGGATGACTGCCGAGCTACAGAGAAGTGTCACACTGAAGGAGAGATGAGAGTCTGGAGGGGGTTTGGTACGATCCAGCAGACAGTGAGGAAGCAGGCAAGCAGTGAAACACCCCCGCAGTCTGGCAGAGGTGGAAAAGTCTATACAAACAGTTTATGATGGGCAGTGAAGATCTTTAGAAAGATTTATCAGACAGATAAAGAGGTGAGCTACAGACCGACAGAGACAGAAGAGATAGAAAGAGTGATAATATGAATGAGAAGTGTGTCCAAAAGCAGCGAAAAAGGGACGATGGCTGGGAAGACAGTGATTGGCTGAAGCACACAGTTCTTTCAATACCAAAGGCTGAGAGAAGCTGATATAGTCCCGGCCGCCTTGCCGGGTTTCAAGTGGTTGAATAAACTCCTGCTAAAAACTTAAAATTCAAATCTACAAGATAAAATCGCCTTCCAATCTGAGGATCTCCGATATTACCTGTGGATTGTGGCGACCATCGTGATGGTCATCAGGATACGGTCTGTCAGGGTTCCAGTTTTCCGGAACAGGCTTCTGGAACATTTCCTGGGCGCGTGACGTCACCCACGACTGGCTCTCGCTCATTCCACCCTCCGGAGGCCTGAACCAGAGAAAGATGTTGGCTGGCTAATTCATTTACTCACTCACTCACTCACTCACTCACGCACTCACGCACTCACTCACTCACTCACTCACTCACTCACTCACTCACTCACTCACTCACTCACTCACTCACTCACTCACACGCAATTTTGTACATACAAAATGCCTTTTGCAGACAACTATATTACAGAAGCACAATTACAAATGTATATATGTATATACCGCAGAATTAACACAAAAGCAGATAGACGTATGTTGAAGAATTGAAATCTAATGTAAGTACAGAGACAGCTGAGAGAAGGTAAAACAAAGAAAGAGCAGAAGTGCGGCCTATAAGGAGAAGAAGAAAGACAACAATTAAAGCAAAGCTAAGCAGAAAGAGGAGACAAAGTGCACCAGTTGAAACAGGTGAATCTCATAAAACCTCTCTGGTTCAGGTATTATTTTATCCCAAAATTAAAAAGAAAAATAATATTTTCTACACACAGAAATGAAAGTTTATTTTGTATAATTAACCATTTTGGAATTTTGACATTATTTTTATGCCAAATAAGCACATTTAATGACAGATTTTTATTACACACACACACACACACACACACACACACACACACACACACACACACACACACACACACACACACACACACACACACACACACACACACACACACACACACACACACACACACACACACACACACACACACACACATGTTGGGTTTACATGTTTTATGGGGACATTCCATAGGCGTAATGGTTTTTATACTGTACAAACCGTACTTTCTATCGCCCTACACCTACCCTACACCTAAACCTAGCCCTCACAGGAGATTGTGCACACTTTTACTTCATCAAAAAAACTCATTGTGCATAATTTATAAGCCTGTTTCCTCATGGGGACCTGAGAAATGTCCCCACAAGGTCAAAATCTACTGGTATTCCTATCCTTGTGGGGACAACGTGATGAATACCAGGTACACACACACACACACACACACACACACACACACATATATATATATATATAATTTTCATTAAATTTGTATGTAAAATTTGTTTTCATCATTCAAATTTTCTAACAAAAAACATTTGTATTTCAGTATTATTTTATATAATGTATTTTTTAGAATTCATTTTATGAAAAAACAAAATTATAATTTATTTTTTAGAAAAGGAATGGCTTTAAAAATGTTAGTAAAATGTCTGGATGTACAGTATTAAAGCAATTGGAAAATGTGCTTAATTCTTATGAACATAATTTTTATTAATGCAACAAACAGTATTTTAATATTTGATGTTGCTTTTGGGATGAAATGTGACCTGGATATGATTTCATGAGACACACTCAGACAGATTATGCTTAAAGCTAATAAAAACTTGCATAAAAAGACTAATGAAGACGCTACTCACAGGCTGTTGACAGGTTCCTGCAGTGGCTCGGGGAGACCGTTCACCCCTGGTCCCCCTTCCTGGCTCGGGGATGGCTCCATGCGCTGAAACATTAATGGCGTTCGGTTCTGTGTGAGATACGAACATGGCCTGCAGCTGGGATCAGACACACTCATGGGATATGGGGTAACACACACAAGCCACCGTGCATTACACAGGTGGTGGGGTACCAGACAGCAGAGGTCCCCCTGAGGGCATCATGGGATACGAAGTCCTCCTGTGCCCTCACCAACCTGAATGGAGTCCTCCATTGGGGCTGTGCTGTCTAGGTAGGTGCCGATGGCTCAAGGCATTTCCATCCAACCCACCGGTAAATATGGGTGGTAGTAACAATTTGGGCATGCTACAGTGAGAATCTGAGGTTCATACTCACAGAACTACATGTTCTGGGTGGGTGATATTTAAACTATGAACACTAGAAATCTCAAAGACCGTGGCAGCCCAAAGGTTACACCAAGAACCTCCCCTCAACATCCATTAATGAACATATTTGGCTAAACAAACTGTGTCCACACGGAGGGAGAAAAGATTCCATGTTAGTGACATTGATAAATCAACCTCACCAATCAACGAATGGAGACAAGACAGACAGAGAAAAGTACACATCACAAAAAAAAAACCAAGAGATTGACAGTGGATCCAAGGATGGAAACAAGGAGGAAAGATCAAAAGGAATTAGTTAAAATGCAAACAAGTCGACAGACATAGATATAGAGACATCAGCGATGGATACAGAGAGTGAGACAGCCACAAAAGCGCAGCTGATGTTGAGAGGACGGTGCTGAGGTACGACAGGTAAAGAGACAGACAGGGAATTATGTGAGTCAAGACACAAACATACATTTAGACCATTCCCTGATGCCGGCAGAGTGTCCATGCTCTTTGTGGTTAGCACCAAGTATTACTATATTGAAAATACTATATTGAAGAAACAGTGGACACTGTGCTCGTACAGCATGGGAATGATTTTAGGGAAGGGGACAGGAGTGACACTGACAAAAGGCCATGTTGTATCATTCATCACTGCAAATATTCTGCAAAGTTACTCCATGTGTTTTAAGCATGCTCTAATTATGGAAATAAAATGTGAAATGATCATGTCTATAATCAGTGTTATTGTTTCCATGCCAAAAAAATCACTAAAGCATCTAAAAGTTTATATACAATTTAAAGGGATAGTTTACCCAAAAATGAAAATTTGATGTTTATCTGCTTACCCCCAGGGCATCCAAGATGTAGGTGACTTTGTTTCTTCAATAGAACACAAACAAAGATTTTTAACTCAAACTGTTGCAGTCTGTCAGTCATATAATGGCAGTCAATGGGACCCACGGATTTGAGAGTCAAAAAAACATACACAGACAAAACCAAATTAAACCCTGCGGCTCGTGACGATACATTGAGGTCTTAACACATGAAACAATTGGTCTGTGCAAGAAACTGAACAGTATTTATATAATTTTTTACTTCTGATCTACCACAATGTCCAACTATCCTGAGCGTGTTCACAACAGTCAGCGCATGATGCGTCAATGTAATTACTTGTGCTTATCCTGATTGTTGCAACCAATTAAAAACTAAAAGATTAAGTTTGCTTGCGTGAACTCATCCAGGAGTGTTGACTTTTCGCCAACTCCCAACTTTTGAGCCTGATCGACTGAAGTTCTGGTTGCTTGCTCTTCGTCACACGCCGACTCTTGAACATGCTCAGGACGACCCCAGTGTATCGTCACAAGCCAAAGGGTTTAATTTGGTTTGACTGTGTATGTTTTTTTGACTCTCAAAGCCGTGGAGCCCATTGACTGCAATTATATGACTGACAGACTGCAATGGTTTGAGTTAAAAATCTTTGTTTGTGTTCTACTGAAGAAACAAAGTCACCTACATCTTGGATGCCCGGGGGGTAAGCAGATAAACATCAAATTTTCATTTTTGGGTGAACTATCCTTTTAAGTCCTAGTGCTCTGTGTGGAAAGCGACATACACTACTGTTCAACAGTTTGGGTTTGGAAAGATTTTTTAAAATAAGATATTATAAATATCGTTATCCAGCAAGAGTACATTAAATTGATCGAAATTTTCATTCATCCTAATCCTAAAAACATGATCAGTTTTCACAAAAATATTTTTTAATATTGATAATATAAAATGTTTTTTGAGCAACAAATCTGCATATTATGATTTCCGAAGGATCATGTAACACTGAAGACTTGAGTAATGATGCTGAAATTGTTGCTTTGTTATCACATGAATAAACTGCATTTTAAAATATATTAAAAAAGAAAACTATACTACTATTTTTACATTTTTGATCAAATAAATGCAGCCTTGGTAAGCTTAAAAAACTTCTTTCAAAAATAACAGGAAAAAATCTTACCAACTCTAAACTTCTGAACAGTAGTGTACATACTGTATCTAATAAGCACTAATAAAATAGAGTGAAGGAGACATTGGCTGTGGCCGAACCAGCTTGCTGATTTTCAACAATGTATTTTTAATGCTTATTTTTGGATATCTCATTAACAAAATGCTTCATGAAAGCACCAATATGCAAAAGGAGCATAGAAAACAAATGCTATTAAAGTTATGCTATTAGAGTATTAGTTCACTTCCAGAACAAAAATTTACAGATAATTTACTCACCCCCTTGTCATCCAAGATGTTCATGCATTTCTTTCTTTAGTCATAAAGAAATTATGTTTTCGAAGAAAACATTTCAGGAATTTTCTCTATATAGTGGACTTCTATGGTGCCCGTGAGTTTGAACTTCCAAAATGCAGTTTAAATGCAGCGTCAAAGGGCTCTAAACGATCCCAGCCGAAGAATAAGGGTCTTACCCAGTGAAATGACGGTAGGTCGGTTAGTCGAAACACTCCCATCTCATTTTCTTCTCCAACTTCAAAATCATTCTACATTGCCTTTTTTTGTAAAGGGCGTTTGACCTTCTTTGGACATTCACTTTGTAAACACTGGGTCAGAACTTATGCAGCGATGTATAAGCGACGATTTTGAAGTTGGAGGACAAAATGAGATGGGAGTTTTTTCAACACACCCTAACTGTATTGAACCGGAGTGCACGGAGTACGCATACGCATCACATAGCTAGACAAAATAAGCATTTGAGGTTAAAAAGTATATAAATTGTCAACAGATCATTTCGCTAGATAAGACCCTTCTTCCAACTGAAGCTGCATTTAAACTACATTTTTTGAAGTTCAAACTCACAGGCACCATAGAAGTACATTATATGGAGAAAATTCCTGAAAGGTTTTCTTCAAAAAACATAATTTCTTTATTTCTTTCTTAATCTTGGATGACAAGGGAGTGAGTAAATTATCCGTAAAGTTTTGTTCTGGAAGTGAATTAACACTTTAATATTTTTAATCAGTTTCAGACATAGCCAATAAGTCAGATATTAACAGATTTAAGATTGTTGTGTGGACAGGCAGAAGTCACAAAAATATGCTGTTACCAATGTTGATTAGCAAAGCTAGGGTGACCATACATCCTCTTTTACCCGGAAATGTCCTCCTTTTTGGCTGTAAAATTATGTCCGGGGGGATTTTGTAAAATATCATAAAATGTCCGGGTTTTTTACCTCATTTCACTGACCGTCATTAATTCAACACTTTAAATGCAGCCACTGCCCACCGGCATTATTCTGAGGTACCTGTCTGATGACGTGAAAGACCCAATTGTCAAAACAAAACAAACGAGGAGCTGCGCTGCAAGAGCTGTGTGTCACTAACATGCCGAAACGCAAATGTAGTTTCACATAGGGGTGGGCGGATTGATCCAAATATCGATAGTATCGATACTAACATTGGTATTGGTATCGGATCGATACTAGCCTGCTGAGATTTTTTCTTCTCTACACTTAGTGCATTGCTTAATACATTTAACAAAGAGTAGACGTAAATATGCCGCTCTTTTCACATCTCGTATGCAAACATTGTTGCTGCTCCCCTGCTATGCTGTTTTGTTGTTATGCCATCACGTGACTCCAAGTGTAAGTGGATACTTTAGGCTAAAGGGAGATACAGTATGGAATGGTACAAATTTATTAGAGACGTTTTGAACGTACTATTTGAATGCATAAGTTTATATTACATGTGTTCATATCCCTGGCTGCTTGCACATAATTTGCATCATCAGTTTGGCCTTTTAATATTACTTTCTTAATGCATTAAGCCATGTTAAGTTTTTATTTATAACTCGATGGGAGGTAATGCTTAACATAAAACTATATGCATTGCTTTCATTTTCTGGAGTCCTCTGCTTGCAAACTCCTTTTAGAAAGGCAAAGAATGTCCACATAGTTTTAAGGTGAATGTATATTACATTTACATTTATACATTTAGCAGACACTTTTATCCAAAGTGACTTACAAAGAGACCTGGAAGCAATCAGAATCAACAAAAGAGCAATAACATGCAAGTGCTATGACAAATCTCATTTAGCCTAACGCAGTACATATAGCAAGGTTTTTTCTTATTAGATAGATAGATAGATATTTTAGCCATATCAACATAGTTATTGTTAATACACAATTGGTCATTTAAATTTATGTTTTTGAAAGGGAAAAGTATCGGTATTGGTATCAGTATCGGCGATATTGGCCCTGTATTTACTTTGTCTAGTTTCACAGACAAATTTCAAAGAGAAGAAAAGAAAAGACTAAGAGAGATGATATTTTTTACAAGGCAATAAGGTTTTGATATAAGATTCAGTTCAAACAGAAAGAGAATTAAAAATAAATGTGTGATTTCTAAAAGCGCTTTGTCATTATTGAGCACTTGGGTACTTTTGCTGACTAACGGGAGGGGGGGGGGGGGTGTCAAGCCCATCCTGGGGAGGGTGTCCTCTTTTTGGATTCTCAGAATATGGTCACCCTAGCAAAGCTAATCAGCTGCAAACTTGACTAATTAGACTACATGCTTTGTTGGGATAAAGGCTGAGAAAGGACAGCAGACTTGACATTTGTTTATTGGTCTGAAGCGGTACCTGCTCCTCACGAAGCGCCTGCAGCTTTTTGGCCTTGCTCTGCCGGTAGTACTCCATGATCATCATGGCGGCGTAGATCTTGCCCACTGTCAGGTCTGTCGCTGCTGAGAGGACGAAAAAGTTACCCTGCACAATTAGACCGGGGTGGAATGGGACCCTGAGCCGAGAGGGGGATGGGAGTTGGAGACAAGGCATGCCACAAACACAAAGGTCTAGTCTCTCAGAACCAGACTAAACTCAGTCATGACCTCACAAGAAACCTCAATGAAGAAGTTCTTGATAGTCCAGAATGAGTCTTAATCTGGGACTGAGAAACTAGACAACAGTAATACAACAAATTACAAAACAAATTGCACAAATACAGCTGCACCAACATTTGATTTAGACTCTTAAGTCACAGATATACAAGTATGAATGTCATTGCATAGACAGCAAAATAGCATTAATTAATTTTAAAGGTTACATAGCATGAACATCTGACTTTTTCCATGTGTAAGTGCAATAATCGATCTCCGGTGTATCTGCCAAGCCAGAAAACCTGAAAAAGGACAACTCAGTAACTTTGTTTTGGTAAGCCTTTCTCTGCAAGCCTGTGAAAAAATGAACCGATCAGATTTTATTTTCTCCCCCGTGACGTAGAAAGGGGATCTTATTATAATACAAACAAAGCATGCTAACTGTTCTGTCTTTGGCTGCACAAATGAGCAGAAAACACTATTTAGAGTCCCAGCCTCAGAGGAGACAAGAGAGCAGTGGATTTACTGATTTATTTACTGTATATTTACAGTGTATTTGACAGTTTAAGCGCAATAAGACATGAAAGAGAACTTGAGTACTCACACACTGTGTGACAACCAATTTCTGTGTGCGTGCTTCAAGTTTGTACGCTTAGAAAAACCTATATTAGAAGTTTGAACTAATACGTTTTATGTGTGATAGACATGATAATCAAAACCAAACAGATGTTTTTTAGTATCTGAGATACAAACTGTAACGGCATATCCCTTACTTTTACAGTTTGGGGGCGGGGAGCAGCAGCTAATATGCATTTAAAGAAACATGCACGAAAAACATTGTGTTTTCAAAATGATATAATAAATGATCTGTGGGGTATTTTAAGATGAAACTTCACAGGCACATTCTGGGGACACCTGAGACGTATATAACATATTCTCCTTTAAAATAAATGCCATCTGGTGTACTGCTCTTAAATGCAATGACATTCATTTTAGTATGGCTTAAGTGCCCAAATACATTCTGGTGCCACTGTACATATATATATATATACATATATACACAGTATATATACAACATATATACACATTTTACACAATAGACACTAGACAAAGTACGCTGACAAATACAAAACACCACAGAGCTGATAGTCTTTTCACATTCAGATCCTCATTAATTAAAGAACCTCTTATTTTTCTCAAGTACCTTTAATAGCTTCACATTTCTAGTCTGCATTACATTCCTACAGGGACTCAAGAGCCATTTCACTATGAGTAGATGCCACGAATGAGGCAACAATAACAGAATGCTATTTAGGATTACACTATTTTATAAGGAGCTCAAATTTTTCATCAAAACTCAGCAGTGGCATCCAGAGTTTGAATGAGACACATAACATATAAATTTGAAAAATTTTGAGCTGCCATAAATGACAAAAAGAAATCCATTTACATAAAACACCTTCTTCTTAAGACACTTTCATAGTAAAATGGCATGAAACCCCCAGGGATTAAGAATAAACCTAATAAATAACTGTAAAGCATGCTGAAATTTCAAATTAAAAAGAAACATGCTAAAGGAAAGCACACAAAAGTACCTTCAGCTACTTTTCATACATAATTATACAAAGCTAAATACATTCGGGTCATCATATTATAATGTAAAGTCTTTAACATCTACTGTATAAACAACCTCAGATATGAGGTAATATCTCGGGCTACACTGTTTTTGAGGCTCTGTGGTCTGGAGGTTAAGCCCAGCTTTGTGATTTACACATGCTGGAGTGAAAAGACTTCTATAGAGGATCCGTCTATAGCGAGGCACCCCCTGATAACAGGCAATGGTTAGAAGGAAGAGGAAGAAAAGGATAGAGGTTGAAAAATGGGAGATATGTAGTTTAAAAGTGGAATGACTATTATTTAAAAGGTGTATACCATTTTAAATACTTCAAAACAAACTACTCAAGTCACGTTGAGTATCAGATGTAAACAGAAACAAGGCCTTGTAAGCAATAAATCATATTGTTGGGAGACAGGATGGTTTTAAATAGTACTAATATGGTAAAGCATAGCATTCATTTATCACGTGGGTAAGGGAGAAGGGTTAGTTAAAGATAGAGGAGAGAATAAAGGAAGAGGAAAAAAGGAGAGAGGTTGAAGAGGGGGGATATGTAGTTTAGAAGTAGAATAACAGTTATTTAAAAGGTGTATACTGTTTTAGATACTACAAAACTATTAATCAAGTCATGCTGAGAATCAGATATAAACAGAAACAAAGCCTTATAAGCAATAAATCATATATAGCTGGGAAACAGGATGAACTTAAACAGTATTAAAATGGTAAAGCATGGTTCTACTGATCTAATTGGTTTGTCATATGGATACAGGAGAAGGGTTAGTTAAAGGTTGTGAAAGTGTTGCCTGATCAGAGGGTGCTGAGCGGTGTGGACTGAGAGAAGCTGTTCTCTGATGAATTGGTGATCTTTGATTAGTTGTTGTTGTTGTTTTTTCTACAAACCCATCTGCAACTTACACTTGTGTGGTGTTACCAGGAGATCCAGGTTCTTCTGGGAGAGATTTGGCCAAATCGCCATCATTTCCTTACGGAGCTCGGCGTCCATCTGGTGTTTGTCTGCGCCTCCTGTAAGCGTGTGATGTCAGGGCCGGGTACATACATACACACATGCACACACACACACACACATACGCATGCACATATGTACAGACAAATAAAATGTGGCAATACACCAGAAGTACCAACCCAATATTAATAGAACATCACAAAACGATAATTATATTCACATTCATTCAGAAGGTACAGGAGACACACACAGAGGAAACAGGAAATTGGAGTATTTTGTTAATGTTTTTACGTTTTTCAAATGCAGAAAGAAAGAAAAAGAAAGAAAGAGAAGGATACAATTTTTTGTACATCTCAAAATATGCTAAAAATATATATATGATTTTTGTATATATCAAAATCTGTTTACATTTATTTTTTTTAAAAGTAGAAAAAAAGAAGAAAAAGGGAATATATTTTTGTATATCTGAAAATCAAATTAAAATATATATTTTTAAGAAATAAAGAAATAAAGAGATCTGATTTCTTGTATATCTCAAAATATGTTTAAAATATTTTTTTAAAGTTTAAAAGAAAGAAAGAAAAAGGATCGATTTTTTGTAAATCTTAAAATCTGCTTAATATAATTAAAAAAAAGTTTAAAAGAAAGAAAGAAAAAAGGATCTGATCTCAAAATCTGCTTATTTTTTTAAGTTTAAAGGAAAGAAAGAAGGGAAGAAAGAAAGAAAGAAAAAAGGGATCAGATTTTTTGTGCATATCAAAATCTGCTTTAAATATATATTTTATAACGAAATTAAAAAAGAATGCAAAAAAGGATGTTTTTTTTGTAAATTTCAAAATCTGTTTAATATATTTTTTTAAGTTTAAAAGAATGAAAGAAATAAGGATCTAATTGTTGTATATCTTAAAATCAGTTTAAAATGTTAGATTTTTTTTAAATTTGAAAGAAAGAAAGAAAGAAAGAAAGAAAGAAAGAAAGGGATCAGATTTTTTGAGTATATCAAAATCTGTTTAAAATAATTTATTCTTTAAAAAAATGTAAAATAAGAAAAAGGGATCTAATTTTTTGTATATCTGAAAATCTAATTAAAATATATTTTATATATTATATAGTTTATTGTATATCTCAAAATCTGCTTAAAATATATTTTTAAAGTTTAAAAGAAAAAAAGATAAAAATAATTTATAAAAAAAAACTAAAAACGGAATCAGATTTTTTTGGTATATCTGAAAACCTGATTAATATATTTTTTTAAAAACAAAGAAAGGGATCTGTTGCTTTACATATATATTTTTTAAAGTTTACAAGAAAGAAAGAAAAAAGGATCAGATTTTTTGTATATCTCAAAATCAGCTTAATATAATTTATTTGTTTAAAAAAGAGTTTAAAAGTAAGTTTTAAAAGAGTTAAAAAAAAGTTTTAAAAGAAAGAAAAAGAAAGAAAGAAAGAAAGAAAGAAAGAAGGGATCCTTTTGATATATAAAGGATAAAATTCATTTTATTTAAAAGTTTTAACAAAATCAAAAGAAAGAAAGTTTTAGATTTTATGATACATATGACTCATGTTTAGTTTTTATTTGAAGTAAAATAAAAGACAGAAAGAAAGGAAGTAAGAAAAATGAACGAGGGATGTCGTTCTGTACCCTTAGCGATTTTGATGTCCAGAGCTGTGCGTATCAAAGCCATCAGCGTGGAGTTGAAATGCACCGTGTTGTCATCTGCAACAGGTAGGTCCATGCGTAGCAGTCTCTGTGAAGAGCCAATCAGAGGGGATGAGGGCGGGGCTGTGTAAGTTAAACATCCAATCAGATGTTTTGGTGGGCTAACAAAAGGCTTGGGGAGCTCAGCAGTTTGTAGCCAAAGAATAAGTTACCGGGTACACAAATTTCAGTAGAATAAGTTATTAAATGTGCCATTTGATTGTGGTTTTAACAGTAGTTTCTTTTCATGCAGTGGTTGTGTAGAAATTTTCACCATTGCTTTTCGGGGATACTCATAGAACAACACAAAAAGGATCTGTGAGAGCAGTTTTCTTACACTGACAAATAATTTACCAACAATCTGCAACATTGCAATGTGTGAATGAAGCATTCACACATTTCGAAAAACATATACAGTACATACACATCAATTAAGTGACTTAATTGGAGCGCTCACAGATAACAGTATCACATGACATGAAGTCATTGCTTCAGTGTATCTCTGCCTTTGAAAACTGATCTCAGATCAGGCATAAATGTCTTTTTTGGGACTGCCACTTGATTTCTACATTTTAAAGTGTGTTAATAGTTTTTGGGACTCTATAAAGTGCAATCAACTGATCCTGAATCAGCTAGCAAAGGCTGAGGACACAAATGTCAGCTAAAGTTTTACAATAGGCTACTGCTAAAGAGCTCCCCCTACCTGTTGGAGTTTGAATATTTTGGACAAACCAATGAACGAAAGAGCACCTAAAAACATGTTTTTAGATGCCGGTTTCATGCATTGGATGTACCTTCATGGAACTGGAACACACAAGCACACAACATGGCGTTAGTGTGAGGAAGTGAGCATGTGTCTGTGTATATTTGTGTGCCCATTTCAGACCAGTCCGTCATTCCTTGGAGGAGCATGAGCTGCGTTTCAGCGGTGGCCATGCAAAAGCACATGCAATGCAGCACGACCCCTAATCGGAGTTCAGCGATGGTACGACCCGCCCTCCCCGCCAGCCTGGCCCACCCGAACATCGACCTCTAGTCCATGCAGCATGCATAGCATGCACCCCCCTCCTCCCTCCCCACCCCTCACAGAACAAGAGCAGTGCAGCCGCGCACAGAGAGTATCATTTCATCTTTTATTGACCACTTGTATTTTTGGGTTTGTTTAGCATCTTTATCTTTCTTTGGGTGATATCTCATAGGGTTAATTGCATTTCTTTTTATTGATCTCTCGATGCAAAACGGGTGCAGTTTTTTGAAGGTCAGATAAGGGGTGGCATTCCCTACAGAGTTAAAGAGGAAAAAATGGCTGTGTTGTACACCGAGAGGTGTAGGACTGGATTAGGGGGCAACAGGTATAGAAGTTAGTTCACTTCAGACTGGAAAGCTATGAGATGTGTACCACATATAAAAATAATGAGAAAGGGGGGAGTGGTGTGCTTGGCAATGGATAGAGAGAAAGTCTGAGAGGAAAAAGAGAGAAAAAGAAGAATGCTGTTTGTTTGAGATGAGGGGAAACAATAAGAGAGAGTGAGGAAAGTGAAAGGAAGAGTTTGAAGTGAAGGGAGTCTCAGCATTTCACAAAATGTCTATCATAGAGGACGTCTGCCATTTTTAATTAGATGCAAAATATAGATAGTCTGTCCGAGTACAACCGATACATGCAAACTCCAGAAAACCTTACATGGAAAAGCAGTGATCTAGAATCTATTTTTTGGCATATTTGAATTTGATTTTTTGAAGTGTAATCAGCAAAAAAAAAAAAAAAAAAAAAAACCTTCTGATGTTTTCTGAACTCGGTCTGAACGATCAGATGAGATTTCAAGATGTTTTTTCCTTAAAAATGTGCACATTTTCTGTATTAATTCCACTCTTCTTTGCTCACACAGTCCTCCAATACACTACTGTTCAAAAGACAAAAAAAGTAACAATATTTATAATTAATATTTTATTCAGTAAGGATGCAAAAGCGACAGTAAAGACTGATAAAATCTGTTTTAAATGTATAAATTGTACATTTATAATCAATGATATTTGCATTCTATTTCAAATGCACCGCTGTTTTTTTAACTTTCTATTCTAATTTCAGGTTTCGGATGAGAACTTCTCAGGAGAATTTCGGACTCTTAAAGGGAACCCAGGGTATTAAGGCTTATATGGCATAATATAACGTAAATGATGTATTTTACTAAATTATGTAAAAGAAAACCCCTGAAAGAGCTTACAGGTGGCAATGGATATACATGTAGGCTTAAACCAAATGCCATAGCATCGATTTTTCCGCATAAGGAGTATAAACGCCCCCTCGGTGGCTGTTCCGTCATGACAAGCGTTAACATTTTTACCTCCTGCCAGGATGGCATCTAGCGTTTCTTGTCTCTGTTGTTTGTAAGCTGTGGTCTACTAAAAGTCTCAGGCATTAGGGCTAAAGTGGAGAGAACAAAGACGCGGGACTTTGGGTAGTTTTATTTGTCCACAGGCATCTTCTCATTATTTTCTCCTCTTCTTATCACTAGGAAAGCAGTAAAACTTACATCACTTCTCTTGTTGCCCTTCCTGAGAATTACGACTAAAAGCTGCAAAATGTGAAATCGTATCAGTATTTTATTTCCTGAGTTGTGTATTCCAAGTGTTGTGGTAAAAATAGCAACAGGTACCACCAGTAGCTCACAGAGTGCAACCATTTGACATCATTGAAATAATGGTGCCCCCAGTCCAAAATATGTATGAAACGATGTGATTTTTTAAAATAGCGTAAATCTTTTTTGGGGTTTTCTATTACATATTTCAGTAAGAGACATCATTTACATTGTATTTGGCCATACAAGTCTTAATACCCAGGGTTCCCTTTAAGAGAAAATCTTACAACATCAAAGTTTTTGAACGGTAGTGTATATGGCATTCACTACAAGAGTAAGTTTTGGGAACAAATCCTCAGTTTTGCACACAGTATAAGCATGAACGCCTACAAAACCTCAAAAAGATATATATTCCAGGATATTGATTACAGCCTCCACCTGCAAAATGACAGTGACACATGATATTTTGTATGAAAAAAAAAAAACAACAGACAACAAATGGCTTGGTTTCCATTCACCTCAAACTAAACATGCCATCTACCCTGACTAAAGTCCATAGCCTTAATATGATGAACGTGACAATGTCCAGATGTAAAATGGCTGGATGTAACTGTCACACAAGGATGCATTCAGATTCTTACTATTTGCATAATTAAGAAGCATGCTGATTGAAGAAATGCAAGATAGATAGAAAGAAGAAGACAGAAAGGCAAAGAGGAGAAGAAAAAGGAGGAGGAATTTTGTGCAAGGATGTAGAGATGTAGTGGCTGAGAATGCAAACCGGAGGAATGTGGGAAACAGAAAAGATAGAGCGAGAGACAGTAAGACAGAAAGAGAGAGGGGAACGGAAACAGGTCAGAACTGCATTGACAGAATCAAACGAAGGACAGGTGGAAAAGCTTATCTGTGATTCTAGTGGATTTGCTGAAAAAAATCAAAAAGGACAAAGTGAGTCTAAAGACTCTTGACCGCTACGTGATCACACTAGTGTCACCTGTCGAAATCATAGAAAATGGATATCCGTAGACTTCAAAACCATCCACTGGAGGGAGAGACGCAGAGGACCAAAGGCACACGATCCTTCCCAGTCCTTCTGTACACGCACACAGTAAAGCATATATAATTGTGTTTAAACTTAAGCTCTGTTTCTGTAATGAACATAGAAAACAAACAGCGGAAATAATACAAGATTCCTTGTTTTCTAGTTAAAGTCAACATGAAATGGCATTCGCAATCCAATTTACTTCAAACTTATGAGAACAAAAATAGAAGGTGACTTGATTTTGTTAATGCAGATGCGAAACTACTTAAACTACTACTTAAAATTTACTGAAAGATTATAAAGACACTCTTCATTTATGCCAATAAATAAGAGCAGATAATAAACTATGTAGAGTCTATTCTGATTTCATGTTGATTTTAACAAATACGTATCTCATAAACTCTAAGAATAAGACTGCAAAATGACATTTAAGAGTTCCTGTTATATATAGAGTTGAGTACGGTGCAGAAGGGCTGACAAGGTACCCTCCGTTCCCGCTCTCCAGTGGATGTACGCATACGGGTTTGTGTCAGCTGGCTAACGCTTTTTCGGTACCCCACAACGTAAAAAGAAAGATACAGCAGCTCACCAACACCAACACTAACAGAAAAAAAACGGACAGCTTTGATTGGCTGTGGCGCACCCACGGCGGGCTGCTGCCGCTAACCTTGTAGGCGACCCGAGCTGGGCACCTCTTCCCCAGGCCTAGCGGAGGACACATGTGCCTGAGCATCTCATACATATCACTGTAACTGATCCTGCCGCTGTAAGGGGGAGTGGGGTGGGAGGAAAGGGGTGAGACCCCCAAAAATTAAACGAGGAGAACGGGGGGAAAAAAATAGGAGGAGGACGACGGACAAAAAGAGAAACAATGAAGGGGGAAAGGACATCATGGGACAAACCGGAGGATGGTGGGATTTAAAGTAAAAAAGGAGGAAGGAGGAGGAAATAAGAACGGCAAGAAAGAAAAACAAAGACACATAGGTTATTGTTTTGGTCTGGGCAAGGGGCGGGGTTTTGAGAGCGTGAGAGCTCTTGATTGGCTGGAGGTTAAACAGGAGGAGGGGAAGCTGGTTTTTAGTCCTAGTAAAAACACTGTTCTATGCGATCGTGGGACGGTCCCATAGAACTGCAGTGGGGCTTCAAACAGGCAAAGAAAAGCTCCGCTGCTTGGTGGTGAACTATGGTAGTCACGTCAATGCAGTCCTCTGATCCCCAACCCTCACTTCGTCCCCAAACAAGAACAATGCACACTGTTACACCCAGTTTGCCAAGGCATGGTTCAACAGCAAGCAGAAAGAAAAAAGAACAAAATGACTGATTCATTCATTCGGTTGTTTTTTTTTTCTCTCTTTTTTTTTTTTGGATTGGCTGTTAAGAGTGATTCATTCCACAAAGAGATTCATACAGACTTGGCTGTCGGTGGCAGTGCACGTCATGCTTCTAAAAAGGTGTCTGCATTGTCCCGCACATTCTCATTTGTCATATCAGAATGCATATAGAGATGGCGAATAAAATAAGAAAAATGAATTTTAAGTAAAAGAAGAAAAACTGTGGAGAAGAGTAAAAAATAAACTGAAATAAGAAAAGAAAAGCAACATTCATTCCAGTCTTCAATGCGAGCAGGTGCTTAAGTTTTTTGTTTAGTAGGATCCAAACCTTGCAGGCCACCCTATGAGGACATTTCTTGCCTAAGCCCAGCGGGGGGTCGATAACCCGCAATAAACTGTACATATCCTTATAATGAATGCGCCCGCTGCAAGAAGAATACAGGGAGGTTAGAGAGGGGGCACACACAGGAAGAGAGAGAGAGAGAGAGAAGAAAGAGAGCCAGAGAGCCAAAGAGGAGGTGGAGAGGAAGAGGGAATTCAAAGAGAAACAAGAAGAGGAGCACAAAGAACAAGAGAATAAAAGCACACATATCCATTGACAAATCACAGACCAAACCCAGTGAGGCTGTTACACTGCCTCAAACCGATAGAAAACCAGATCATTCAAAAGACAGCCCAACCGATTTTAAGCTAAAAAATGTGTTCGGATCATACGAATGACTGGAATCTTCCTGCAATGGACCCTTTTCAGACTGTGATTGAGAATAATTAAAACCCAGCAAAGATGCAAAAATGTTATGTATATGCATATACTGTGTTGTTAACTGAATGATCCACATCTGTGTTTTTTTGCTTAGTGAGTTTTTGAGTCCCTTTTTTGTCCTGAACAGTTAAGCTGCCTGCTGTTCTTCAGAAAAATCCTTCAGGTCCCACAAATTCTTTAGTTTTCCAGCATTTTTGTGTATTTGAATACTTTCCAACAATGACTGTATGATTTTGAGATCCATCTTCTCACACTGAGGACAACTAAGGGAATCATATGCAACTATTACAGAAGGTTAAAACGCTCACTGGTGCTTTGGAAGGAAAAACAATGCATTAAAAGCTGGGGGTTGAAAACTTCTGAACAGAATGGAGATGTGTCCATTTTTCTCATTTTGCCTAAATATCATATTTTTTAATTTAGTACCGCCCTTCAGAGGCTACAGAAAATAAATACATGTTTCCCAGAAGACAAAGTTTAACTTAGATAAGCTAAATTTATCCCGAACTTCAAATTCACAAAGTTTTCACCCCCTGGCTCTTAATGCATGTCTTTTCCTTCTTGAGCATCAGTAAGCGTTTGAACCTTCTGTAATAGTTGCATATAAGGCCCTCAGTTGTCCTCAGTGTGAAAAGATGGATCTCAAAATCATACAATCATTGTTGGAAAGGGTTCAAATACACAAAAATGCTGGAAAACCAAAGAATTTGTGGGACCTGAAGGATTTTTCTGAAGAACAGCGAGCAGTTTAACTGTACAGGACAAACAAGGGACTCATAAACAACTATCACTAAACAAAAAACACAGCTGTAGATCATTCAGGTAAGAACACAGTATTAAGAATCAAGTGTATGGAAACTTTTGAACGGGGTCATTTTTATAAATTCAACTATTATTTTCTCTTGTGGACTATATGTAAACATCTTTTATGTGAAATATCATATTCAGGTCAGTACTAAATAAACAATAACATGCATTTTGTATGATCCCTTATATTTTGGTAAAATAATGAACATTTTGCAGATTCTGAAAGGGGAATGTAAACTTTTGACCTCAACTGTATATATATATAAAATTAAATTTAATTACTAAACCAATTTATAAAAAAACAATCTATTAAACAGAAGAATAATTCATAAACAAATTAATACATGCTATGGCCATTAGAAGTAAATGCTCATGTACCTCTAAAGTAATTTTTCCTGCTATAGTTTACTTCCACAATCCAAACCTGGACAGGTGAAAAGGGATCACTGCCTTGAATAAATATAAACATGCATGTGAGGGTTACTGTAGCCGAGATTTCGTCAAAATCCAGTCAATAAACCCCAGCTATGCTTTAAAAAGCAAAAAGCTTTTTAAAAAAAATGGTGAAGCTGTCCCTGAATGATCTTTAGTGCTGTTCTGAACCCCCCCCCCCCCATCATGGTGCGGAGTAAACGATACACCGGTATGACCGTGCACATGAGAGGCTCTCTCATCTTGGCGAATCCAATGACTTAATTAAACTGCATACAGCGACAGCTACGTGGGCTTTACCAGTCAAAATACATGAGGTGTATTTTGTTAACGTTTGTATGCAGTGGCAAGTACAGAAATAAGCTGCGACAGCTTGTCTGTGGAGATGTTTGCCATGCACACCTGAGCCATAAAGATGGGAGAATTAAGTCATTGTGAAGTCAGAATCTGCCATGCACAGGGTCTCATGATTAGCTCTCTCTTGCTTATGATCTTTTAAATCTCATCCTCGGGTCCTTGCTGTAGTTTTTATTTACATTATATCATTTTTGTGTTGAGAAGATTTTCTCTACACCTTACTGCAATCAGTTTATTCACATTAATTTCTTTTTACAAATATGTTGTAAATGATGTATACTGTAGTAAAAACTCTCTTTCCTTCTTTCTGACTTTCTGACTAAAAGCATTTGCTCAAATCAGGATTATGCAAAATTCAGAATTGAAAAATTGGTTTCCTTTTTATTTGAATTTGAAATTGAATTAAATTGGCCACATTCCACAGAAAGATGAATTGGAATTTAAATTGTAACGTACTGAAAATTTAATTCAAAGAAATTCAAATAATAATCTATACATTACTACTAAATTCAAATGTCTATAGATAGCCATCTATCTATCCATCCATCAAACATAAGGCATATAAACTTTAGCTTCTTGCTTCTTGTTTAAAATCTTGTTGTACCGTAACTCAAATTCAATTCAAATTCAGGAACTTATCTGGAATAATATAT
>NC_133380.1:12876358-13005950 GCF_049309525.1 Garra rufa
GTACAGCAAAACAGTACAATTTAGAAATATTTTTACTATTTAAAATGACTGTTTTTATTTGAATATATTTTAAAATGTAATTTATTCCTGTGATTTCAAAGCTACATTTTTAGCATCACTACTCCAGTCTTTAGTGTCACATGATCCTTCAGAAATCATTCTAATATTCAGATTTGCTGCTCAGAAAACATTTATTATTATTATAATGTTAAAAACAGCTGAGTAGAATTGTTATAGAACATTTGTCTTTGTTATCACATTTATAATGATGCTGAAAATTTAGCTTTGATCACAGGAATACATTTTTAAAATAATAACATTTTAAAATATATTCAAATAGAAACCAGTTATTTTAAATAGTAAAAATGAAACGCTTTTGCTGCATTTTGGATCAAATAAATGCAGGCTTGGCGAGCAGAAGATCATTTTTTTAAAAAACATTAAAAATCTTACTGTTCAAAAACTTTTGACTGGTACTGTACTTCCACACAATAAAGTGAATTAAGCACAAAATAAGTTGTTCTAATGTAACAGACTTTAAGTATACCAGTTTAGTATACCAAAAATATAACTGCACTGTATTTTTAATAAGCACATAATTTTGTAAATGTATTTGTAGTATACTTAGCACAAAATAAATGTATTTCAATTACTTTTTAGCTTTTTTATTTCACTAGGGGAATCCCTTTATTCAGACCAAGTCCATGGGCTCCTGCAGAACAGCACTCGAGGATGAGGCAAGCACTGGGACGGGGAAGTTGGAGGAATATAAAGACAAACAGTGGGCATTTTAAGATTTTGAAATCTACTATTTCTGACAGGGCCTTGTCTTGAGTGACTGTGTACAGTATTATGGGACATTCTGGGATATTTTCAGTATCAAAAGATGTAATAGGCACTGGGCCAGCAGCTATGGAGAAGAATGATTGGTTTTTGAGTTAGTTTGTGTGCACATAAATAACTGTGACAAAATCTTTAGAATGTTACAGTGTTTGTTAGCTTGCGGTGAGCATGTTTCCCTTTTAAAAATGGTTAGTATTAAGTGATTTATGTTTTCGTTTTTACAATTTAAAGCTAAAATGACTGCATGTGTGCCTAAAAGAATAAGAGCTTCTTTCAAAATGTGTGGTTTTGCATGTTTAAGTGAGAGAATAAGTGTGCGTTTAACTCACCAGGCTGCTGGGTCGTACTCTGCCCAAATCCTGACATACTCATCCAAATGATGTGGACCCAGAATGGAGGAGTCCCTGGTCAGGTACTCAAAGTTATCCATGATGACAGCAACAAAGAGATTCAGCATCTAAACACAAATATAAAAACTAAAATGCAAGCCCTTTTACATACAGAATTAATTATTTACTGTTTGAAGCAATACATAAATAACAGATGCATCTCTGAGAGAACAAGGGAAGTGTAAAAAAGTGGGATTAAGGTAAAGGAACGCGAACAGAAATAAGTGGAGGCTGTTCTCACCAGGAAAGAACAGAGGAAGATGAAAGAGACAAAGTAGACATAAGCAAAGTTGCTGCCGCATTCTGGTCCATCGTTCCCAGAGCTTTCATCACACTCCATTCCTCCGAGACACGCCAGCATGATATCATGCCATGCCTCGCCTGTGGCACTCCTGTTAAAAAAACACACACATACGTGACATTAAAAATATAGTTAATTGAAACAAAGGTGAAATGAATTATAAATATTACATGAAAAAATTTCAGAAAATAAAATAATTCTTAAATAAAAATAAATGCTAAATAGAAATATATTTTTTAAAAAGCACAGAAAATTACTAAATTTTAAGATTAAAAATTATGATTGTTCGCAAGTATTTTTAGTCTTTTGCCTTAAAATAAAATGTTTAATTAGTAGTACCAAAATTACTGAAACTGAAATATAAATAAATAAAGCTAAACAGAAATAATAGTAAAAAATATATATAAAATAAATAAATAATAATAATAATAATGACAAAAACATTTAAAATTACTAGAAATTTAAAAATTAGGGTTTAAAGATTTTGGTTGATTTTTGGTGTTGTTCCTCAAAATCAAACAGAAAAGGTTTAATTGAAAGTACTAAAATGACTAAAACTAAAACTATATATATAAAAAATACTATACATATAAAAATAAATCTTAATAGAAACATTAAAAACTAAGGAAGCAGTTACCACCACTAAATACCACTTTTTTTCTCAGAATTGTGAGATATAAACTCACAATTGCGAGTTATAAAGTCAAAATTGCGTGATATAAACTCACAATTGGGAGTTATTAAGTCAGAATTGAGATATAAACTCGCAATTCTGAGAACATGCTTTTTTCCCCTCAAAATTGGACTTTATAACTCGCAATTGTGAGTTTATATCGCGCAATTCTGAGAAAAAAGTCAGAATTGCAAAATATATTTTGCAAGACAAAAGTCAGAATTGCGAGCTTATATCTCACAATTCTGAGAAAAAAAGTCAAAACTGAAAGTTTGTATCACGCAGTTCTGAGAAACGTCAGAATTAGAAGATATTTATATATTTTGTTATGTGCTTTTTAAATAACATATTTCTGTTAAGCATTTCTTTTTTTACATTTCAATAATTGTTTTACTTCAATACTTTCAATAATTCTTTTTTTCATTTAAAAATGAAAGTTTTTTTTTTACATAATATTTTAATTCATTTCACCTTTGTTTCAGAATTTAAAGTTTGTATTACGAAGCCCTGAGTAAAAAGTTTATATCTCACAATTGTGCGAAAAAAAGTCAGAATTGCGAGATATAATCTCACAATTGCGATAAAAAAAGTAAATTCTCTTGCAACTGCAAATTATCACACAATTCTGAGAAAAAAAATTATTAGCAATAACCTTTTTTTTCTATTCAGTGGCGGAAACGGGCTTCCAAAAAAAAAAAAGAAATAAGCTAACAAAAAGCTAAAAATTAAAGTTTGAAGGTTTTCCTCAGGAAAAAACGTTTTAAGTCTTGTTCCTTAAAACAAAATAAAAATGTTTAATTTGAAGTACTAAAATGACTATAACTAAATCTGAAAAATAAATAAAAGCTAAATAGAAAAAATGAATACAAATGACAAAAGCACAAAACAAAACTACTAAAACTTACGCTTAAATTAAAATTAAAACAATAGAAGCTAATTCAAAATATTTTTATTATAACAGTGTATATAATACTAAAATAACACTGGTAAAGACACAAGACCGACCTGAAGAGAAGCATCAGGGCCATGATGAAGGTTCTGAAGTTGTTGTGTTCATTGATCGCACTATCTTCCTCCTTATCCAGCGCCAAGTTCCCAAACAGCTACAACATCACAGAAATTAAAATATAAAACTACTCCACACGTCACTGATCTCACAGATGTGATCTCTCAGCAACCTTATGCCACTTAAGAACATATTGATAGATGCATATTTAGATTCATTTGGTCTTATTTAGTCAGTCAAAATCCAACAATGATGTTAAAGCTGATTTCAAACAGAACAGCTGTTACCTGCATGCCAATGATGGCATAGATGAAGAACAGAATTGCAATGAGCAGACACACATATGGCAGAGCCTGTAAATGGTAGACAGAAAGAGATTAATAAAGAGAAGAAATGAAACTGAATTGTGAAGGTTCACAAACACATCTCTGCAATACTACATGAAATTATGCACTGTAATTATTCCAAACTGCTGATTTTCAACTCAAAGGTAGGACTTTAGAGTCAGTGTGAAGATTTCGGATATCTTATGTCTTGAATTTGGGGTATTAAAGTATGACTTTTTGTACCTTAAATGATTGAACGAAGGTCCAAAGCAGAATGCGAATGGTCTCGCCCTGCCTCAAGAGCTTAATGAGACGTGCTGCTCGGAAAAGTCTCAGAAAACTCAGGTTTATAAAGTTATCCTGTGAAGATTAGATTGAGATGTATGTAGAAACAAAGACAGAGGAGAAAAGAGTGCAAGACAGAGCATGTGAAAGAGAGAGTGAGTGTAAGAAAGAGAGGAAAAATCACAATCAGTTTATTTAAAGAGGATGAATCTAATTTTCTTAATTAAAATAAAAGAATAAAATAATTTAGAGAGAAAGTGGGTTAAAGTAATACTGTACATAAAAGTATAAAAATATTTCTTTGAAAATGTAGAGAAATACACATAATGTACAAAATAAGCGTAAAATGGAATTGACACTAAAACATAAAATATAAAAATGACAAAAAAAGGACCAAATTAATTCAGGAGGGGCTTAAGAAAAACAATCAATAAATTATAACAGTCATCATCCAATCATATAATAAAGCATAAACTTTTTTTTAATCAAATGCACTGATCTGTTGAGACAGGCAAGGCACAGTATGGAAGCAGCCTGATGCATTATAATATTTAGCAAATACAGGCATACGGAGTAGAATACCGACAACATTAGCCAATGGGGATTGGCTGTGTTGGTCATGTGATTCTCAATGGTCCAATCCACACATCTGGCATTTTAGAAGTACTTCAGAATTTCAGTGTTGTATTTTAAGCACAACTGACATATATATTGATTTTAGACTTGGTACATTAATAAATCGTCTTATCTGTGTGGACAAGTTATTGAGGATCACTCCCCCATTCCAGCATACACATATTTCAATGAGTGAGATGTAGCGCCCTCTTCCAAACAGAGGAGGAACTACAGTAGTGCAAAACAGGCAGATGAGTCGATAAAAGATAAGGTAATGAACGAAAAAAAGAGTCTTCATGCAACTTTTGCTAAAGTGCATGGCATTCAGCGATGGCATGACAACGTCTTTGACTACCTGTGCAAGTGTAAAGACATTTTTATGAGCAAAAACAAAAACAGTGCTCTCATTGGTTGATGGGTAACCAGGTAGATTAGAACTACAGGTTAATAAGAGCAAGAGTCATCTATTGAAGTCCTAGTACTTATATACATGGGTCAAAGACAAAAAAGGGTTTAAGCATAAAACAATAAGTGTAATACCGCTTTAAAAAAATATTAAAAAGTTTTCTGTTTAATTTAATTGCATTTTTGTTTTTGTTTTTCTGAGCAAAAAATAAATATCATACAGTTTTCCTTCATTTACAGAAGACAGCCACTAAAAGGTCATTCAGTGTAACAATCTTGTCAGGCATATTTACAACAAAAATTAATTTATGATATTAAAAGACAAATTACTGTCACCCCAAATACTAATTAGTTGTAATTCTACATAAAATTTGCCACTATCCTAGGTTTTGCCTATTTGTCAGTAAGACTTTTTACTCATTTAGAACACGATAAAATTTAATATGCTCCACTATTCTTTTATATATTTTAATATGTCAGAATAGCCAATATGTGACCATGGACCACAAAACCAGTCATATGGTAAAATTTTACAAAACTGAGATATATACATCATATGAAAGCTCAATAAATAAGCTTTCTATTGGTATATGGTTTGTTAGGATAGGACAATATTTGGCCGAGATACATCTATTTGAAAATCTGGAATCTGAGGGTGCAAAAAATTCAAAATACTGAGAAAATCACCTTTAAAGTTGTCCAAATTAAGTTCTTAACAATGCATATTACTAATCAAAAATTGCATTTTGATAGGTTTACAGTAGGAATTTTACAAAAAATCTTCATGGAATATGATCTTTACTTAATATCCTAATGATTTTTGACATAAAAGAAAAATCAATAATTTTGACCCATACAATGTATTTTTGGCTATTGCTACAAATATACCCCAGCGACTTAAGACTGGTTTTGTGGTCCAGGGTCACATATAACATTATTTCAACCAAATTTTGACATTTTATTCTACACAAATGTATTTGAAACCTTAAAAGTAGACACTTTACTTACATTTAATGTCCTTTCTATTGACATAAAATCACTTTTGTAATTTTTTTTTTGACATGGACATCTTAACGTCTTTGACTCACATATATAAGTGTTTGTATGAGGGTGGGCAGTTTGACTAAATGCTTACATGAGTAATTTTAGAATGTTTTTGGAAATTTGGTGAAAGAATGGCTAATAAATAATTCTGTTTATAAGCTCCAAACCATTTCCAGACAAAGGCTTTTCCTTATTTTGACTTGTACTGTATATCTCTCCCTGCGAAACAATGGCTGTGTGGATAAACCCACCAAGGTATAAATAGTAAACTAACCCTTTTTTTTACCATCATACCACCCAGATAATATAAGAGTTAACATGAGCAGTTGTCCAATTGTCAAGCATCTTTGGGGTCATGGGTCGTCATACTGGAAGCACATGCTTTGAGGAAAGTGGGGAGGGAAGAGCGAGGCATTTTGGGTAATGGATGCATTAGAAGCCGAGAGAAAATTACAAACCAACCGGATTCTATGTGTTGTTGCAGTAGATGGATGCATACATGTATAGTGAGTGTGTGAGGGGATTGGATGGGAACACATGAGATGGAAGATTCATGGGAGTTTCATAGTGCATTTTTGGTTTGTTTTGGATTGGATGGGTTTATCGCCAACAAATCAGAGGAACAAAGAAAGCATGTAAAAAGATAAAACAGGAATAAGTCGTTATGGATACAGTCAACAGGCTGATTAATCAAACAAACACAGATACGGTGGGTATTGATTCACTATGCAGGCTGTTCCAGTGGCCAAACCAAATACTTATTATAAGCAAAAAAGGATTTTTTTTTTTTTTTTTTTTTGTTATTTATAAGTGTTACAAATACAATGCTAACTACCTTAGGGGCAATGTTGATGTTGTTATCAAAAACAAAAGTAAAGCTTTTTGTATTTATATATACAAAAACATATAGACTACGAGTCATAAGTTTTTGAACAGTAAGATTTTTAATGTTTTTTAAAGAATTCTCTTCTGCTCACCAAGCCTGCATTCATTTGAACCAAAATACAGCAAAAGCAAGCAATATTGTGAAATATTTGTACTATTTAAAGTAACTGCTTTCTATGTGAATACATTTAAAAATATAATTTATTCCTGAGATCAAAGCTAAATTTTCAGCATCATTACTCCAGTCTTCAGTGTCACATAATCCTTCAGAAATCATTCTAATATGCTGATTTGCTGTTCAAGAAACATCATTATTATTATTATTATTATTATTATTATTATTATTATTATCAATATTTAAAACAGTTGAGTACATTTTTCAGGATTCTGTGATGAAAAGAAAGATCCAAAAATCAGAATTTATCTAAAAATAAATGAATCAAATAAATGCGGGCTTGGTGAGTAGAAGAGACTTCTTTACAATAAAAATCTTACTGTTAAAAAAAAAATATATATAGAATGAATTAAAAAATAAATGAAAATTATATCATTCAATTAAAAATATATAAATATTATTAAATATAAAAACTAAAACTAAATTAAACAGTTTACCAAAATATAAAATGACAAACATAACATTTAAATTAAAATAAAAGTTAATTAAATAAAATTAAATATATTAATTTAACAAACAAACATAACATTTAAATTAAAATAAAAGTTAATTAAATAAAATTAAATATATTAATAAATATGATGATAATATATAAATAATACTACAATTATAATAGCACTGCTTATAGGGTTTGTATGGAAAGTTATATGGAATAACAATCCATATGTGATGTGTGACCACTGGGAGAGCCCAAAAACTTCAGTGTAACACAGTGTCTCTGTCTTATTTTTAAAAACAGAGCACCCTAAAGGCACAGATAAGACACACCACCAGCACAAATACACGCTCAAACACTGACACTTACACACAAAAACCAGTACAAATACACACAACACGCAGAATGAACACATGATATGGAGGATTCAACGGGTAAATATTCAAATAGACCAAAGTTTTAACATTCTGCTGACAAGTCATCTTTAACACATAAAGTTTGGAATTGTTGCGATTAAACCTTCCTTATTAAACACAATATTAAAGATTATGCAATAGAATCATGTACTAAACACATGCTAAACATTCAGTACTTAAATATTTATGTGCATGAGAATAAAACTTGTAAGAGATGCATTTACTGGGATTTAAATTTGTATTTTGTTTGTGTATTTTCACATCTGGCCATTCAGTTCCAACATGAATCTAGATGCAACTTTTCTAAACATGTCTAAAAATGCACTTACCCATAGCTCTGTCACTAAAATATCAGTGATGCTGCCGATAACGGACACAAAATCAAAAATATTCCAAGCGTCCCGGAAATAATTCTGTAGAGAAACAAAAGCAGAGCATGTGTTACCAATCATCTCAGAGTTCTCAGATAGCGAGGATACCCAATCCCAACAAGACTATTAAAGAAAGTTGAGCCAATCAAATGGCTGTCACCATGGAGACAGGCAGACAAGTGCATTTTTTTCTAAATGGGTTAAAAGAAGAAAACGTTTTAAAAATCTCAGGATGTATGAATTAATAATAGGTGATATCTTTAGGTTGGATGAGCAATGCTAGGAAGAGCTGGATGTATGACCACGATCAGAGACACTTACTCGGACACCGAAGGCAATGATTTTCAGAACACACTCCATGAAGAAGAGTGTAGTGAACACTATATTCAGGTTCTTCAGGACTACGTCATACGCCATAGGAGCTCCATGGTACTGGAAGCACACAAAGAAAATTCAGAACCTGTCGGATGCACAAGGACATTCCTGATGCTAAGGGAGGAAGAAGAAGAAGCTTGTACCTTCATCATAAGGACGATGGTGTTGAGCGCAATGAGAGCCATGATACTGTACTCAAACGGAGGTGATACCACAAACTGCCACATTCGGTACTGAAAGCTTAGCTTGTTCTGAGGCATGTGGCGCGTTAGAGGTTTGGCATTTATAGCAAAATCAATACAGGCTCTCTAGAAGACACAGAAAAACAGAAAACAGTGAAAGAAGCATCTGACGTATCACATTGCATGTTTGTTGCTGGGGAGAGAGGGTAAAAGTAAAACTGTGGACTTTGTTTATAGAATGTGGCTAAAAATAAAAATTGTGAGAGCACAAATGTGACCAGCTAAACTATAATAAGTAGCTTTTGACCCAGAAACAGAGTAGAGTTACAACCCAGTTTTATGTACACGAATTTGAAAAGTCTCAGTTTTCCTATGATATAAATATTACATTTCTTCTTAAATATTGTTGAGACATAATTTTTTAAATGCTGGCTATCATAAAATGTTGTTAATGAAAATAAAATTTTTTAGACATTAATTTAACAGAATTAGTAGTAGTAGTATTATGAACTTTGTCCACCATCTTGTGATGCACTATGGGATTGAAGGATTTATAAGATGCTGCCTAAATTTTAGTCAAAATAAGTAGAGCCCTATGAAAACGCAGACAAAATTGCAGAATCCAGTCATAAAACTGGAATTTACTGTATAACGCGGAATATCATGGAATTTGCAGAATTTTGGATGAATAAATCAAAAGTAGGTCAGTACACTTAAATTAAAACGTTAACGAATATTAAGACGCAAAAATACTATTTAATCAGAATCCTGCTTGTTCTGTATTTCTCTGTGTAAATGAATTCAGCAAATGCGCGGAACACAAAGTGCGTGTTTTAACTGCTCAGAGTCACTTCATAAGCATTTTACAGTAAAAAAACTTAGTAAAAAAATTTATTTGAGAAAAAAAACCTAAAATGTATTTCACAGAATTCTTAATAAATTGCTGTTAAATTGTGTAGGTTTCATGATTTCAATTAATTAGACATGCTTTTTTGATTAATACTTTTAATTTAACCATTAAAACAGAGGTTAGAAAAATTAAAAAGGAAAAAAAGGAATCCAGAAAAATTCAAATAGAAAAAAAAAATGGAATTTGGAAAAGAAATAACATTTAGGGCTCTAAATTAGGCAGCCTGATCTCATGACGAAAACATACCTGTAGGAACATTTTCGCAAGATGCAAAATATGTACCGCCATGTACGTTTCATGACATATTTGATGTGAAATGTCCACTAAGTGGAGCTAAAAGAGTGTTCGTTTTTTCCCCGGGAACAGATGAACACACATAAGGTATGTTTTCTTTGATTTGGTTTTGTACGCGTCACCATATTTCTGACTTGAAATGTCTGTTAAGGCTTGGCTTGTTAAGGCTTGGCTTGTTTTTCGATCTCCCATCTTTCAGCTCTTTCATCATGAATCATGTTTGTCACAGGATTAGTACCCAAGGATTCCACATCCTAAGTCCAATTATGCACCAGCTGAGTTACCTAACAAGCTTGTTAAGTCCGGAAAGCGAAACATATAGAGCTGTAATCATAACTGTCTACGAAAAACGATTACAAGAGCTTGCTGTTTTACCACCTCTAGTGTTCATTTCTATTGAAAACTGCAGTGATATGTACTTATTGGTTTTTGTCATGAGATCAGGCATGTTTGCAGGTTCACTCAAGTACCTCATTCTTTTCGAGGCTGTAGTCCTCCATCATCTTGTCTCCTTGCTCCTGGAAAGTGATGATGATGAGAGCTACAAAGATGTTTACGAAGAAGAAGGGGAAGACAACGAAGTACACCACGTAAAAGATGGACATTTCCATCCGGTACCCCGGGCTAGGGCCCTGGTCCTCATAAGTGGAGTCCACCGAGTGTTTCAACACCCTGAAAGAGAAGCGACAAGAAGAGGCGATGACATAAAAGGAGAGATAATAAGCCACCAGAGATGTATGTATGTATGTGAGCACATGTCAACTCACTGCGGCCATCCCTCTCCAGTGGACACAGTAAAGAGAGTAAGCAGGGCCCAAAGCACGTTGTCGTAGTGGAAATCGTACTTCTTCCACTCCCGCTTCTGCGATTTGACCTCGTTATCACGCTCGTATACCAAATATTCGCCCCTGAAACACAAATACACATGCATAAATCTGCAAACAGGCTTTTGTGGACCAACACTTTCACATGCAAAATTTCTAATTTGTAACATGTGACTGCCATCTTTTACTGCAAGTCAACTCGACTTACCTGCAGTCACGGGCAAACTCTTTTGACTCGTCGGTGCAGTAGAAGAATCGACCCTTAAACAGCTGCACGGCCACCACAGCGAAGATAAACATGAACAGCATGTAGACAATGAGAATGTTCAACACGTTCTTCAGAGAGTTCACTACACAGTCAAACACGGCCTGGGAGAAAGAGACATGAAATTAGTATAGTACGCTAACTTGGCTAACAATACAAGATGGTGCAATAAAAAGCATCATTTTGTTTGTGGCTTTGACAGTACTTTTAGTTTGGGAAGACGTTTGATGGTCTTGAGTGGACGTAGCACCCTTAGGACCCTCAGAGACTTGATAATACTGATGTCTTTTCCCTTACTGCTCCCCCTGTGGATTGGAGGCAAACAGGAAATCAACATGCTGTATTGTGAGACATAGACTTCTTAAAAGACTTCTCCATTGCATTTCACGTCTAAACCATTCGTTGGGCTTCCTTTAGCTCCAAATGTAGAAGATAGATTCAGTATCACCATGCAACAGTTCTATCATATCACCACAGTATCTATCATGTGTTAGATTTATATTTGTGTAATGTTTATCATCCAAAATCTTTTTTTCTTCAAGCAAGTCTTCACAGGCCTTCATATTCACAACCATTGCAGGTTTCTGGTCTACTCGTTACCTTCTGTGGGCATTCCAAAAGCATAACACATTCAAGTAAGTATCAAAACTGTCAGGCATTTTCCGGCGCAATGCCCAGCCAAACCTCTTTCTTTCTTTTTGGGTTTTAGCTGTGTTAGAGAAGACAGGGGAATGGAGGTCTGGGATATGGAGGCTGTTTGTGTTAATCGTAGGTAACATGACAAGACTGAGGGTTCATTGAGATGCAGAAGGCTAGCGGACCTGAGTCCAACTGTATCTTGTCCCTAGAAGAACTTGAGGAAGCTCAAACCAGGAGACAAAGACAAGTTACAAGGACATTTCATTGCATTCAAACCAATAAGGAAACAAAAGGAAAGAACTGTTGATAAACCTCCTGCCTCCAAAGCACATTTGGATTTTTAAGATATTTAAGAAATGCTGGCCGTTTTGAAACATTTTGAACTGGCCATTTTGTAGAACTTAATGTTTTACGTCAAAGTGGCCTAAGTCTGTCTACACTGGATGCATCATAGTTGCCTATCCCAAAATTTGTACTAAAATGGACCAATCAGGTGTAAGCTCAAGACAAAAATTAGAAATAAAACAGTGCTTTATTGCCAACAAAAACGGACATGCATTGATTATTTTATAATAATAATATAATAATAATAAAAATAGCATTATATAAATAATATTTTAAAAAATTAGAACTGACCAGAATAAGATATTTATCCTGAACAGTTAAACTGTCCACTGTTCTTTAGAAAAATCCTTTAAGCCCCACAAATTCTTTGGTTTTTCAGCATTTGTGTGTATTTGAACCCTTTCCAACAATGATTGTATGATTTTGAGATCTATCTTCTCACACTCAGGACAACTAAGGGACTCATATGCAACTATTACAGAAGGTTCAACGATGAAAAAACGATGCATTAAGAGCCAGGGGTGTAAACTTTTGAACAGAATGACGAGGTATACATTTTTCTTATTTTGCCTAAATATCATATTTTTTTCATTTAGTACTGCCCTTCAGAAGCTACAGAAGATACTTGAATGTTTCCCAGAAAACGTTAAGAAAAGTAAAATTTATCACAATCTTCAAATTCTAAAAGTTTTCACCCCCCTGCTCTTAATGCATTGTGTTTTCTTCTAAAGCATCAGTGAGTGTTTGAACCTTCTGTAATAGTTGCATAGTCCCTCAATTGTCCTCACTGTGAAAAGATGGATCTCAAAATCATTCAGCCATTGTTGGAAAGGGCCAAATACACAAAAACGCTAAAAGACCAAAGAATTTGTGGGACCTGAAGGACTTTTCTGAACAACATCGACAGTTTAACTGATCAGGACAAACAAGAGACTCATGAACAACTATCACTAAACATAACAAACTAAAAAAAAAAACAGCTGTGAATCATTCAGGTAACAACACAATATTAAGAATCAAGTGTATGTAAACTTTTGAACGGGGTCATTTTTATAATATTTCAATTATTATTTTCTCTTGTGGACTATATGTAGTCTTTTATGTGAAATATCTTATTCAGGTCAGTACTAAATAAAAAATTACATGCATTTATTTATGATCCCTCTTATTTTAATAAAATAATTAACATTTTGCAGATTCTGCAAGATGTATGCAAACTTTTGACCTCAACTGTAAATATTGAGGTTAATAATGGGTTAATATTGAGAAAATTTAAATATAGAGCTTATGACATTAAAAGTAAAAATGTAAATAGAGCTATTTTATTTTAGACAGATGGCTGAAGCAGTTAAAAGAATTGTCTCAATGAAATCCTGGTGCTTCTAGAGTAGACTAATCTAATGCCATCTTGCACCATACGCGCCCAGTGTAGACAGTGTTAGCCATCAATGATGAATCCTTATTGACCCAGGATCAGTCTTGTGAATGAGGCAGAGGTATTTTTAAAGCATTTACACAGGTCCCAAACACAAACAGAAAACTCTTCAATCAAGCGGCCAAGACAGCTGTCTTTAACTATGAACTTCCAGGTAAGTCCCAGCTGAAGACCAGCCAGCTCATGGCAGATTGATTGAGTCGGAGCGTTGGAAAAGGTCCAGGTTACCGATAATCAATTACTCGCTCCTGACTGTGCTCAGAGAGAGGTGTGCAGTATCGTAACAGTGTGCAAAAGTGTGATCTCGTCTGTAACTTTGCGTTCAGTCGTTTAGGTCCACAAATGGACCCGTTAGAACCAATGTAAGTCACAGCAGAATAAAACAAGCAGTGGAATGGAGAGAACCAGAGCAGATGAGCAAAGAGGAAGGGAGGATGGGTCGGGAAGGGAAAAAGAAAGAAAGAGAGAGAAGCCATCGCGTGAGCTGGACGGTAGCCGTGCGACAATAAGGAGGGGAGACTTTACCGAGAGAGGCTCCTGTTGATCACCAAGGCGTAGACATAAGAGAGGGTCAGAAACAGACAGCGGAATAGAGAAAGAGACAGAGAGGAATACACACACAGAAAAAGAGAAAGAGAGACAGAAAAAGAAACAAGATACTGGGAGTGGCTTGGCAGAGGAACAACATTAATATGAAAGACAGACAGACAGAGAAAAAGGACCAAACAAAAAAACCTTAGCGAATGATTAAAAGAGACGAAAGCCCCTGTGTTCAGATACTGTAAAGTGCAGACCAAGTCAACCGAAATTAAAGAATTACTCCACTTCCAGATTAAAAATGTCCTGATAATTTACTCACCCCCATGTCATCCAAGATATTCATGTCTTTCTTTCTTCAGTCGCAAAGAAATTAAGTTTTTTGAGGAAAACATTCCAGGATTTTTCTCCATATAGTGGACTTCAATAGTGCTCGATGGACTGAAGGTTAAAAATGCAGTTTCAATGCAGCTTCAAAGATCTCTAAACGATCCCAGCCGAGGAATAAGAGTCTTATCTAGCGAAGCGATCGGTCATTTTCTAAAACAAATTAATGCATGTACACTCTGTGTACTCTGGTTAAAGAGAGTTAGGGTATGTTGAAAAACATTCATCTCATTTCCTACAACTTCAAAATTGCTGTTTGACCCTCTTTGCATGTTCAGTTTGTAAACACTAGGTCGGTACTTCTGCAGCGATGTAGGACTATTCTTAAGTTGGAGGAGAAAATGAGACAGAAGTTTTTTGACATACCCTACCTGTATTGAACCGGAGTGCAGAGCTAGACAAGACGAGCATTTGAGGTTAAAAAGGATATACATTTTTATTTTTTTTGGAAAATAATCAATCGTATTGCTAAATAAGACCCTTATTTCTCGGCTGAGCCCTTTGAAGCTGCACTGAAACTGCATTTCTAACCTTCAATCCATTGAGCACCATTGACGTCCACTATATGGAGAAAAATTATGTAATGTTTTCCTCAAAAAACGTAATTTCTTTGCAAATAAAGAAAGAAAGACATGAACATCTTGGATGATATGGGGGTGAGTACATTATCAGGAAATTTTTATTTTGGAAGTAGAGAAATCCTTTAAAGACGCACTAAGCAATGTTTTACACTTCTGATAAAATGATTGCAGAATTGATCACAGTTGACAAATATGCTTGAATTGGTCATTACAAAATTGCTTTTGTGTGTTTTGCATGATGTAATCCAATAGGTGTCAGTATTGAAACTATGCTTGATGCGTCTTTAAATAATGTATAAAAAAGTTCTATAGACATATATAATATCATTGACCATTGCTAAGCACCGCCTACTTGGTTACTCTTATCTGCTCACACAAGCTTTACAAAACGTCCCATTGGAATGATTTCGAGATTTTCACAAACAGCATTTTTAGTGAACCCTGCAGTAAAAACTGAACGGATATTATCTGTCCACAAATGCTGCTTTGCAAATCTGCAAATATAACAGTTGGTAATGCAGGTTTGGCTAGTAACACTGGAGGGAGGGGCTTAGCAAAAAGTCAATCAGTCTTAAAGGGATAGCTCACCCGAAAATAAAAATTCTGTCATTAATTACTCACCCTCATGTCATTCTAAACTGGCAAGACCTTTGTTCATCTTCGAAACACAAATTAAGATATTTTCGATGAAATCCGAGCGCTTTTTGACCCTGCATGGACAGCAACGCAATATGCAATAGTCCATGTGACATCTATGGTTTAACCTTAATGTTATGAAGCTACAAGAATACTTTTTGTGTTATTATAGCTTCATAACATTAAGGTTAAACCATTGATGTCACATGGACTATTTTACCGATGTCCTTACTACCTTTTAGGCCTTGAACGTGGTAGTTGCATTGCTGTCTAGGCAGGCTCAGAAATCTCTCAGATTTCATCAAAAATGTCTTAATTTGACTTCCAAAGATGAACGAAGGTCTTACAAGTTTGGGACAACATGAGGGTGAGTAATTAATGACAGAATTTACATTTTTGGATGAACTAGCTCTTTAAAATCCAGACAGAATCCATTTAAAGGCTGTTGAGAAGTCTGATAGGAATAAGTAGTGTACAGATCTGAGTTGAGATCAAATCTGTTTATTAAACAACAAAGCTCACTACCTGAAAAAAGATCAGCAGTTTCACTGTTATATAGTGTTATATAGTGAATACCGGAAAATCTGATCTTTCTTCCGATCGCTCCTCTAGAAGGTCAATTTGTGGCCAACACACACTTATTTTTTTAGCAAGATTATTAATATGCTCCAAAGCCCTGATTTTGAAATGTATATATACTTTTGGGATTGGTAAGATGTTTTAATGTTTTTAAAAGTGTTAATGTTTACATGTATTTGATCAAAAATACAGTTCAACAGTAAGGTTGTGAAACATGTGACCCTGAAATAAATAAACAGTCATAAGGGTCAATATTTTTAAATTGAGATAAATACACTGAATAAATAAGCTTTATAACCACTGATGTATGGTTTGTTAGGATTAGACAATATTTGGCCGAGATACAACTATTTGAAAATCTAGAATCCAAGGGTTTCTCAAAATATTGAAAAAATTGCCTTTAAAGTTGTCCAAATGAAGTTCTTAGCAATGCATATTACTAATCAAAAATTAAGTTTTGATATATTTAGGGTAGGAAATTTATGAAAAATCTTCATTGAACAGGATCTTTACATAATATCCTAATGATTTTTGGCATAAATGGAAAATCGATAATTTTGACCTATACAATGTATTGTTGGCTATTGCTACAAATATACCAACTTAAAACATTACATTTCTATATTTAAGGTGTGCCGATCTGTGAATCAAATTTAGCTGCCTTATTAGTGATTAACTCATGTTCGCAATTGCTACACACACACACACACACACACACACACACACACACACACACACACACACACACACACACACACACACACACACACCTGAGTCTGCTGCTCTTCGTTGTATTGACTCTGACTGAATCATTCTCATACACTAACCCCTGCCAGGTTTTTGGCAGGTCTTTACTCTGGGCCTGTCCTCAATCAATAACTGAGGATTCAAACTTGTCGCACTTATAGATTAGGACAACCCACTGCAGTAGGGGAGATTCCTCCCTCTGCCATGCCAACTCTCAAAGCAGGGGGAGATTCTCGACACCTTAGCAGACTGTATCAGACACTCGAGCCGGAATGGAGGTAGAATCTATAACTGACTGCAGTGGAGCCAAAATGGCCGCCACACTGCAGTCGCCTCAAGGTGGCAGTGTAGGATGGTATTTGTTTAAACAGCACATAGAGTCCTCAATCCCACGCATACAGCCCAAACCTACAGCGGTTATTGGGTTACATGCTTCTCAGGTATTTGACTTACAGTAACTTCATTCGACATTCTAAGAATGAAGATGGCAAAAACTTAATCATTTGTTGAGTCGTATTGTAAAACTGTAACACACGAGCAAGCCTTTCCTCCACCAAACCAAGCTATTCTGGGTAATCTGAGATGCTTGTGTGTCACGTGACCATGCCTCTACCCAGAATGCATCCACTTAGAAAGCATTAACCAGTGGAGAGAATTGTTCACTCAAAAATAAACTTTATTCACCCTCATGTTGTATCAAACCTGCACAATGTTAGTTTTAGCGTTAGACACCGTTTTAAAAATGTACAGGTTAGAAACGTCATGATAGTGAGTAAATAATCACAGATAATAATGAAAAGGCATAACCTTTCATTTTGAGTGTGTGAGTGCGAGAGAGAATGAGATAAACAACAACAGATGAAGGACAGAAGATGAACGAACGAACGTCAAAAACCAGTTCATGAGGAGCAACTGTCAACCTGGAGTCGTCTTTTCTTGTATTCCTTAACATATCCTTCTATATCTCTTGTTCTCTCTATCTCTTGTGGTCTCTCTTTTTCACTCACTTTGTCAGACTCAACAAATGGAGGCCCAAATGATAAACAGCTTGACAGCTGGAGTCTATCCAAGGAAGCTTAGTGCTGGAGGGAGAGGAGAGGAGAGAAGAGGAAAGAGGAGGAAAGGAAAGGTGAAGGGTATAGGATGGGGAAGAACTGTTTTTAGGAATGAGAACAGGAAGAGACACAGGACAGGGTTGATAGAGTGGAAAGGCTTCATTTAGACTAGGGTCAGGGGAGGAGAATAAAAACTGGGCGTTTGAATGTGGACTGATTTTTACTTCAAAGCAGAGTTTAAACCTATAAGGCCATGTGTATGTGTAACAACAATAATATATTACTATTAGTAGCTTAGATAAGTTGCTTGCCTTTAAGGTTGATGGGAAAATCCTGGATAAAGTGCAAGCTTGAGGAATTGCATAATCCATACATCAAATCAAAACAGTTCTGAAACTGTTCATGAAATATTTATTCACCCAAATCTATTTTTTTTCCAAAAAAAAACAAAAAACAAAGCCACTAAATAATATCAGTATATATTCTAATTCCTTATTTAGAAGTGTGCAGACACTTAAAGGGATAGTTCACCCAAAAATGAAAGTTTTGTCATTAATTACTCACCCTCATGTCGTTCCAAACCTGTAAGACCTTTGTTCCTCTTCGTAACAAAAATTAACATATTTAATAATAAGATATAGACAGCAAGGGTCCTATAGTGTCACATGGACTATTTTGTCGATGTTCTTGGTCCCTTTCTGGACCTTGAACGTGGTAGGACCCTTGCTGTCTATGCAGGGTCAGAAAGCTCTTGGATTTCATCAAAAATATCTTAATTTGTGTTCTGAAGACGAACAAAGGTCTTACAGGTTTGGAACGACATGAGGGTGAGTAATTAATGAGAGAATTTTCATTTTTTGTTAAACTATCCTTTTAAAGCCACAAAGACTAGTGTTATGTCATTTAAGACACTCCCAACATAATCTTACACATACAGTATGAAAAATGTGTCTTGTATACATACACATGTTTGTAATCTGGCCTATGGGACTGAGGAGGATGTACATAAACTAGATCATACATGCACAATAGACACTTAAAAGGGGTTAGATAAGAGTAAAAATCATTCCACGCTCAGAGCCCCATCAGCAGTGTTTACTTGTTCTCCTTTTTTAGTGACTAGCTGATTTTCCTGCTCTAGGGTTACTTTATTCTTCAACCACCCTCTTTATATCCCCAGGCTGCTGCTCCCCCAGGCCGTGCAAAGAAAAGAAACCAGAGTACCTGTGGCAAGACGGGCTCTCGCTGATCCAGACGTGGAAACCGCCTGGGCACTAAAGGGCTACAGGTGCCTGGAGACCCCTCACCCCCACAGGGCCCCAAAAGGGCTCAAAATTACCCTTTTTAGCACAGGGAAAGTGTGAGGGGACAGGGATGGTGGAGTAATGATAGATGGAAAAGAGCCCTGATGTTCCAAAACATTTAACATTTTTGCATGTAGATTACATATTAATGTATGTAAAAATCAACTTAAACTAAGTAACATTCTACTAAATATTAAATAATTGTATTAGTAAAACTAGATTAGATTTTTTTTTAAAGTGTAACAGTAGTTTTATTTATTTGTAAATATATATAAGGTTATTAGCAAAAGTAGACCAGGTTAAAAAAAAAAAAAGGAATCGTTTTGTGTAACGGTAGAGTTTTATTTGTAAAAAATTCAAATAAATAAAATACTTTTATAAGTAAAAGTAGACCAGATTTTTATAAAAGTAATCGTTTTGTGTAAAGTATTTATTTGTAAAAAATTAAATATATAAAATACATTTGTTAGTAAAAGTAGAATAGATTTATTTAAAAGTAATTGTTTTGTGTAATGTTAGAGTTTTATTTATTTAAAAAAAAAAATCAATAAAATACATTTATTAGTAAAAGTAGACCAGATTTATTTGAAAGTAATAATATAGCGTAACAGTATAGTTTTATTTATTTTGCAAAAAATCTAATAAATAAAATACATTAATTAGTAAAAGTAGATCAGATTTTTTTTAAATAAAATCACATTTTGTGTAATGCTAGAGTTTTAAATATTTGTAAAAAAAATCTAATAAATAAAATATATCACTGGTAGTAGACCAGATTTTTTTTTTTAAAAGTAATTGTTTTGTGTAACCGTAGTGTTTTATTTATTTGAAAAATTTAAATAAATTAAATACATTTATTAGTAAAAGTAGACTAGATTTATTTACATACAACAGTTTTGTGTAACGTAGAGTTTTATTTATTTGTAAAAATTCAGACAGAATTTTATTTATTTAAAAATTCAACTAAATAAAATACATTTATTAGTAAAAGTAGACCAGATTTTTATAAAAAAGTAATTATTTTGTGTACCATATTTATTTGAAAAAAACTCTAATAAATAAAATACATTTATTAGTAAAAGTAGACCAGTTTTACTTAAAAGTAATTGTTTTCAGTAAAAGTGGAGTTTTATTTATTTGGTTTTTTTTTTTAAATAAAATACATTGATTAGTAAAAATAGACCAATTTTATTTAAATATAATCATTGTTAGGTTTCCATGTTAGGTGTCATGGAATTTATTTAAAAAAAAAATCAAATAAATAAATAAATAAATTTGGCAGTAAAAGTAATTCCACATTTATTTAAAAGCAATTTTTGTTATATTTTTAAAATCAATTTCATGTTCTGTGTCAAGTATTTTTGTCTTACATATTTCTCCTAAACTTCCTTTGGAGAAATAACAAATAAACACAAATAAAAAAATATATTCACATATAAAATTAATGTGCTGTAAAATATATGTCAATGTTATAGCTCACATAATTTGGCCCTGGAAGAAGTTGATAAAAAAGTGCAGTACCTTGGGAAAACTGATTGAAACTAAGAATCTTATCCGAAACTGATTTGTGAAATTACTGGGGTCTTTTAATCATAAATCTGGGACACAAATTTTCCATTTGCCTATATCAACTGATATATTACAAAGATACCATTTGTGCTTTTACTGGTTTTGACTGTTTGAGATAAATAAGAGTTTATGTATTGATGGAATTCATGGTTAAAGCATGAAAGGAAAGGTGTTTTGACAATATTTTTTAGCACAAAGAGAAAGAACTGAGTGTGAGATGAGATACAGGATGAATGATGAGAGACGAAAGGCGGACAGAAGTTTGTGTGCATCTACAGAGCTAATGGCAGGAGTTGGATGGGACAGATGGGAGAGAATAGAGACAGACAGGCCGGTCCTGACAGAAAGTTTGATGTGTGTGTTTGCGTGAGTGTGTGTGTGAAGTGAGAAAGGCCTTCATCTTTGTGGCTGATTGAGTGAGACAGAATGCAAAGTGACAAAAAAATAGAGATAGAGAGCTTAGAAGAAGGGCACACAGTGCTGACAGGAGAAGAAAAGAGGAAGAGACCAAGAGAGAAAGGGCCAGAGAGTATTGACGAGGCTCCAGGGTGGCAGTGGGGCAACAGGGTGGCAGAGGAGACGATAAGGGGCAGCAGGCAGCACTTCAGGGCAGGAAATGTTGGGATAAAGGGCACTTACGTGAAGGCAAAGGCTACCAGGGCACCACTAACCACTACAAAGTCCAGAAAGTTCCACAGGTCACGAAAATATGAGCCCTCATGCAAAACCAAGCCTAACACCACCATCTGAAACACAGGGCAGAGGATTAAAGCAAAGGACAAAATAACACGCTTAACCACAAGTTATTTCATGCACACTTTACCTTGATGAGCATCTCAAACGTAAACACACCAGTGAAGACGTAGTCAAAGTAACGCAATACCTGGAAAAGAGGAAGCAAATGCATTAAATAAAGTCCAGCATCAGATGCACAGTCTATACGAGAACTAAGCACAGGGTTCGTACAGAAAATGAAATTCCAGTACTTTCAAGGACTTTTTTGATTTTCAAGGACTTAAATCAGAGATTTCACTTATTAAAAAAAATGTCTTCTCTTTCAAATTCTTAAAAAAGATAAATAAAAATAATAAAACAAAATGGCAAAAAATAAAGTGAAGCACACGCAAAGTATGACTACTGAAGTATTACAAAGTACACTACACTTTTACTATAATAAATCCATGGTTAATTTTCTCTGTATTTGTGTATAATTTCTTTTTTCTTTGTTTTGTTTTTATAACTGTACTGTCTTAATTGTTTGATGTTTCTACTGTTTAAGAAAAAAATAAGTAAAAACATTCGCAAAACCTCTCCGAAATCCTCATCTGAAACAAATGATTCGCCATACGCGCTCTGAAGTCCCGAACTGAATCAAATGATTTGCAAACCTGCACCAAAGTTCTGATATGAATCAAATGATTAGCAGTCCACAATCTAAATAATGATTTGCAAATAATTTGATTAAGATTTTATCGCAAATAATTTGATTTCAATCATTCATTTTGCCAAATTATTCAGTAACCTGTTTTGATCTAAATCAAATGATTCACGATACGCAAAGTTCTGATCTAAGTTAAATGATTCGCGAACCCACTCCGAAGTCCCGATCTGAATCAAATAATCTGCGATCTGCACTCTGAAGTTCCGATCTAAATCAAATAATTTGTCGAAGTCCCAATCTGAATAATGATTTGCGAATCATTTGACTTAGATTGGGACTTAAATTGCGTATCGAGAATCATTTGACTTAGATCAGAACTTTGCGCATCGCAATTAATTTGATTTAGATTCAAATTGCAGATCACAAATCCTTTGATTAAGAACGGGACTTCAAATTGCGGATCACGAATCATTTGATTTGAACCAGTCCAGATCTGAATCAAATAATCTGCGATCTGCACTCTAAAGTTCCGTTCTAAATCAAATGATTTGCGACCCACGCTTCAAAGTCCCAATCTGAATAATGATTTGCGAATCATTTGACTTAGATTGGGACTTAAAATTGCGTATCGAGAATCATTTGACTTAGATCAGAACTTTGCGCATCGCTAATAATTTGATTTAGATTTGTACTTCAAATCGCAGATCACAAATCCTTCCATTAAGAACAGGACTTCAAATTGCGGATTGCGAATCATTTGATTTGAATCAGTCCCGATCTGAATCAAATAACCTGTGCTCTGCACTTCGAAGTTCAGATCTAAATCAAATGATTCACGATTTTGACTTGCGCATTACGAATCATTTGATTTAGATTGGGACTTAAAATCGTGGATTGTGAATCATTTGATCTGAATCATTCAATTTGCGAAATGATTCACAAACCCCATTGATCTTAATCAAATGATGCACAATATGCAAAGTTCTGATGTAAATCAAATGAAGTCCACTCCGAAGTCCCGATCTGAATCAAATAATCTGCGATCTGCACTCTGAAGTTCCGATCTAAATCAAATAATTTGTCGAAGTCCCAATCTGAATAATGATTTGCGAATCATTTGACTTAGATTGGGACTTAAATTGCGTATCGAGAATCATTTGACTTAGATCAGAACTTTGCGCATCGCAATTAATTTGATTTAGATTCAAATTGCAGATCACAAATCCTTTGATTAAGAACGGGACTTCAAATTGCGGATCACGAATCATTTGATTTGAACCAGTCCAGATCTGAATCAAATAATCTGCGATCTGCACTCTAAAGTTCCGTTCTAAATCAAATGATTTGCGACCCACACTTCAAAGTCCCAATCTGAATAATGATTTGCGAATCATTTGACTTAGATTGGGACTTAAAATTGCGTATCGAGAATCATTTGACTTAGATCAGAACTTTGCGCATCGCTAATAATTTGATTTAGATTTGTACTTCAAATCGCAGATCACAAATCCTTCCATTAAGAACAGGACTTCAAATTGCGGATTGTGAATCATTTGATTTGAACCAGTCCAGATCTGAATCAAATAACCTGTGCTCTGCACTTCGAAGTTCAGATCTAAATCAAATGATTCATGATTTTGACTTGCGCATTACGAATCATTTGATTTAGATTGGGACTTAAAATCGTGGATTGTGAATCATTTGATCTGAATCATTCAATTTGCGAAATGATTCACAAACCCCATTGATCTTAATCAAATGATGCACAATATGCAAAGTTCTGATGTAAATCAAATGATTCACGATGTGCGATTTGAAGTCCCGATCTAAGTCAAATGATTCACAAACCCGCTCTAAAGTCCCGATCTGAATCAAATGATTTGCAATCCGTATTCCGAAGTTCTGATCTAAAGCAAAAGATTTGTGAATGTGCTCTAAAGTTGGGAGTCCCGATCTAGATCAAATGATTCACGTTCCATGCTCCAAAGTCCTGATGCAAATAGTAATTCACGAATCATTTGATTTAAATCAGGACTTCAAATTGCGCATCCGAATCATTTGATTTGAATCATTCAATTCACGGAATGGTTCACAAAACCGTTTCGATCTAAATCAAATGATTTGCGATTCCTGAAGTCATGATCTGAATCAAATGATTCATGATATGCGATTTAAAGATTTAAATGATTCACAAACCGGCTCGAAATTCCCAGTCTAAATGAAATGGTTCGCAATTTGTTGTCCCGATCTGAAACAAATGATTTACGATACGCAATCCGATTGGAGCGCTTTGAAACAGTGAATCATTTGGCAATGCATTCGATTAACTGATTCAGAGTTTCAAAAAGCTCAATTCACTCATGACTACGTGTTTTTTAAAATCAGTAAAAGCGATGTCGAAACTCTGGCTTTTGCTAGTGAATTGCTTAAAATGAATTATCAAAGTTCGAATCAATCGGAGCGCATCCAGCGTAAATGACTCAAATTGATTTGGTTCTTCTGTTTCTCTTTTTGTGTCTTTAGCCATGTTTACATGACATTGTCAATACTACCACTCACTAGTTTTATGACATTAACTGAAATAAGCGAAAAAAGTATGTTTTTGAATTGCGTAAAAAGATATGTGCTTATTGAAAAAATTAAACACTTATTTCATAGATACACTGTTTTTTTAATAATTCAAGCACTTTTCAAGTACCTCTTCAGGAATATTGCTATTTCCAAAGGTTTTCCAGTCCTTAAATTTCAAAAAGTCAAATTCAAGTACTTCAAGCACTTTAAGCACCATGTACGAACTCTGCAAACATTGGGTGTTAAGAACAGCTGTTGGCTGCTTGAGTATAAATAAATACATTAATTAGTAAAAGCAGATTAGATTTATTTAAAAGTTTTTAAGCTTTTAAGTTTTCATGTTTGGTGTCATTGTTTAATTTCCCCCCCAAAAAATGAAAAAATAAAGACTTAATTTATTTAAAACTTTTTTTAGTTTCACATTATGCATATCCACAGGACACAAATAATAGTAGAACAGTAATCTTACGTTGTTTCGAGGTGATTCCGGCCACACCGGATCTTCAGCAGCTAAAGCAATGCTGCTCATAGCGATGACTGACAGAATACACATCTCGAAATAACGTAGCGTCAGGATATAATGACAACATCTTCGGAACCTGAAAACTCACAATGGTTAAGATAAATAAATGTACTTTTCACACATGTGCTTACACAGATGAACACACACTTACGGGTTGGTAGTGGATAGGATGAAACAAGAACTGAACGGGGGAATGGGTTTGGGTCCATCTTCGTCGCCGCCATTGTCTTCTTCCTCTTCTTTCTTCTCTCCTTCTTTAGCTGGCTCTGTGTTGGCATTCTTGTTCACTGCACAATGACGGGAGCGTGGGAAGAAGGAAGCAAAGAAATTCACAAACAATCAAATATCAAACAGTACATTTGCTTTTACAGTCAAATACACGTTTGCAGATTGGCCTAAAATGTGCAGATTAAATGCTTCTAGAATTTTCTGTAATCACATATGCACATGCTTGTCCCCTACCTTGTAACTTTGCGTTGAACGAGGGGTAAATCGGGGGCATATCTATGGCAGTGTGGTCGAGTTTGCTAGGGGTTTTGGTGCAGTCTGTTAGTATGAGACTGCTGTCGTGGATATCTGGTCCACGCAGGTTCAGCAGGTTATTGGCCTGCTCTGGGTCACAGTAGGGGTCATAAAAGTCAGGGTCAGGGTCATGGATGGCCATCTTGCTGCTATTGCGTAGGTTGTCCAGATCCTCGCTGTACTGGCTCTCTGCATGAGGAAGACCTGGATGAATTGGACGAGCTGTTGATAAACTGCCCTCTCTAAAAAAAAAAAAAAAAAAGAGAGGTAAGAGGTTAACAGTTGAAACAACAGTTCAGTATGCTGTATCAAGCAACATTTTTTAGTAAACTACTTTTTAACTTTTTATTTATATTTTCAGTTATTCATTTTTCAAATTTTAATTTTAGTTGAAGTTTTAGTATAATTTGTTTTACAGTGGTGGCCAAAATTATTAGAACACTAGTATTTTCACCAGCTAAAAAATGTTTTTTTTTTTTAAATGGCTTATTTCTATCATTCAGTGTTGTGTCAGTAGGAAATATCAGTTTACATTTTTCCAAACATTCATTTTATCATTAATTGTAATAATCCAGTGAGATTTATGTTTGCACAAGGACTCTGATAACAGCCAGTGCTCCACACAGAGGACCGATCTCATTATCATCCGGTCTGTCTGGAATGACATGAAGAAACAGAACAAACTGAGACAGACTAAATCCAGAGGAACTGAGGCAACGTCTCCAAGATGCTTCAAGAAACCTACCTGCAAAGCTACAAAACTGTTAAAAGTTTTAGGCACTTAAAATTTTTAAAAATGCCATAAAACAAGGATGCTCAAAAATAATTAAATTAAATCAACATTTGGTGTGACCATCTTTTGAGTTTGACTGACACGGAAAACAAATTTTTGTTATTTTTGTTTTCTTTGCGAACAAAAATTATTCCCTTTCTTCATAAAATTCCGATTGAACCACTGATGTTACATGGACTATTTTATCGATATCCTTACTACCTTTCTGGGCTTTAAACATATTAGTTCTGTTGCTGTCTATGCAGGGTCACGAAGCTCTCGGATTTCATCAAAAATATCTTAATTTGTGTTGAAGATGAACAAAGGTCTTACAGGTTTGGAATGTCAGGAGGGTGAGTAATTAATAACAGAATTTTCATTTCTGGGTGAACTATCTCTTTAAATGTTAAAAAGTCAGTGGGTCGATTCATTTTTCACCTCAATTCTTAGAATCCCTGCGCAGTTTCGAAGAAACAGAACACTCACTTTCTAGCTCGATGCTGTCGACTCCGTTCTCTATCCCTCCTTCCATCTCCATCCCCATGGTTTCCATGGCGATGCCTCCTCTGCCTCTTCTCATGGCCCTCCTCCCCTTCTCCTCCCGTCTCCCCTCTGCTGTGATGTTCTCTGTGTCTTCTCCCACCATCTTCATCTCTCTTTCTGTGCTGGTGGTGTCGGGGTCGCCTGTGCTCCCCTGCGCCCTCACCATCCTCGCCACCTCCTCTCTGAGCACAATCGCACCCTGCCTCCCCCTGCTCTGGATGGTGCAGAGACTGGCGGCTGGAGTGGTGGTGGTGGTGGTGATGATGATGACTGTGATGGTGGTGGTATCGGGACTGGTGCTGCAGGTATTCTTCACCCCGCTGCTGGTTAAGCTCCTGGGGGTTTGGTTCACCCGGTCGGGGCTTGTTGGTATTGTTGTTGCGGTTCTCCTGAGGATTAACTACTAGTGGGCGGTCCAAGTGGGTCTTCATGTCAGGACGGTTGCGGTAGTTCATCTAAAAAATAGAGAAAGCAGATTTGATCAGTACATCTATCCTTAAAGAGGTCATCGGATGCAAAATTCACTTTTACATGTTTCAACATAAATGTGTGTTGGCAGTGTGTGTACAGATACACCCTATAATGTTAAAAAAATTTACTTTTGTTTTTGCAGGGAAAGTTTACAGTCTCTCAGAGAACGGCTTACCCTCCCACAGAAGAGAGGGGCGGGGTGAGCAGAGCTCATTAGCATTTAAAGGGACATGCAGTGAACCGGAGCTGTTTTTGACAAGGTAAAAAGGGTGTTGTTTTACACTACCATTGAGAAATTTTAACCAAAGTATGTTATAGACTTTTCCCTATGACCCTAAAGAATCATATCAACTTTTTGACAATGGGCATCCGATGACCCCTTTAAAGAAATAGTTCACTCAAAATGAAAATTATGCCATTATTTACTTAAAGGTTGTATCAGCGATTCTAGGCTGAAAAATAAAGTGTCAAATGCAGCTGACCTTTCTTCATGATCCGCTCGCTGCCTGCCCCATAAATTGGCTGTAAAAAAAACGCGTCTCTGTGGTCAGCCTAGGGTCCGTGATGAAAGGTCAGCTGAATTTGACACTTTATGTTTCAGGCTTGAAATCGCTGATACAACCTTTAACCTCATGTCGTTCCAAACCTGTATATGTTTCTTTCTTATGTTTAACACAAAAGAAGATATTCTGAAGAATTTTCTTTTTTGGGTGAATTATCCCTTTACAGGTTGATAAAAAAAAAAATTTCCTAGAAAAATGCTGCATTTATTCAATCAAAAATACAGTAAAACAGTAATATTACATAATATTATCACAATTTTTTATTTTAATATTATATTTTAAATTTGAATTTATCCCTGTGATGCAAAGCTGGATTTTCAGCAGTCATTACTCCAGTGTTACATGATCCTTCAGAAATTATTCTAATATGCAAGAATTTTTCTTATTATTTATTATTATTTCCTATAATGTTGAAAATGGGTGTGCTGCTTAATAATTTAGTTTTTTTTTCCGAGATTATTTGATGACTAGAAAGTTCAAAAGAACAGTATTTATTTGTAGTATTTACAACTTTACTGCCATGTCTACTCAATTAAATTCATCATTGCTGAATTAAAGTATTAGTTTTTACATATGAAAATGTAACAATTAAATGATAATTTTGCATTTTTAATGTGGGTAAAGGTCTTTTGTTGGTTGGTTAAATTTATATTTAACTGATATTTATAGTTAGTTTTATAGTTTTTAGTAAATCATAGTTTTTAGGAAATCATTTTAGGAAATCATTGCTCTTAATTGATATATGGTTTGTTAGGATAGGACAATATTTTTCCTATTTACAGTAGGAAATTTACAAAATATCTTCATGGAACATGACCTTTACTTAATATCCTAATAATTTTTGGCATAAAAGAAAAATCGATAATTTTGACCCATACAGTGTATTTTCGGCTATTGCTACAATTATGCTACATATGAAGGTTTTGTGGTCCAGGGTCACATATGTGATCTACGTGTCTCTATTTGTCTCTGACCTTCCAGTGATCTTCTGCATCAAGTTCATTGTAAAGCGCCTCTCTGCTGGTCATCAGGTTCTGTCTGCGGATCTCACTTGTGCGCTGCTCCCACACCGACTTTGAACCCTTTGCGTTCTTCTGCTGCTCTTTACTACAGAGTAAACAACATAGAGACAGAAACAAAGAACTATTTAAACCCAGGGAGGAAGAAAAGCCTTGGTTTTCTTTCCCTAAAGCATCTACGAGCGATGACCAAGAGTGAAAGGAAATGATAGTGTCCCTTAGTCCCCAGCAAGAGAACATGGATGTGGCTCATGAATTCTGTGAAGGGAGTGATGACATACTGAACAATAGCACTGAGACATGATCAGACAGACAGATGAGAGAGAGAGAGAGAGAGAGAGAGAGAGAGAGAGGGGGGGGGGGGGGGAGGCAGAGATGGATAGAGACCAAAACAGCGAAACAAGCAACCCTGTGCTTGCAGTGCTGCTGTGGAAGAGACAGTGTCATCACAGCCAATGATACCTCAGCCTCAGTTTACAACACAAAACTGCAGCTATAGCAGCTGGAAACATGAAAACACCCATACAAAAAACATGAGGAAGGCAGAAAGCAAAAGAAAAAGGGCTACAGAACGAAAAAAATGAGTAAGTAAATGAATAAATACCAGTCCAGTAAACTGTCTGTGGCATCGATACGTTCAGATTTTACTGTAACTCTGAGGAGAGGGGGGTGAAACAAGGAACATAAAAACAACGCTGCCACAACTATCACAGAAAACAACCAACAAAGTGAACAGGCTGCACACTGTCCCGTTCACTGATAGCGACTCGCTTGATTAGTCAGATAAGTTTATGGATGACTTGACTTTGACTTTGTGCCAAGTTATCCCAAAACTTATCTGACCATGCAAGTACCAGATTTATTCACTAAACAAAACTGATTTATTCACTAAACATCTTCACTATAAATGTGTAATACCATGTCCTAACCAGACACAATAAAGTGGCAACAGTAAAATCTCTGAAGTAATGAAAGGTGGCGATGACGAAACGTAAAGTATCCCCAGCTATACATAAAGTGGCTAATTTCCTATTTGTGAAGGGTAAACAAACCTATCATTACTAAAACAATGAAACTAAACTAAAAACTAAAAGCTACTGAGCAACTTACAGAGGATAAGTTTCATGTTTCCTGATAATTCACCCCCATGTCATTTAAAGGAACACTCCACTTTTTTTGGAAATAGGCTCATTCTCCAACTCCCCCCGAGTTAATAAGTTGATTTTTACTGTTTTGAAATTCATTCAGCCGTTCTCTTGTTCTGGCGATATCACTTTTAGCATAGCTTAGCATAAATCATTGAATCCTATTAGACCAGTAGCATCGCGTTCAAAAATGACCAACGAGTTTCGATATTTGTCCTATTTAAAACTTGACTCTTCTGTAGTTATATCGCGTACTAAGACCAGCGGAAATGTAAAGATACGGTTTTCTAGGCCGATAAGATTAGGAACTACACTCCCATTCCGGCGTAATAGTCAAGGAAGTTTGCTGCCGTAACATGACCGAAGCAGGCGCAGTAATACCACACAGCACATGTGCAAATGTTTACTTCCGTCAACATATCCAACGTGCATGCACAGCACAGACAGCGTTCCTCGCCATGGAGACATTTGTGAGAGACGATTTAGAAGATATTTACTTTGGTGCAGATCCTAAACCGTATCAATTTGAACCAGAATTCACTGAAGCTAAGGTTTTGGTACGCGAAAGACAAGAAAGTGTGTCTGAACTGCCTGGGACAGAAGGGATGAGGAGAGCAGATTCGCGCTGGTGGGGCTTGCCAACCCATGCCAACTAAAAGTGAGTGCCTGTGTTGTCGCGAGTGGGACCAGGTATTGCCATCGATGGCAAGGGTGGATCTACCTGATGAGGAAGTGTCAGGTCGCAACATCCGAGGACTTGGATGCAATGCTGCATCCTGCAATAGTCGATTTTTTTTCCGGTTTGACAAAATAAACTAGAAAAAACGTCACACGCCGAGTGGACCTAATGACCAGCTGTCGCAAGAGTAAGTTATTCCTGCTACATTATATAATATAAAGATTTTAAATGCATACTGTCAGTTTGCATTTTCAGGCTTACATTCATGATGTACACTTTTACTCAAAACTGACTTTAAAACACCACCGACTGTTCGCAATAACTTTCTTTTGCAATCACACATGGAATTTGGTCATAGCAAATACTAAGCCAACTGTTCGCCCAAACCTAGTCGTCAGGGGTTGCATTTCACAGGTAACGTTAGCAATTAATCATGTTTCACTTACAGCCGTGGGCGATGCTCCTTGTTGTCCTGTCTGTAACGTTAGTTTGAAGATTGTTGGGATCGCCGTGTCCTTTAGACGCCGTGCTGTAGTATCGGTAAAACTATCCAAATAGTCATCTGGTTCAAAATCCTCGGAGCAAACACGCCATTTCTTGATCGTTTCTAACGGTGTTTTGAGATCTATGTTCAGAGCAGCCAGCCATTGATTCATTAGTCGAAATTGCTTTTTTTTTCGTGGGAATTCTATGAAAGATGGTAGTAGATTACGTCTTCGATTAACTATCACAGCCCCTTACAATGCACATAATCATAGCTAATCACACACAGGTAAATCCAGCCACTAACAATTTACCAGCTGCAACTCTGACAGCTGCAACAACTGGAATTACACAAATTTAGCACCGGTCACTTTGGAAGTTACCTAGCTGGGATCTAATTTCAGGCGCTGTGTGATATTAATGCGCCTGCTTCGGCCATGTTACGGCAGCAAACTTCCTTGACTATTACGCCGGAATGGGAGTGTAGTTCCTAATCTTATCAGCCTAGAAAACCGCTGCTTTACATTTCCGCTGGTCTTAGTACACGATATAACTACAGAAGAGTCAAGTTTTAAATAGGACAAATATGGAAACTCGTTGGTCATTTTTGAACGCGATGCTACTGGTCTAATAGGATTCAATGATTTATGCTAAGCTATGCTAAAAGTGATATCGCCAGAACAAGAGAACAGCTGAATGGATTTCAAAACGGTAAAAATCAACTTATTAACTCGGGGGGAGCTGGAGAATGAGCCTATTTCCAAAAAAAGTGGAGTGTTCCTTTAAGATGTCTTACTTTCTTTAGCTGCAAAGAAACTAAAGGGTTACTTTATCCCAAAATGAAAATTTAGTCATTAATCACTTACCCCCTGTGGTGCCAAACCTGTAAAAGCTTTGTTCGTCTACAGAACACAATTTAAGATATTTGGATAAAAATTGTGAGCTCTGTGGCTGTCCCATTGACTGCCAAGTAAATAACACTGTGAAGGCCAAGAAAAGTATGAAAAACGACTTTCTTCAACAATTTTTCTCCTCCGTGTCACTTTGGAGAGTATCCCCTGGACGCAAACAGCATACGCTATCTTCGTCAGCTGCGTCATGCAGATACGCTGTTTTTGTTCGAATCAAAGCGTAAAAAAACATAGAAAACGTATCCGTGTGTTGCGGCTGGCACAGAACAGCGTACGCTGTTTGCGTTTAGTGCATACTCTCCAAAACAGAAAGACAAATTGTTGAATAAAGTTGTTTATTTTTGTTTTCTTTGCAGACAAAAAGTATTCTCGTAGCTTCGTAAAATTATGGTTGAACCACTGATGGCAGATGGACTATTTTGACGACGTCTTTCATACTTTTCAGGGCCTTGACAGTGTTATGTACTTGGCAGTCAATGGGACAGCCACAAAGCTCCCATTATCATCCACAATATCTTAATTTGTGTTCCAAAGACGAACAAAGCTTTCACGGGTTTGGAGGGATTGAGGTAAGTGATTAATGACAAAAAATTCAATTTGGGGTGGAGTAACCCTTTAAAGTTTTTGAGAAAAACATCCCAGGATTTTTCTCCATATAGTGGACTTCAATGGTGGCCAAAGTTTTGTAGGTCCAAATTACAGTTTCAGTACAGCTTCAAATTGCACTAAACGATGGCAGCCGAGGAGTAAAGGTCTCATCTAGTGGTCATTTCTAAAAAATACAAATGTACACACTTTTTATACACACAAATGCTTGTTGCACGTTGTAAATGTCACGCGTAACATAGGCAGAAGTACCGATCCAGTGTTTACAAAGCGAATGTGCAAACAAAGTCAAATGCCTTTTACGAAAAAAGTAAAACAATGATGTTGGACGATTTTGAAGTTAAAGATGAAATTTTTCGCCAAAGTACACAACCGTTCCAATGTGATTACACATCGCAGAAGCTAGTGCAAGACGAGCATATGTGGTTAAAAAGTATATACATTTGAATTTTTTTAAGAAAATGACCATTTGTTTCACTAGATAAGACTAGAAAATTCCTAGGCTGGGATTGTGTAGAGCCCTTTGAAGCCGCATTGAAACTGCAATTTGGACCTTCAAACTGTTGGCCACCATTGAAGTCCTCTATACGGAATCCTGGAATGTTTTCCTCAAAAAACGTAATTTCTTTGTGACTGAAGAAAGTAAGACATGAACATCTTGGATGACATGGGGATTATTCTGGAATTAAACTTCTCCTTTAATATGGCTTAGATGCATATATTCAAATTATTTTGCTTTCAGTGTTGAAACAAAGTATATAGCTGGAAACATGTCGCATCATGCCTGGTTAGGTCACAGTGTAAGTGGTAGTTGATTGGAATATACAAACACACACACACAACAAAATAAAAACAAATTACTGAACACTTCTTGTAACAGAATGAGGAATTAAATGAAGAATCATATGCCTTATTGTGTCACACACAAAACCACACATCACATACAGATACCACACATTCAACCATAGTTCAAACATGAATTTACTCATAATGTGTGAAGGCATGCCTTTAAAACACTCACATATTCACATAAATTTTCATGGTACTTTTATGGTACTTTTTGATGTTTGACAGTGCCTGTTTGCTGTCTTCTTTACAAAAGAGCTGCTTAGTCCTGCAAAATATCTATTTTGCATTTTGTGCAAGAAAATAAAGTCATATGGATGTGAAACAACAAAGTATGTTGTTTTCATTTTTGAGTGAGCTATCCCTTTAACAAGAGAAATGGAAATAGTCCTAAGGGGGTTACATACTGTACGATCAGGCAGGTTTAAGCAAGTCTGCTGAAAAGTGAATTAGAGTGGATTTACTTAAATATGATGATAAAGTTAAGCTGACAGACTAAGCTAAACTCAGCTAAGCTAGGCAAAAAGCTTTTAAACCAGCTACCAGATGAAATGCATGTGACATAAGGCATAGCCTCTTACAATAATAAAGTTAAGGTGCGAACTATATTATGTCTGATTCTGACATTAATGTGTGAGTGTATTAGGGCTCATTTGCATATATATGCATATTCATGGTATTTACGTGAACGTGAGTGTCAGAGGTGTCTTGTAAGAATTTCACCTTTTGATCATGAATATTTATGAAAAGTGGGTAGGGTTTCATTGCGATGGTGTGTGTTTCTGAACAAGCTATTACTTTTGGGCACAACACTGGCAAAGAAAACTGTGTAAAGGTAAAGATGCTGATTGTTAGTGTGTAGAGTAACTCACGCAGCAATAGATAGGTTGGCAGCAGACATTGGGCTCACTTCTGCCACTTCTTTTGCTTTCTGAAGAGCGATCTTTTGTGTTGTAGCCTCCTCTTCCTCTTGTTCATCCTATAAAAGCAAAAAACATACAGCAGTGATAGCAGCTAACAATTGTTGGGCATTAAAATATCTGCATGAAATTTACGTTTGGTGAATGCGAGACAGAAAAACTGTTTAACCTTAGTTAGTTCCTGAGCATTGGCCAGGTTGTCCACAGCGATAGCCAAGAATACATTCAGTAGTGTGTCTGAGGGGTTGGAGTTAAGAAACAACTTTAGAAAGACAAGGCTTGCGTCTTAGACCCTGTGACCCTATCATAAGTGGACAGTGCTAAATATACATAACTGAAGGTCAGTCGAAAGTAGTTGAAAATGAATAGTACCAAGTACGTTATTAACATGCAGTTACAAATTCATCACTTCAAAATAATGTAGATTTTGTAACAATATACAGTTGATGTCAAAAGTTTACATCCCCCTTTCAGAATCTGCAAAATTATTTTACCAAAATTGGAGGGATAATACAACATGCATTTTACTGTTTATTTTGTACTGAGATGAATAAGATATTTCACATAAAATGTTTACATATAGTCCACAAGAGAAAAAAAATTACCATAAATTTATAAAAATTATCCTTTTCAAAAGTTTACATCCCCTTGATTTTTAATACTGTGTTGTTACCTGAATGATCCACATTTGTGTTTTTTTATTTAGTGATAGTTGTTTATGAGTCCCTTGTTTGTCCTGAACAGTTAAACTGCCCGCTGTTATTCAGAAAAATCCTTCAGGTCCTACAAATTCTTTGGTTTTCCAGCATTTTTGTGTATGACTATATGTAAACATCTTTTATGTGAAATATCTTAATCAGGTCAGTACTAAATAAAAAATAACATGCATTTTGTATGATCCCTCTTATTTTGGTAAAAAAATAACATTTTGCAGATTCTGAAAGGGGGATGTAAACTTTTAACCTCAACTGTACACAATTTTTGAAAAATATATTAAACATTTTATTAATCGAGGATGTGTTAAATTTATAAAAAGTGATAGTAAAGACTTCCACTGTTATTCTATTTTGAATAAATGCTGTTCTTTTTTTATGTTTTATTCATCAAAAAATCTTAAAAATGGTCATGTGACACTGAAGACTGGAGTAATGATGCTGAAAATTCAGCTTCGCATCACATGAATAAATTATTTTTTAAAGTATATTAGAATAGAAAAAATGGTTTTAAATTGTAATAATATTTCACAGTATTACAGTTTTTTCTATTTTTGATCAAATAAACACAGAGACTTACTAATCCCAAAGTTTTGAATGGCAGTGTATATAATAGTGAAAATGCTTGTGTGTTTCTGTGTAAAAAGGATACAGTTGCCAAAGAGTGTAAGGACAATGAAGAAAATGGAGAAGACCATTCCTTTGTCCACCCCTCCCTGAGACTGTATGCCGTCATACATCACTACGTTCCAATCCTCTCCAGTTAGAATCTGAGAAATACACATATAACACACATAAGCAGTTTAAATAAAAGCAACTGTTTTCTTTATCTGTACATGCTTTAAAATGCTGTCTATGCAGGTAGCTCACTAGCTTTTAAAACATATCTATTGTCAAACCAACAAAACAGCCTACCTGAAACACTGTCATAATGGCAGCAGGGAAAGTATCAAAGTTTGTGGGAGGAGTGCCTTGCTCAAAGTTAAACCTGGCAAAAAAGAAAACATCAAATGGCATTATACAACAATAATATGCTATGCATAGTGACTGGTCATCTGTTTCTAACTGAGAAAGTGAATAAGGTATTGGCAGAAGGGGGTAAATCTATACTGACTGTCCACCGAACAGCTGCATCCCGAGAAGAGCAAAGACCACGATGAAGAGGAAGAGAAGGAACAGTAAACTGATAATAGACTTCATGGAGTTTAGAAGAGACACTACTAGATTACGCAAAGATGCCCAGTATCTGAAAAAGACAGAGAGACAAAAAGATATTTATATTTGACATAAATACTTCACACAAATGTATTGTATAGCTTTAGAAAACAAAGAAATACAGCTTTTGGACTACTGTTTCATGCTTTCATCATGCTTTTTTTTTGTTGTTATTCTTAGATTTTGACAGCCCCAGTCTCCATTGACTTTCACTATATGTGGACCACAAAACCACTCATAAGTGTCAATTTTTTTTAAAATTGAGATTTATAGATCACTTGAATCTGAAAAAATAAGCTTTCCATTGATGCATGGTTTGTTAGAATAGGACAATATTGGGCTGAGATACAACTATTTGAAAATCTGGAATCTGAGGGTGCAAAAAAATTAAAAAAAAATGGTTAATGCCTAATGGTTTTTTGGCATAAAAGAAAAAATCTATAATTTTGACCCATTCAATATATTGTTGGCTATTTATGGTTTTGTGGTTTTCAGGTATGGTATGATGTGAGGTTGGAAAAACCCAACTGAAAACATGATTAATCAGCAGTGTAATTTTGTACTTGCTTCAGATCCCAAAAGGAGGACAATACAAAAAAAGACAAAACTTTGTGACGGACAACGCAGAGGTCAAATTAAAGCACGGGAACGCACTTGGTGACTTTGAAGATCCTAAGCAGTCGGAGAGCTCGTAACACGCTGATTCCAAAGGACGTCCCTGGCTTCACCATGGCCCAGACCACCTCAAATATGCTGCCAACGATGACCTGAAACACGCACACAGCCAAATCCCAAAACAAATAAGTAACACTCTGAGGACCGGCTAACAAGGACTTAAGTCTGCATCTAATGTAGGTCAGCGGCTTGCGGAGGTTAAAAACAGAGGCAGAGAGAAAAAAAAGCAAAAAAGAGAGAAAGTGAGACTTTAAATGGGCCAATGGAGAAGGGCACTCACAGCACAGTCGAAACAGTTGAATGAGGAGTGGAAATAAGGGCGCGTCCCCAGTCCGTACATCTTAATCAGCATCTCTGACATAAAGAGGCCTAGGAAAATGAACTCAGCATAAACTGGAAAAAGAGAAAGAGAGACAAGACAGAGAAAGTGGGAAAGGAAACAGAAGTGAGGCCGGAGGGTGTTTACTGGCAGCAGAAATAGAGAAATACAAATTTGAGAAGTGATATGGAGAATAGGACAATGTATCCCACAAAATAAAAAAATGAACTCACAGAGGAAGTCCGACAGTAGCTCTGGCTGATCGTAGTGTACTACAGCCACGCACAGTGTGTTGAGTCCCACCAGGCTGAGGACAGTCCAGTAGAACGCCTGAGTCTTTACAATCTTTCGAATGAAGAAGCGAAGACGTCGCTCTTTCTTACTAAATGGGGTCCCATCGCCCTTTCCGCTCTTTATGCTCCCACGTGCAAAAGGCGAGCCTGAGAACGTACACACATAGCAACACAACATTCAGGTCTAAGCTATCAATATTTTAAAGGATTAGTTCACTTCCAAAATAAAAATTTCCTGATGATGATTTCCTGATTTTCCAAGTCATTCGAAATATTCATGTCTTTCTTTCTTCAGTCAAAAAGAAAAGGTTTTTGAGGAAAACATACCAGGATTTTTCTCAATACAGTATTTTTTAGGAATTTTTTAAATATTCAAATGAGTTGTCTTCCTTAAGATCTGAATTATTCTTACCAACTGCATCTCCCATGTGGTCCTCTCCCTCTTCTGGATTTAACAGGTCGGCTTTGTTTTTCTTTAAGGTGGGTCTGCGACGGGCTCCTGCACACAAATACATTCACAGATACCGTGAATGATTACTGCATTTTAAGCATTAAACAGCTGGAAACAGGAGCATTCATACTCTTACCGGTGCCATCGTCATCCTCTGCAAGTATGACTTCTTCTGAAAGAAATAGAAAGAGCAGTTATAAATGCTTTATTTATACTAGATCTAAAGTATTTTAACTTGAACTTTAAAAATGAGCCATTACATTCTGCAGGAAGTTATAGTTGAGGTCAAAAGTTTATATTCCCCCTTTTTTCAGAAGGAAAAGTCACGCATTAAGAACCAGGGGGGTGAAAACTTCTGAACAGAATGGAGATGTGTACATTTTTCTTATTTTGCATAAATATCATGTTCTTCAGAAGCAACAGAAGATAGTTACATGTTTCCCAGAAGACAAAATAAGTTAAATTTACCCTGATCTTCAAATTCCAAAAGTTTTCACCCCCAGCTCTTAACGCATGGATTTTCCTTTTAGAGCATCAGTAGGTGTTTAAACCTTCTGTAACAGTTGCATAGTTCCTCAGTTTTCCTCAGTATGAAAAAATGGATCTCAAAATCATACAGTCATTGTTGGAAAAGGTTCAAATACACAAAAATGCTGGAAAACCAAAGAATTTGTGGGACCTGCAGAATTTTTCTGAAGAACATCGGGCAGTTTAACTGTTCAGGACAAACAAGGGACTCATGAACAACTATCACTAAACAAAAAAACACAGCTGTGGATCATTCAGGTAACAATACAGTATTAAGAATCAAGGGGATGTAAACAAAGTGTATGTACACTTTTGACCTCAACTGTAAATTATATCTATACATTTGTTAACGTATTTTATGCACATGCCTGCTTTGCAGATCCACTCCAGATATCCGTTGAGTTCTCTCTCAATCTGCTGCTGACGTTTAAGCTTAAGGAACTCGCTCCTGTTTTCCACACGCTCTCTTTCTTTGGCAAACTCACTTGGGGGGCAGAGGTGAGGTGGTGGGGGGAAGACAGAATAAAGACAGACAGGCAGACAGAAAGATACCTGCATAGTTAGCAACTATGAAACCTATACAGAAACATTGTTTTATACAAATGAAGAATATATAGAAAACAGATGCAACTGAAGAATAAATAGATAGACCAATACATATAGATAGATTTTACCCTGAGAGGACACCCAACACCAGATTAAGCATGAAGAAGGAGCCGATGATGATAAGGGGAACATAGTACATCCAGTTCCAGGCGCTCCCTAAGGCATCATTGCTCTGTAATACACACACATTTACCCAATGTTACCATCTAGCTCCTAAGTCCATTTAAAAAAACAGAATCACAGTTAAATAATTGCCATTAAAACTCTTACATAATAAAGCATGTCAGTCCAACCCTCCATGGTGATGCACTGGAAAACCGTGAGTACGGCAAAAAGGACGTTGTCGAACTGTGTGATGCCATAGTTTGGCCCAAGCCAGTATTCAGAACACATCAACCCGTCGTCACACTTTCGAGCGGGCAATTCTCCACAGGGCTGTTCATCAATCATCTCGCCTGGATAATGTAAAAGCACAGGGTTTGGTTAAAAAAAATTCAATATTCAAAAAACTTTATCGTTTATCGTTTAGACAAGCTCACCTGTGATATTGTCGAAGCAGGTGCGGTGGAATTTGCCCATGTAGAACTCCAGGCCAATGATGGCGAACATAAGGATGGCCACAAATAAGAGCACACCGATTTGCAGCAGTGGAATCATAGCCTTCATAATAGACTTCAGCACCACCTGCAGGCCTGGAGAGTAATGGCACTATTATATGCTGTGCAAAGAACTCGGACAGACATTGATAACTCAGACAGACTGAGTACTTACTTGGAATTCCTGACACCAGTTTTAGCGGTCGCAACACTCTGACTGCTCGCAATGTCCGAAGGTCTAATTCTGACCCCACGGAGGACAGGATACTGGAGGAGAAACAGAAAGAAAGGAGGCAATTGTATTACATGCCTTTATCGCCATTTATACAACAGCAGATTTAATCTACTTTCTGCTCTTCCATTTGTATAGAGCCGAGCATTTTAGTATCTCCGCATGTCCTCTCAATGGTAAATTTGATCATTTATCTACAGCAAAGTACAGTCACAAGCAGACACGTTATCCTGAGAAGAGGTCAATCGCAGGTAAATAATTGATCAGACACTTCTCTGTTCTCACATCACACACTGGTCTGATCATCTGATCTTTAAATGTGACTGTGTGTGTGTGCCTGTGTTAGGTAGCACATTTAGTCAGGGTGTTGCATCCCTTTTGTAAAGGCCTGGGCCTCGTGACTACAGCCGAATCACAGCATGCTGATATACGGCCATACTGCGTGGCTACGAGTGTGATATTGTGTTTATACAATGACACAAGTGTGTAACAACATAAGAAACAACAAAGGAGTGTCTTTAAAACCCCTCTTTTGTGGAAATTACTTCCTCATGCCATGGATTCAAATCTCAGTTTAACAGCTGACCCCAAGTCTCTGCTATTCGAAAACGTCACTTTAGAACTAGTAAGGAATGTTGAATTGTTTTATTAAAAGCTTATTGTATTACTGTATTAAAAGCTCACTGTATTATGTAGAAGAGTATTATGAGAGAGAGAGATAGACTGAGCGAGTGTGATTACCTGAATCAGATACTGCATTCATTTTTCAGCTTAATCTAATTTTTACAATAAAACATTAGTTTGAATGTCTGCTGAGGAATGCGATATCTTTGTCATACTATCTTTTTATCTGTTAAGAGTGATTTCTGATGACAGCGCTGCTTAGTGCATTTGTCGGCTGCGTCTTACAATGTGTTGTTTAAAGTAAATGTAACTTTCTGATTTACAACCGCGTTTTAGTCTCTTTCAATATAAAAGTCTTTACTGCTGGCTCACTCATAAAAACGGTCTCTTGTCGCCATCTAATGGCCGAGGTAAGGCTGCTCTCGGCAGGTTCGTGAGTATTGAACGCCCTGAAGCTCACATCTCTGAAAACGTCAAAGCTAATTTTCAAATAGACGTTATCTTTATTAACAAACCGCATATTTGAAGTCTAAACAAGTGCATTCTCACCTAAAAAGCTCTTAAAACTAAATTTTGTGACACAAAAACAGTATTTATAAAATTATAGTGGATTTGAATGTGCGCTGAGGAAAGCGATATCTTTGTCATACAATCCTTTTATCTGTCCGCTATGACACTGTGAGAACTACCACAAGCGGAGTGATACAAACGATGAAACGGTTGGACTGCTGTTATCACTAGAATATGGCACACCTGAAAGAGGCTCTCATCAGATTTGAGAACCAGAAAGAACTATTGTATACAAATATACATCCTGTTATATGTATATTGTTCAGTATTGATAGAAAATGATGTCCATCTGTAATTAAAAAAACGTTTTAGAAATGACACTGAATTCAGTTTATCAGGCCATTTATTCATTTTCCAACACTTTTTCACTCTCTTCTGCTGGTGCCTGCATATGCAGCGATGCCAATGTTGCTAAGAGCTCATTCATTAGTGGTTATGATATAGAGTGCCAGCCAATGGCTCAGTCAATAGGCCTTTAACTGCTTTGCCATGACATGCAGCAAACACCTACGTAAGCTAAAACAAAAGAGAAAGAATGGATGGACTTGAGCGAGACGGGACAGAATGCAGCAAACTCATCTCTGGATTCATTCTCTAATGTCTTCTGCTTTTCAGCACTTCCTCTTAAGCTGTTCAATTGGCAAGAACACTGTGACTAATTCGATCAGTGATCAGAATCATGTTAGTTATTTTGTGATGTCACATGGTGCAATAACGTTTTGAGAATGAGGAAGAGATGGCGCCAACCCTCTATAATAAGCCTATGGGATCTGTCTCGAATATTCCCAACCATCCTATCCAAACCCAGCTTAGATACAGTATTTGGATGAAACTCTCAGTAATTCATTTACATATCTCACGTAACAAATAACACCTATTTATGACCCATCTTTCGTGATCAATAAGCCCGAGACAGATGCAAATATACATTTGACACTTAAAGAACTGATCTGAGATCAGGACTAAAGTGCTTTGGCTGCTGATACAATATCGGTTTACACTTTATTTCGTGGAACAGTGGAAACTTAGATGCGGGAAGGAATAAACTGCCTCCAGGTCAGGCAGTGAAGAACACTTTATGTACAGTAAGTGCAGTCAGGATAACAGAGCACCGCTGACTGCGCTGATATCCTACTACACACTAAAAGGCCTGCGGTAAATTTGATGGAAGAGTGGACTGACGTGTGTGTGTAAGAGAGAGAAAGGGAGTGTGCGCAAGTTTGAGACAGATGGAAAGGGAAAGAGACAGAGTGAGAGTATGTGTATATGCGCAAAAGTTTGAAGAGAGGCTGCAGAGCCTGCGCCCAGGTTAGAACAGAAGAGCGGGCCTGTCCACATCTATTTGGCTCATGAGAACTCTTTGTTGTGAGCTGTCAATGAAAGTGCCTATTGTGGAAAACAGGATGTTATTTTGAACACATCATTAACACTAACTGGACAGAAATAGGTGAAATTTATGACTGATAAATTACATTTTTATATTTTCTATAGAACATGTCTGAGTGTGAGTGGTGCTTGCCCATAAAAACTATGCTGTCTGTCCAGACAGCTGTGTGTTTGCTAAAATGTGTTTTTTGCTATTCAGTTGCTAGGTGGATGCTGACTGGTTAGCTAAACTAACTTAAAGTAACTTACTCAGGAAGATTAACACTTCACGTTAATGCTAGCTATCCACCTTATTTTTCAATGCAGAAGTAAGCTGTTTTATGGTAATGTGTGAGATTTCCGGTTCATAAGCCACCGCAAGAAAAATATAGAAAAGAATAACAGTGCAGTAAACGGTAAAGCTGTTTACTACAAATCTGTGCGTTCATAATTAAGATAATACATTAAAAAAAATATGGTAAGACATCAGTTTGCAATATCAAGCAGCAAAACAAGCTGTTTCGTACAGGTAAAAACAGCTGGACGTGGATGAGACCGGAAGCCAGACCCATAAAATTTACAAATGGCTGTGCCCACTCGTATAGGAAGAAAAAGGTGGATAGCATCCCTATTGTCAGCACTAAGAATGTAACAAAATAGAAACATTTGTATTGACACCACATTCACTGTTGTAGTCATTATTAACTGGATTATTTTTATTTATTCATTTTATTTATATTTATATTTTACATTTTTATTTATGTAAGGTTTGGTAATTTTGTTTTTGAAATTTATTTTTAAATGTTTATATAGTTTTTATTTCTAGTTTTTATCATTTTTATTTTAGTTTTATTTGTAGTTACTTTAGTACATCACATATAAAAAAAACTTTTTAATTTGGTACAAAATTGCATAAATTTAATTTTAGTTAATAATAAATTAGTTTTTTTTAAGTTAAACACAAAGTTTAGCAAATTCGTTTTTATTCAGACTGCACCTTTGCCTCTTATTACCCAACCTTATGTTCATCAATTTAGGAAAAAATATATAAAATATACATTTAAAACAAAATAAATGTATACATATACACACACAATCCAAAAGCTGTCACTGGGGTTACATTTGTACATTATTTACCCCTAAAGGCTACATATAAGTACTTTCAAGTTACATTTTAGTGTCTAAAATGCACATATTAGTACCATAATAAAGTATCATAATGATACCTATATACAATAATCCACTCTTTTAATATAACTTCAACTGTATTCATCTAAAAGAAGAAAGTCATATACACCTAGGATGACTTGAGGGTGAGTAAATCATGGGGTAATTTTAATTTCAAAGTGAACTATTCCTTTAAAAATATTAAATTAAAACAACAAATCTGTATTCAGAAACTTCTTACCCAGAGTTATTCTGAAATGTTTGTCAAATTAGTAAGAAAAAAGGCAAACAGCGTGATTTCAGTGCCATTTGTGATTCACACTCAACTGCTAAATAAGTCTCTGTATTTCTCACAGTCTTTGATGAGGCAGTCACTGCCCTCTCTCTCAGCACCAGTGGGAGAGTCCTGTGAAGGGAATAAGTGTGATTTGGGAAACTCTAGAGAGGACAGACTGAACGACACACAGTTAGCCCTGAGAATGACAGAGCAACAGAGACAGAGGTAAAGGGGAAGAGAAAGCCCCTCGGCCCCAGGGAGAGAACGATGACAGGGTGAGATAGAGAAAGGGAGTGAGGGATTCACAGGAGCGACAAGGCCTCTGTCTGCTGGGGAAAACCTGACAATCAATCAGAGTACACACATTGACAGTAGGGGGTTTCTCTTTTTACCTTTTCTTATGTTGCCTATGGTCCTGTTAGTAACATCACACATAATAATCAGAAAATACGCATCAAGACATGTCATAAACCAAATATGTAAAATAACTGATAGGTATCAAGCAGAGAAAGGGTGTGGCTACATCTAGTGCATACAAAATGTTCATATGTGTGTACATGCTTTGAGAATGTTTCTAAGAATAGCTTGTGTCTCGCTCATTTGCTTAAAAAAAATGAAGATGAGGATGACGATCGTGGAAGCCTCTCTCCAACATCACGCCACCAGGTCTCTCCCCATTCACGGCATCACCATAGCAACCGGCGATTCCTCTTTTACGAAGTCTCCACGGTTACCAACCTCCTCTCATTCATAACCGTTGCCGCGGCAACGGGCCCTCTGTCATTGATGGAATCTCGGTATTGCCGCAGCAACCAGGCCAGGAGCGAGAGATAAAGGGTCCCCTTTCGACTGATCTCCGTTCTCTCCCCCTTATATATGGCGAGGGCTCTCTGACTGACCACAGTGTCACACTTACACCCGTTTTACGGTGACTACACAAAGTTAACCTCATTAGCATGTCCTCTACATGTTGCTCGTGTGAGATCAGTCGGTTTCTGCGATAAATCGGCAAAGGAATCCTCCAGCTTTTTGTTCGAGCTGAATCTAGGTCATCCTGATATGCAGCCGAACTCTACATTATTCAATGCTGTACACTCAGGCCTATGCATCTGGGAATACAGTGCATTTGTGCGGTACATGAGGGTGTTTGTTCGGGGAGTGCGACAGGGATCTGATATCACGAATCTTGTTTCTTGAACCAGAATTTGTAAAATAGGCCTCCCGTTTGAGTCAAAAAGTGCTGGAATAGGTTTCGAGATTTTGTGTGAGGGTTTGCTCTGATTCAGCACGGCTACAGACTGCGGAAATGGTTTGTTTTCACCTCTGGGAAGAAGATATTACATAATTTGTTAATATTTATAATATATTCCTTATTGGTATTCTTATCTTCCTTGATTTAGCTTTCTTTCCTAGTCTTAGTCATTGCTAATGTGGACATCACTGTTCTTATTGCTCGTATTTAAAGTTATGGATTTAAATTAGCCTTTAATTTAAAAGGATAGTTCGCCGAAAATAAAAATTGTGTCATTAATTACTCAACCTCACGTCGTTCTAAACCCGTTAGACTTTCGTTCAACTTCGGAACACAAATTAAGATATTTTTGATGAACTCTGAGAGCTTTCTGACCCTGCATAGACAGCAACGCAATGGATATGTTTAATGCCCAGAAAATAAATTTCTTTCAGATTAAAAAAATTTGTATTTAGAAGATGATCGAAGGTTTTACAGGACTGGAATGACATGAGGGTGAGTAATTAATGACAGAATTTTCATTTTTGAGTGAGCTATCCCTTTAAAGGAACACTCCACTGTTTTTGGAAATAGGCTCATTCTCCAACTCCCCACCGAGTTAATAAGTTGAATTTTACCGTTTTGAAATCCATTCAGCCGTTCTCCTGTGTACTTTTAGCATAGCTTAGCATAGATCATTGAATCCTATTAGACCAATAGCATCGCGTTCAAAAATGACCAACGAGTTTCGATATTTGTCCTATTTAAAACTTCTTCTGTAGTTATATCGTGTACTAATACTGGCGGAAAATGTAAAGCTGCGATTTTCTAGGCCGATAAGATTAGGAACTACACTCCCATTCCCGCGTAATAGTCAAGGAAGTTTGCTGCCGTAACATGGCCGAAGCAGGCGCAGTAATATCACGCAGCACATGTGCAAATGCTAACCTAGCTGGGAACTAATTTCAGGCGCTGCATGATATTACTCCGCCTGCTGCGTCCATATTACGGCAGCAAACTTCCTTGACTATTACGCGGGAATGGGAGTGTAGTTCCTAATCTTATCGGCCTAGAAAATCGCAGCTTTACATTTTCCGCCGGTATTAGTACACGATATAACTACAGAAGTGTCAAGTTTTAAATAGGAAAATATCTAAACTCGTTGGTCATTTTTGAACGTGATGCTATTCGTCTAATAGGATTCAATGATCTATGCTAAGCTATGCTAAAAGTGATATCGCCAGAACAGGAAAACGGATGAATGGATTTTAAAACGGTAAAGCTCAACTTATTAACTCGGGGGGAGTTGGAGAATGAACCTATTTCCAAAAAAAGTGGAGTGTTCCTTTAAGGTACTACAGGTTGGCGTGTAACTTGACCTGCACTATTTGTGCTACAGACATGAACAAAACCCTAAATCATGTGGCTTACTGAGGTAAACTCAGGGTCAGAAATAATGAAGGCTTGAGGGGAAAAATGACCCCAAAAGTGACCAAAATGCCCTAGAAATGAAAAATGAAGGGGCTAACATTACCTTGACTTTTGAGATGTCTTTAAAGCATTTTCCTCATATTATTTCTTAACATAAGAGACAAGTTTGTACAAGATGTAGTTGTAGTTCATGTATATTTTCTGCAAATATATTTAACAAGTGATTTGTTTAACATTTACATCATGTAGACAACTTCATGTGTGGTGCATTTGGAATAGAATTTTCTTTAACTAGAGGGTAAATAAAGAAAAAGTTACTTGAATCATGATTTCATTTAATTTCATTTCATTTTCAAGTTGACAAGTTAAAAATCGTAAAGAAATCGAGAATCGATCAAACGTTCTGGAAAACTCCCAGCCCTAGTTTGGGGTCAGAATTTTTTTAAACTACCTAAATTCTACTTAAATTTAGCAAGGACATGTTGGATTGATCAAAGATAGCAGTAAAGACCTTCATAATGTACAAAAGATATCAATATCAAAATTCTAAGAAGAAATGTGTGTGTGTGTGTGAGTGTTAATTTAAATTAACTAAAAATTATATTAAAATCAATAATTACTTACCCTCATTTCGTTTTAAACCCCGCTCATTCGGAACATAAATTAAGATATTTTGACACAGAGGAGAAAAATTTGTTGAATAAATTCGTTATTTTTGTTTTGCACACAAAAAGTATTCTCGTAGCTTCATAAAATTACTGCTGAACCACAGATGTCACAAAGACTGTTTTAGTAATGTCCCTACTACCTTTCTGGGCCTTGAACATGTCAGTTGCTTTGCTGTCTACGCAGAGCCAGAAAGCTCTCAGATTCTATTAGAAATATCTTAAGTTGTGTTTCGAAGACGAACAAAAGTCTTACAGGTTTAGAACGACACAAGCGCAGAATTAATGACAGAATGTTCATTTTTGGGTAAACTATCCCTTTAAGGCACTACAGGTAGAAATTGCTAGTAAATTTCACAAAAAAAAAAAATTATAGAGAAGCTGCAAGTAACACACTGAATTAAATGTAACATCTTGAAGTAGAATGTTGCTTTTTTACAACTTGGACAGGGACTTTGAGGATAGGTTCTGTTGACCTAGTAACTCCATAGCAATGCACCCAAAACCACTCATAACACCTTAGCAACTCCATTGCAACATACCGCCACTGTAATGTCAAGTCTTGCACAACTCATATTTAAAACAAATTTAAAAATCTAGTTTTAGCTTCCATTCTTAAGCTCATTTGTTTGCTTCTGCTGTTGTCAACACAGCTGATGGTCACTCCCTCTCCCTTCTCTCATCCTCTCCATTCCTTGTTACCAAGCACCTGTGTTTCCCCAGCTTCCTCACATTTCCCCACCTCTCCCTTGGCTTGCTTTTTTCCCACAAATGCCTTTTTCCTATTAGTCCCTACTTGCACTGTTACATTTGTGATGAAAGAAAAATGAGAGTGAAAGAAACATGGAAAACCTCTTCCACCCTTTACTACTGCATAACACACTGATGCAGTGTTTCGCTATTACAAACACACACACACACACACACACACACACACACACACACACACACACACACACACACACACACACACACACACACACACACACACACACACACACACACACACACACACAGTCTCTGTCCATTACAGAGAGCCTAGCAGCCTAATCCGCCTTTTCTCTCTCACTTCTGTTGTCGTTCTTCGAACCTGTCCTCATGTGGCAACCAGCATGTGTGTGGCCTTCTCAAGGACAAGAGAAAGAGCATCTTCACCAGCACACAAGCCAAAGGCGCATGTTAATGTGTGTAACATGACGTGTGTGTAGTGAGAAAGAGAACAAGAGACAGAGAGAGGTTTTCTACCTGTGTGAATATTGTACCACTGCCATCAATTCCATTATCATTATTGCTCTGCAGTCATTTAGAGAAAGACATCCTTCCCTTCACCTCCATATAGACATTAACCACACACACACACACACACACACACACACACACACACACACACACACACACCCTGAAACACACTTATTCTAACATCAACACACACTCACACACAAACACACTTCACTTAAAGTGCATCTATTCCTGAAACACGCTTTTAACCTGGTGTCCGGTCGACGCAATGGTTCCTTTAACACAGACAGAACTTCCTGGACATGTTCTCAAAAAAGATTTCATACTCATGTAGACACAAGCACACAAGCTCACACTGCTATTTTAAGACTTTTTGGAACTCTTAGTGATATTAGAGAGAGGACAGGAAGTGATGCGGAGAAGTGGAAGATCTGGGTAAGAGGCAAGCCAGATTTTAACTCACGCCATTAGAAAAAAAACTGCCAAGATACCTAAAAATAGTTAAAGTCTGCTTTAAAAACTGGTATTCTCATGAACGCGCGTTAAAGACTGACACGGAAAAAAAGAAATTGTTGAGTAAGTTGTTATTTTCTTTTTCTTTGTGCACAAAAATGATGTTTTTTAAAATTACGTTTGAACCACTGATGTCACATGGACTAACAATGTCCTTACTACTTTTCTAAGCCTTGAATGTTTCAGTTGCATTCCTGTCTATGCAGGTTCAGAAAGCTCTAGGTTTTCATCAAAAATATCTTATAAATAGATAAACGAAGGTCTTATGGGTTTGAAACGATGTGAGGGTAAGTAATCAATGACAGAATTTTAATTTTGGGGTGAACTGTCCCTTTAAGTAGCTGAATGAGTTAAATATAAAAAGGGATTCGTGATGTCAGCTAGAAAAGCAAGTTGTTTCAAAGGCAGATTTAGGATTATGACAGTAAAATATAGAATAATATGCATAAATAAGCATAATGCTTAAATGTAATGTACTTTAAAGGGGTTTTGACTAAACACATTCACAAAATGGAGATAGTGTGTACTGGTTTAAACATAAAATAGACTGGAGCATGCATGAATGAATTGCATCAGCATGCAAAATACAAATAAATGCTTTTTTTTTGGTATCAGAAAGTTGTTCTATTCATTCCAGCTCAATTTAACCACCCATCTTGCTGCATATTCAAGGATTACTCCACTTCCAAAATAAAAATTTTGACAAATTCATTGTCATCCAAGATGTTCATGTCTTTCTTTCTTCAAAGAAAGAAAAATTAAGTTTTTTGAGGAATACATTACAGGACTTTTCTCCATACAGTGGACTTCAATGGTGCTCAACAGATTGAAGGTTAAAAATGCCGTTTCAGTAGAGCTTCAAAGGGCTCTACACGATCCCAGCTGAGGAATAAGAGTCTTATTTAGAGAAACGATTGGTTATTATCTAAAATAAATGACAATTTATTTTAAACCTCAAATGCTTGTCTTGTCAAGCTCTGTGATGTGCATGTGTACTCTGTGCACTCCAGGTCAAAACAGTTAGGGTATGTTGAAAAACTCCCATCTCATTTTCTCCTCCAACTTCTAAATCTTTCTACATCGCTGCAGAAGTCTTCTCAGTGTTTACAAAGTGAACTTGCAAGGGTGCAAAACACCCTTACAAAAAAAGTTAAAACACAGATGTAGGACGTTTTTAAGTTTTGAGATGGGAGTTTTTTGACATACCCTAACGGTTTTGACATAGAGTACACATGCACATTGCAGAGCTAGAGACTAAGCATTTGTGGTTAAAAAGTGTATAAATATTATTTTTTTTAAAGAAAATGGCCAGTTGTTTCACTAGATAAGACCCTTATTCCTCGACTGGGATTGTTTAGACCCCTTGGAAGTTGCATTTTCAACCTTCAATCTGTTAAGCACCATTGAAGTCCACTACATGGAGAAAAATCCTGGAATTTTTTCCTAAAAAAACCTAATTTCTTCGTGACTGAAGAAAGAAAGACACGAATTTCTTGGATGACATGGGGGTGAGTAAATTATCAGGACATTTTTATTCTGAAAGTGGAGTAATCCTTTAACAGTTAAATGTTCCTCTCGTCCATACATTAAAATAAGTGTCTATATGTGATTGTGGACAGAGGGAGACGGCGAAAAATGAAGACATAAGCACAGAGAAAAGCAGAGTGAGTGGTGTCTTCTCTGGCCTTCCACGGTTCTCTCTTATTACATAACATCGCTATGGAAACAGCTGCGCATGGCAGCGCTAAGGTGTGTCCAGAAACTGAGAAATCTTCTACAGACTAAACCATGGTGTTATTCTCTTGGTCTCGCTCACTCTCTCGCTCTTTTCTCTGTCTCTCTTCGCTCTGTGTGCCAGTAGTGATGTCACAGATTGGCATTAAGCAGGCAGCCAATAGCCAGCGCAGTCACGACTCAAGAATCTGCCAAGTAAGAGCTGTACATTGGCAACACGTGCACAAGCAGCAAAACTGGTAATACAAGGTGTGAAAAAGAACTAATAACGGTATTGGTTCAAAATTAAAGTAGTACTAAATGGCGCAAAATTAATTAAATACTAAAAAAATTCAATACTAAAATATTTTATGTACTATATGCATTATAAATGATAGATGGATAGATAGATGGATGGATGGATAGATTTGTGTATATAATATGATTTGTAAATTATGATATAATGAAAACTTGCTATGTATACATTACCAGTCAAACGTTTTTGAACAGTAAGATTTGTAATGTTTTTAAAGTAATGTCTTCTGCTCTCCAAGCTCCATTTATTTGATCCAAAGTACAGCAAAAAGAGTAAAATTTTGAAATATTTTGACTATTTAAAATAAATGTTTCCTATTTTAATATATTTTAAAATATAATTTATTCCTGTGATCCAACACTGATTTTTTTAGCATAATTTTTCCAGTCACATGAGCCTTCAGAAATCATGCTAATATTCTGATTTGTTGCTCAAAAACTTTTATTATTATTATTATTATGTTGAAAACAGCTGAGTAGATTTTTTCAGGTTTCTTTGATGAATAGAAAGTTCAGAAGAACAGCATTTATCTGAAATGGAAATGTTTTGTAACATTATAAATGTTTTTATCATCACTTTTGATCAATTTAAAGCATCCTTGCTAAATAAAAGTATTAATTTCTATCATTTCTTTCCCCCAAAAAATAAAAACTGACTCCTAGTTTTTGAATGGTATAGTGTATAATGTTTTTTATTTCAGATAAATGCTGATTTTGGATCTTTCTATTCATCAAAGAAAAAATTACTCTACTGTTTTAAATATTGAAAATAATAATAATAAAAAATGTTTCTTGAAGAGCAAATCAGCATATTCGAATGATTTCTAAGTAATGATGCTGAAAAGTTAGCTTTGATCACTGGAATAATCAAATGGAAAGAAATTTATAGAAATTTAATCCTGTTTAAAAAAAAAAAAAAAAAAAACAAGTTCATGTTGTTATTTGTCAACTACTCAAATGCAGATTCAACATGAGCTCTTTCAGATTGTCCGCTGTGACCAGTGACCGCTCTGTGACCAGCAGCAAACCCTGCTCAGAGGTCATGAGAGTCTGTCACTCTGCTGTCAAGCTTCATTGACGTCTTGATGTAAAATCTGCGAAGTGAAACTAAAATGTTGAACCAGAGATTTGGAGCTGATGGAGAGGCACTCAGGGGAGCACTGCAACCACAGCCCTTGTCAGAACCAACATCTGTGTTCAACTGACACTAAAGACAATTTCAGACCCTAAAAAAAAAAAAACGGCCAACCATGGCAATGAAATAAAATCAGTGTTATATCCTGCTAATTACTTTCAGACTAATTCCAATAGTAGTTCCATATTCTATTCAAAACATGAAGCAACTCAGATTCCCAGAAGTCGAAAGGCTGAAATAATCTAACACTAGAATAGCAGCGGATAGTGGCCAGTTTTCATTATATCACAGTTATAGTTATTATACTGGTCTCTTTAGAGCATTATAACTGACATGTCCCCACACTTTTAGAAATAGATAATCATATTTAAAGAGTTTATTTTGCGTGGCTGCAGTATGAGGAAAGAATTGGCTCTGTGAACCAACTTTAAGACCAAGAAAAAGCTTCTGCCAGCTGGTAATCTTGGCACTGGACTGAACAACTGTGCAGGCAGTAAGCAGTAATCCTACTATGGCTAGCGCCCATTAACTGTCTGTCATTAAATGAGGACTACTGGGTAAAAATATCAAATAAAAAAAAATGTTTTAAACAAAGCTGATATGTTTTTCTGATTGTTCATATGCCACTGGGTCACTTAAAATTGAAAGAAATGGTCTAAAAGTATGGGCCTGTGTCAAAAGTGATAATAAAGACATTTATAATGTTACAAAATATTTATATTTCAGATAACTGCTGTTCTTCTGAACTTTCTATTCATTAAAGAAACCTGAAGAAAATCATACTCAACTGTTTTCAACATAACTATAATGAATGTTTTTGAGCAGCAAAACAAAATATTAAAATGATTTCTGAAGGATCATGTGACACTGAAGACTGGATCAATGATGCTAAAAAATCAGCTTTGAAATCACAGGAATAAATTACATTTTAAAATATATTGAAATATATTCAAATACAGTTTAACAGTTTTTTAAATAGTAAAAATATTTCACAAAAAATGCAGGCAAAACATATTGAAAAACTTACTGTACAAAAACTTTTGACTGGTAGTAAGTATATAAATTGTAATATTTTAATAAATAATCTTATTTTAATAAAATAAAATGGTAATGTGTAACATGAACAATGTAAATAACAGTGTTACCAAAACTAAACTAAAATAAAATAAAATCTGGACAGAAAGAAAACACATATTGTTCATACGCCACTGGGTCACTTAAAATAAAAAAAAATGGTTTAAAAGAATAGTACTGTGTCAGTAAAACATTAGTAAATAAGTTATAAATTGTAATATTTTAATAAATAATCTTAATTCAATAAAATTAAATGGTAAAAAATAAAAAGTGGCTAAGTGTAATTAAAAAGGATGGAAGCTCGTTTCCACCACAGGATAAAAAATAAATAAATTAATAAATAAAAAAGGTATCTGCAACTTTTTCTTAATGTTCTTAATGTGAGTTGATATCTCGCAATTCTATTTTTTGCTATAAAAAAGGTACTTCTGACTTTTTATTTCACCATTGTGACATTTTTCTCACAGTTTTTATATCTCACAGTTCATGCTTTACTTTTTCAAATTGTGAGTTTATATCCTGCAATTTTGTTAGATCTGTCAATTCTGACTTGTTTCTCAGAATCTCGAGAAAAGGTTTAAATTGTAAAATAAGTCGCTATTAGCTTTGTCATTTTTTTTAGCCTGTGATAAAAACAAGCTTCTATTAAAAAAGCACTTACAACTAAAATAAATAAATAAATGGTTACTTTATTTTGCAGTGTTCTTGTTACAGTGTAAATATACTGTACATTTAAGTGTAATATTAAATAACTACAAGTACTTACTGTATATGGTAAGGGTTAGGATGAGATTTAAGTTTAAGGTTAGTTGCATATAATTATGCAAAATTTACTATTATTACTATAAGAACATGTAAGATAAAAGAAAACAAAATAAATTCTACTGGACAGAAAGAGAAAAAAATACAGGATTACTTGCTTCTGCGGGGAACACAACACAACAGTCCGACATGACAGTTTGTGTGCGTGTATGTTTCAGTAGGTAAAAGTGTGTATGAGTCTGACTGTAAATAGAAATCAAAGCTGCAGGAAGCAGCATGGAGGAGGATGCATTTTATCATCAAAGTGCAGCTTTTTCTCTCTAACACACATATACACACACAGAGGTACTGCTGTGAAAGCCAGCTGATGCTTACAAATGTGTCCAGTGTGCGCACACAGCAGTCGACGGTGAGTAAAAATGTGTGTTGAGGATGTAGTTAATGATTAGCCATGTTCAGTTTCGCAGCTGCCTGTGTGTGTGAAGATCTGCCCGTGTCTAAAAGCAGGGCTAGTTGATTGATCATCTGCAGTAGTGAAAAGCAGGTTACTGCAGCAGCTAACGAAAACACACACACGCGCACTCGCCCTGCTCCTTTACGTTTCTCTCGCTCTCATTCTCTTCCTCTCCCCTTCCACCTCGTTCCTCCATGTTCTAGTTTTGCTCCCTCCTTCTCTTCATTTCTACTTTCACAAGCACTGCTGGTTACCAATGCATGGTATGTTTTGAATGCTGGTAAATGCTGATCTGAATGTTTGTGTCCCTACTAGTCTTCTTAAAGGGACAGTTCATCTACAAATAATTTCATTATTATTTATTTAGCCTAATGTAATTTCTCACCTATATGGTACGATGGTGTTTTAGTGCCATTTTAAAAGAAAAAATCTAAAATTACGAGATTAAAGTCGTAATATTTTGAGAATAAAGTCTAAATGTTTCGAAAATAAAGTCGAAATGTTTCATGAATTAAGTAGAAATTATGAGAATAAAGTCGAAATTAGAATCAAGAATAAAGTTGAAATATCAAAAATAATGTCGAAGTGTTTCGAGAATAAAGTTGAAATATCAAGAATAAAGTCGAAGTGTTTTGAGAATAAAGTTGAAATGGTTCGAGAATAAAGTCGAAATATTTCGGAAATATAAAGTTGAAGTGTTTTGAGAATAAAGTCGAAATGTTTTGAGAATCAAGTCGAAATTACGAGAATAAAGTCAGAATGTTTCAAAATTAAAGAAAAAATTACAAGAATAAATTCGAAATTTTGAGAATAAAGTCAAAATGTTTCAAGAATAAAGTCGAAATTATGATAATAAAGTCTAAATGTTTCAAAAATAAAGACGAAATTATATTAATAAAGTTGAAATTTCGAGAATAAAGTCAAAATGTTCTGAGAATAAAATTGAAATTATGAGAATAAAGTCAAAATATCAAGAATAAAGTCAAGTATTTCAAAAATAAAGTCGAAATGTTTCGGAAATATAAAGTCGAAGTGTTTCAAAAATAAAGTAAAAATTTGATAAAAATAAAGTCGAAATTCAGAGAATAAAGTCGAAATTTCGAGAATAAAGACGAAATTATGAGAATACAGTCAGAATGTTTCAAAAATAAAGTAAAAATTTGATAAAAATAAAGTCGAAATTCAGAGAATAAAGTCGAAATTTCGAGAATAAAGTCAAACTGTTTCGTGAATAACATTGAAATTCTGAGAATAAAGTCAAAATGTTTCAGAAATAAAGTCTAAATTACAAGAATAAAGTTGAAATATCAAGAATAAAGTTGAAGTGTTTTGAAAATAAACTTGAAATGTTTCGAGAATAAAGTCGAAATGTTTCGGAAATATAATGTTGAAGTGTTTTGAGAAGACTTTTGAGAAGTCTAAATTACAAGAATAAAGTTAAATATCAAGAATAAAGTCGCAATGTTTCAAAATATAGTTAATATGTTTCGAGAATAAAGTCGAAATGTTTAAAAAAAAGCTGAATTTATTTGAATATACATGGGATTATTAGCAGAAATCATACCATGTGTTATACTCACAGGGAAAAGTATGCTTGGAAATAATAAATAATATCACGTCTTCGATTGCATTCATTAGGCCTTATCGGTAGTGCGCCTGTTACTCAATAATAGCAATAAGTGTGCTTTGTGCTTTTGGTACTTTTAATATAAAACGAAGTCTCAGCTTTTAAAAAATCTGTCAGATTTATAGCAAAACCCAAACAATGTGTCTTGCAATAATGTGTTAATATTGATTTTATTTTCAAAATATTTTGACTTTTTTCTCGAAACATTACGACTTTATTTTCGAAATACTTTGACTTTATTCTCGTAGTTTTAACTTTTTTTCTCAAAACATTTCGATTTTATTCTCATAATTTTGACTTCATTGTTGAAATATTTCAATTTTATTATCAAAATATTTCGACTTTATTCTCGTAATTTCAACTTTATTCTCAAAACATTACAACTTTAATCTCGTAATCTTACATTTTTAAATTTTTTAACGCGGCACTAAAACACCATCGTAGTATGGCTTTTTTTCTTTACGACTTTTATTTTATTCAAAAGAGCAGTTTTTTAATAGACAATGTGCACTAATTCTTTAACAATCTTAAAGAGCCAGTTCACCCAAAAATTAAAATTCTGTCAATAATTACTCTACACTTACGTTTCAAACCTGTAAAACCTTTGCTTATCCTTGGAACAAAAAAATAAGATATTTTTGAGCTTTCTGTCCCTGCACAGACAGCAACGCCAGCATCGCATATTTAAAGCCCAGAAAGGTAGTAAGGACATTGTTAAAATAGTCCATGTGACATCAGTGGTTCAACCATAATTTTATGAAGCTACAAGAACACAAAAATATTAGTATTCACGGATTGATGCAGCTTGCGTATGCAGGGTCAGAAAGCTCTCAGATTTCATCAAAAATATCTTAATTTGTGTTCTGAAGATAAACAAAAGTCTTACTGGTTTGGAACGACATGAGGGTGAGTAATTAATGACAGAATTTTAAATTCTATGTGGATTATCTTATCTTTAATCAGCAAGCCTCACTTAGTCAATCAAAATTATCTTGCTAGCTGACTAGAATTTTCCTATTCCATCAACAAGACCACAACCAAACCAGCACTACACAGCATAAATCAACAGGGACCAACATGGAAATGAAAGGTTCTCAGGGTTTTTACTCCATTTAGGATTCCTCCATCAGCCTCTGATCTCCTCCTCCTCCTCCAGCTATACGTCTTTTCACATCAACCAACACCTTCTCTCTCTCTTTCTAATTTTCCAATATTCCAAAGCCCAGGGGAATGGAGTAATGGAGTCACATGACCCTGCCTTCTTTAGCACTGCAATACTACAACACATCCCCCCGACACAGCCCTCTCTCTCTCTCTCTCTCTCTCTCTCTCTCTCTCTCACTCTTCTCTCTCTCTCACACTCTCTCTCTGCTTCCCTGTGAGGTGACATTTCAGACGTGCCCTGATGGTTGCTCCCTACAGGGCTGCTGTGATCTGCCTGTGTTTGAGAATCCACATGTGTGTGTGAGTGAGTATGTGTGTGTGCAAGTGCTCATTAAGGCGTGAGCGAGCCAGTGTCCAACCAGACCTCTGCCGTGTATGTAGCGTTGCTTCATACACAGTTTCAGAATGAGCTTGAGTTTCTCTTAGGCCATAAGGCAATCTAGAGATCTAAAATCTATTTTATACCTGAGGTTTAAGCTTAAAGGTTTAGTTCACCCAAAAATGATAATTAGCCCTCGATTTACTCACCCTCCAGGCTTCCTAGGTGTATATGACTTCCTTCTTTCAGACTAATGCAATCTGAGATAAATGAAAAATAATCCTGGCTCTTCCAAGCTCTGCTCATAGCAACAGGCGGGTGTTTCTCTTCATCAGTCTAAAACAAGTACAATAAAGTGCATCCATCCATAATAAAAAGTGCCTCACACAGCTCCGGGGAGTGAATAAAGGCCTCACGTAGCGATGCATTTTTTGTAAGAAAAATATCCATATTTAAAACTTAATAATGACTTTAATCTAGCTTGTGCTGGCTGGCCGTACCCAGAAGCAACTCCAGGCGGATGACATAATGCGACAGTGTTGATGCGCCGTAGATAAATCTTAACAACGGGCACGGATTAGAAGTTCAAAACGAGGATTTGTAAAGGAAAATGTTGAAGGACTTCGATATAAGTTTTGCAACCATTTTTTCTGCCGGTGGGACAAATTTTTTGTGAACGGTCAAACTGGCGTGACCACTGCGTTGTTCAACTCATAAGCGCTGCCATTTCTGTTGCATATGAAAAACATCTAATGACAAACTAAACGAAAGCCAAACTAAACCGTGCTACGCTTTAGCTACGCAGCCCGAACCGTTTATCAGCTTAGACCGCAAAGCAAACAAGCTTGTCCAAGCTCAAAACAGCTTTACTCGGGAGCCAAGTTAAAGGAACTGTATGTAAGAAATTTATTTCAGTTAATCATAAAATGGCCCTGACATGTCACTAGACATTAAGAAATCATGTTCATTTCAAATACTTATATCACTGACAACAGTGGTCCGGCCAGGATATTGTCATTTAAAAGTGAAAGTTGCAGCCCACGACTGATGTTATTGTTGTCATTTTGTGTTTTGGTCTGAGGCTCCACCCTCCAGCTATCTACCAATCACGAAGTCAGTAGAGTTTCGTCATCCGGGTTGCCAGCTCTGTTCCAGCTGCAGCTATGCACGTATCGGATAAAACATGTATAACGTTACGAAACCTAAAAGCCTCATTATGAATCCGAAATACGTTGTAACTAAGTCCGAAATAAAACAAGGATTTGTATAGGAGATACCTTTGAAAGATGGAGACGGCTGAAAACTGAGAAGAATTTGAAGACAGATGCCAAGGTTGCTAATTTTCTCCTGGACAGGTAAGATTCATCTATGTTTGGCTAACTTTGCTTCCGTACACAGTGGATTTTCCACGGTAGCCTGTGCTAAATGCGTTCATAAAAAGCTTTATATGGCACCACTAGCAGGGTATGAAAACAATCTATGTTCCGACTGAAATGTGGTATTACACCGTGTCTACACCGGACGCGACAGTTGTTGCGCCGCAACAGCTAAAGTCTGTCCACACTGGACGCGACAAAGCGACCGTTGCAAATCATTTAAACTTTGTGTGAGCACGTCATAAATAGAACGCGGCAGCAGATTACTGTGGGGATCTGCCGTGTCGCGCCACATCCAGTGTAGACAGCATAATAGGTTCTATTGTATTTTGTTGCGTCGCGCCGCACCCCTCGCGTCCGGTGTAGACACAGTGTTACAGTACATCTTTACGAAATATTTGGCTAATCGGCATTAGTAAATTTTTGCGATACATAATTACTTCGCAAAACATCTCTCGTGAAGCATAAACATAATTAACAGAAGAAAAAAAATTACTGTGTAGGACTCGTCACTTGTCATTGGAAGCTCCTTGTAGCAGCCTAGGTTCCTGCTGGATCCTGCAGCTTAGCTGGCAACCTCGAGTCAGGGGGAGAGGGAGGGGATACACTGTTCTACAGTATTTTGAAAGTGATTGCAGTACCAGTTTTGGCCACAATCCTACATACGGTTCCTTTAATTTTACGGCACTGTTACTGCACAGTGCTGCGAGATCCAGTAAGAAGTGTTTGAATTCGCCGCACAATGAAAACGATTGCAGCATGATCTTGTGAGAATTAATCGAATTCTGCCCAGAATACTCTGTTATAAACAGCGCTGACTTACGTCGGAACACCAGAAGTATTAATGCTGACTATAACCATGGTGTTGTGGTAGAAATAATAATACATTATTCATTTCAGGGTTTGTACAACCTTTGAAAAAGAAATTCAAGCACCTTTTTAATGACTTTCCAGCATTTAACACACTTTAACGCTCTAAAATGATCCAATTTGAATGTTTTTTTAAATAGGATGACCAAAATATACTTTGCAGTAAACAAAGTAAAATTTGTTTTGCCGGGAAAACATGACTAAACATGACTAAAACGGTTTGCAAAGTAACATAGCACTTTATTTTATTTCAGAAAGTATTTTTTCTACTCATTTTGTTGAACATTTGAATCGGCGGACTAGCGTATCGTCCCAGCCCTAATAGCAATATCGAATCGCAATACTTGTAGAATCGAAATTCTTTTAAAATATCGCAATATATATCGGATCGGCACCCAAGTATCGTGATAGTTTTGAATCGGGAGGTAGGTGTATCATCCCATCCCTAATGCGCAACGCATACATCCAATGTTATCCGCCTGGAGCTGCTTCGGGGTATGACCAGCCGGCCCAAGCTAGATTGAAGTGATTCTTACGTTTTAAATATGGACATTTTTCTTACAAAAACACATTGATTCACTAAAGGAGGCCTTTATTTACCCTCTAGAGCCGTGTGAGGCACTTTTTATTATGGATGGATGCACTTTATTTGACTTGTTTTGGACTGATGAAGAGAAACACCCGCCTGTTGCCATGATAGAGATTGGAAGCGCCAGGATCATTTTTAATATAACTCTGATTGCGTTCGTGTCTGAAAGGGGGAAGTCATATACACCTAGGATGCCTGGAGGGTGAGTAAATCGTTGACGAATTTTCATTTTTGGGTGAACTAACCCTTTAAGAAGGCCATGAAATGCTTAGTAAAACAATTAAAAAGAGCCACAAACTCAAATACCAATACATATTTGACATCAGATTGCCACCACTGACCAGTCATAATCAAGTATTTCAGAGAGCATTGTTATTATTGTTTATACTGACTCGAGCAGCTCAAATTCTATTCGAATGCGAGTGTGTGTGTTTGTATAACTCACCCTGTGAGCACCACTACAAAGTCCATCACGTTCCAGCCGTTTCTCAGGTAGGAGCCCTTGTGGAAGGCAAATCCCAGCGCAAGAATCTTAATGCCAGACTCAAAACAGAAAATAGCAATGAAATAGGGCTCTGTTTCCTCCTGTGAGAGAAAGAAAACCATAGATGGGATTATTAGAAAAAGCATTTTAACTTAAAACATTCTCAGTGCTTGGCAGTCTTTAACTACTGCTATGTGTGCATCTACTCAAAGGAGTAATTCACCCAAAAATGAATATTTGTTGACAATTTACTCACTCTAAAACAGTTTATTTACTGTTTTTTGAAGGTTAAGGAAGATTATGTCAGGTTTAGTTCATGTCTGAGTACACAAATGTCCCTAAATGTAGTTAAAGGAATAGTTCAAGTGATGTAATGTTACATTTTTCCAAATCTGTTCTGATGAAAAAACAAACTCATTTACATCTTGGATGGCCTGAGGGTGAGTAAATTCTTAGCAGATTTAAATTTTTGGGTATATGTACATAACACTATTAAGTCTACACAATCTCCCCATTTAGATTTAGCTAAGTAAACTTGTGTGTGTGCGTCTGTGTGTGTGTGTTCCACTTTACCAGTCGTTCCGACAGCGGAGTTTTGTCTCCATCTGGTAAGTGTTGTTCAAGAGCCAGTACGATGCAGTTGGCAATGATGGTGGTCAAAATCATCCACTCAAACGGAGTAAGAAGCAAAGTTAAGGCTAAAAACAAACTCTATTCGGCATATTTTTAATTCAAATCACTATGCAAACATTTGCAAAAAAGAACCACAATATAACACAACACAACACAACAACAAATCATGCACATATAATGTCTTCTTGCAGAGTTTGAATAAACCATGTGCATTCAAGTGTGAGTGATTTAGAGCTGTAAGCCTGGGCTCACACATATACATACAAAAATAAACACAGTCACACACACAGACACACCACACACACAGGGCTGCAGGGCTGTATTAAACAGATGAGTGTAGACAGATTCAGCCTGGCTGTAATAGAGCACTCATTATCCAGTTACTGTGTGTCTCTTTACCAGCTGCCACTGGCACTGATACTCACTCTCAGCACTTGTCATAACGTCATAATGTCATGTGTGTGACATACGCACACACAAACACAAGCACTCATTGTGATGACTGCTACACACTCTGGTAACATTTTATATTAACGTTGATTAAATAAATAAATAAATATTTACAATACACTATATTATGCCAATCAGATAATTTGTTCATCAACAGCCAAACTATAAGAAATGCCATGAAATTTTCATACTATATCAGTATTTTTCTTAGAGACAATATTCTATTAGATGTTTTGATTTTTGATTTTTTCAGAAAAAAAATATTTTAGAATTATTATTATTTATAATTGTTTTTTACCACATTGTTCTGTTCTTAACCATAAACCTACATTTTGTTATTAATAGAACAGAATAGGATACAATCTTAACTATAATAAATGTCATTAAATGTTGATGTTATGTATTTTCATCATGCAAAAATGTTTGTGTGTGCATATATGTATGTATATAAATGTATAACACTGCCAGTCAAAAGTTTTTGAACAGTGAGATTTTTAATGTTTCTAAAGCATTTTCTTCTGCTTTTCTCTAATGCCTGCATTTATATGATTCAAAATACAACAAAAGCAGTAATATTTTGAAATATTTTTACCATTTAAAATAACTGCTTTCTATTTGAATATATTTTAAAATGTAATTTATACATTAAATCATTACATCCGTCTTAATGGTCACATGATCCTTTGGAAATCATTCTAAAATGCTGATTTGCTGTTCAAGAAACTGTTTTATTACTATTATTAGGCCACATTTATACATTTATATTTTTAGGATTCTTTGATGAATAGAAAGATCCAAAGATCAGCATTTATCTGAAATAAAAAGCTTTACAAAAAAGAAATAAAAGCTTCAATTGATTAAAAGTGATGATAAAAACATTTATAATCTTACAATAGATTTTTATTTCAGATAAATGCTATTCTTCTGAACTTTCTATTCTTCAAAGAAACCTGGGAAAAAATTCTGCTCAGGTGTTTTTGACATAATACTATTAATAATAATTGTTTTGGAGCAGCAAATCAGAATATTATAATCATTTTTGAAGGATCATATGACTGGGGTAGTGATGCTAAAATTCAGCTTTGAAATCACAGGAATTATTACATTTTAAAATATATTGAAATAGAAAGCAGCTATTTCAAATAGTAAAAATATTTCAAAATTGTACTGTTTTCTGTTTTTGTCAAATTAATGCAGCCTCTTTGATCAGAAGAGACTTCTTTGAAAAACATACAAAAATCTTACTGTTCAAATACTTTTGACTGGTAGTGTGTGTGTATATAGTGTATATATATATATATATATATATATATATATATGATAAATTTAAACAGCATTTTGGAAGTTCAAACTATGGGGCAATATAGAAGTTCATTATATGGAGACAAATCCTGAAGTATTTTCCTCAAAAAAACATAATTTCTTTACTATTTAAGAAAGAAAGACATGAAAAAACGTAAAGACAAAGGGGTGAGTACATTATCTGTAAATTTTGGTTCTGGAAGTGAACTAATCCTTAGTATGAGACTCTAAATTGCACACCACATCTGTCTTATTCTATATGCATTATGCAAGCATGTGAACATGGCTCCTGAATTCAACTCATTAACTCTGCATACAGTGCAACTCACTGTTTTTGTGAAGCAGAAACAAGAAACAGATCTCTCAGTGCTCAAATCATGACTAACTCATTCTTTTGACCCACACATACACATACATGCCTATATATTCAGAGCTCTTTGAAATCACCAACACACAGTTAGCTCAGGGCTAACACGGCTAGCAGTACAGTGCATGCTGGGAGACCTAAAGTGGTATCCATAGCAACCACTCGAGCGCTGAAGTGAGCATGTGCAGAGCGGTTGTTCTGAGAAACGAAATGTGGAGCATTTGCGCAAACCCTTCACGGCAGAAACCACGAATAGAGATGCTGCAGAGTGCTGCACACTAAACTACTAAACAACCCAAATGTTTCCTTCAGCATGAAAGCAAATCTTCCCTGTTCTCATTTCAACAGTCTTCTCTCTCGCTCTGTGTCTGTATCTACCTACTAATCATGCAGTTGCACGACGCTGATGATATGTTCCTGAAAAATAATATTCAGCCGGAGTGATAAAGCTGTCTGCAGCTCATAATGTGCCCTTAATAATTCACATCTCAATTTTAAGACTCGGATAGAGAGATGGAGAGAAAGAGAGAGACAACAAGGGTGACTGAAAGTGAGAAGGAGAGAAAAAATAAGGCAGAGAAGGAAAACAGTGAGAATGTAGATGTATTTAAATGAGGAGGAAAAGAAAGAGAGAGCTGGCAACAGAGAAACAGAGAGAGAGAGAGAAGGCAGAAGAGCTGTGAAATGGAGAGTTGGCTAGCATTTGAGAGAGTCTACTGCATCTCTCCATCAGCAGTTTAAACGTGTATTAGACTAATAAGAGGTAGTGATGCTGCCAGATCCCTCTTTCAATCTCTTTCGCTTTAATTAAAAAGTCTGCACACAGATCCAACACAGCCAAAGATATACTATGTTTTCCCCCTATATATATTACCCCACTGTCAGAAAAATCGGTATAGTTAGGGTACATTTGTTAACACGTGCTGGTGTAATCTTAGTTAATATTACTTTCAACATTTATGAAAAAGCTCTTTCAAACTGGCAAACTGTAATCTGATTAGCTGAGCAAGAAATTCAAACTCTAGTCCACCATAACCTTATCCCTAAAAGACAAGGTATTTGCATAAAAATATATATTATTTTTTACGATTTAAAGGGATAATTCAGCCAAAAATGAAATCTACTCTATGATTTACTCACCCTCAAGCCATCCTAGTTGTATATGACTTTCTTCTTTCAGACGAATACAATCAGAGTTATATTTAAAAAATGCAATGGCTCTTCCAAGCTTTATAATGGCAATGAATGGGTGTTGAGATGTTGAAGTCCAATAAAGTGCATCCATCTATCATATAAAGTATTCCACATAGCTCTGGGAGGTTAATAAAGGCATTCTGAAGCGAATCAATGTTTTTGTGTTAAAAATCCATATTTAAAACTTTATAAATCATAATCTCTAGCAAACTGTTGTATCCGCATTCACGAGAAAGATCCAACGGAAGACAAAGGATGAAGGCGAAAACGGTTACAAGCGCAAAAGCACAGAAGAAAAAGCTAAACAAAACACTGGTCATGAATTAGTACAAAGCGAGGATTTGTAAAGAAAATTGTTGGAGGATTTCGATATTAGCCAAGAGAAGGAACAAAATGTGGTTCTCGCGAGTACAACAGTTAGCAGAAACTAGAGATTACAGTTTATAAAGTTTTAAATCTGGATATTTTTCTTACAAAAATGCATTGATTTGCTTCAGAAGGCCTTTATTAACTCTCTAGAACCTTGTGGAGCACTTTTTATAATGGACGGATGCACATTATTGGACTTCAAAAAAATCAACGCCCATTCGCTGGCAATATAAAGCTGGGAGGAACCAGGGCATTTTTTTTTTTTTTTTTTTTACATATAACTCGTTTTTATAAAACTTTTTTTACATATTCGTCTGAAAGACAAAAGTCATTCACACCTAGGATGGCTTGAGGATAGGGCTAGGTGATATGGCAAAAAATTAAAGGGTTAGTTTACCCAAAAATGAAAATTAGCCCATGATTCACCCTTCAGGCATCCTAGGTGTATACAACTTCCTTCTTTCACCTTTCTTGGCACCTTTCTTGGCATAGGTGGGTGTTTCTGTTCATCAGTCCAAAACAAGTCTAATAAGTGCACCCATTCATAATAAAAAGTGCCTCACATGGCTCCGGGAGGTGAATAAAGGCCTTCTGTAGCAAATCGATGCGTTTTTGTAAGAAAAATATCTATATCCATAAGCATCTCCAGGTGGATGATGTAAATTCAAAACCAGGATTTGTACAGGAAAATGTCTGAGGATTTCGATAAAAAACTAAGAGGAACTTTGCTTCCTTTGCTCCTGTTAACAAAAGTTGGTTTTCACGAAACTCCCAGGTGCATGCATAACGCCGACATCCGACGTCATCTGCCTAGAGCTGCTTCCGGGTACAACCAGTTGGCGAAAGCTAGATTAAAGTGATTCTTACGTTTAAAATATGAATATTTTTCTTACAAAAACGCATCAGTTCACTACAGGAGGCCTTTATTCATATTCATCTTTTTATTATGAATGGATGCACTTTATTGGACTTGTTTTAGACTGATGAAGAGAAACACCCACCTATACCATTGTAAAGCTTGGAAGTGCCAGGATCATTTTTAATATAACTCTGATTGGATTTGTCTGAAAGAAGAACACCTAGAATGCCTGAAGGGTGAGTAAATCATGGGCTAATTTTCATTTTTTGGTGAACTAACCCTTTAAAGTCTCAATGTTTTTCATAATGTATGACCGATTTTTTTCATAATGTTTGATTCGGTTGCATGCATCATTCTTTTCTCTTTATTGTTATCAGTGGCATATTGTCAAAGTGTCTCATTTGGTAATATTTCTATTCCAAATCGCGATTCCTCAATTTCTAAAAAAAAAAATCATGGCGACGCACCCCTACTTGAGGGTGAGTAAGTCGTGGTAATTTTCATTTTTGAGTGAACTATCTCTTTAAGGAAGTCCCTAATGGGAGATTTTATCAGATTCAGCTTACTTCCAAAGGCAATTTCTAAAAGTAGATGAGAAAACATACATACTGTATATGCGTCATAAACACCCCAACTGTAATTTTCTATTTGCCCTCATTACAACCTTCCCATGTCCACCTCTTCTTGTCCCCACATGCACTTTTTCCTTCTCCTCACACACACCAGTACTGTACACTCCCTTCCTATGCACACACTGCATTATCAAGCATCAGCATATTGATGCTTGACTGCTCACAACTAAAAACTCCATATTATATTATCAGAAAGCACTCGAGAGGAGAGGAGAGACGTTTAATACGGTCATTTAGCCCTCCAGGCTTTAGAAAGTTTGCACTGGCAGCGCTTAACGGGCGGCAAGTCACGTGACCTCCATTGTCTGCACTCGTGTATTACGTTGTTCCGCATTGCTTCCAACTTTGTCGCATTTCTATGTCACATTGCCAACCAAAATAGAAAATGACTGACTTTAGTGTTTAATCTGAAAAATCAAGCATGAATAAACATTTCCTGAAAGAAATCACAATGAGAATCTTATTGTAAATTTGCCCTTTAAGTTAACAGGACTTCTTGGTGCAGGTAACTGCACGCGTTTAATGCACATAGACATGCTGGATAGGGAGTATTTCTTTTTTTGGAGTGGTTTCTGTGCTCTAGATTCGAGCTGACAATGTGCTTCAGGGGGAAACGGAGCTGATGAGATGAACGCATTTAAACTGAAATAAAACAAACAACCCTACAAATTAAATGAAAGAATCCTCAAGACTCAGCATGGGCTCTTGCCAACAGAGGACTTGCTTGCCTCGCTTTCCCATCCGTGGCCCACCATAGTCTTCCTGTCTCCATCTTTGCATTTTCCATTCCTCCTCATGCACTACAAGATGCGCAAGCGTGGGATGCGAGCCGGCACGTTGGTCAGGCTCAGACAGCGCAGGTTTAGAACAGCACTGCCTAGTATCCATCTGGCGAATCTACACTTCCTCCCCAACAAAATGGATGAACAACTTTCTGAACAAACAAGTACTATTCAAATTCTGCTGCTCTGTGTTTCACAGAAACCTTGCGTGTTACATCTGCCTGGACTCCAACGGATTGTGACGCAGAATCAGCAGTTGGACATGCTTTTACATCAAAGAAAGTTGGTCTACTTATGTAAGAATGTTAAAGTTGTACTCTCGTAATCTAAAAGTGCTCTTCATCAACTGTAAGCTTTTCTACTCACTGTGACGAATCAAAAACTGGCTGATGGTCTGAATGAGTTTCATTGCAGGTTTGAAAATCCCGCTCTGACACCCCTGTTTTACCCCTACTCAATATTCTGAACAGTACTGTGGCATTCATTCATCTCATGGGACTGAAAATGGGACACTCACATAGGCTGCATTGTGAAAAAGGCCCAACAGAAGACCTTTTTTCATTTCCTTCACCAGTTGAGGAAGTTGCTACTCTGCAGTCAAAAAATCTGTAACTGTCTGCTTTGGCTCGGATACCAAATCAGACCTCAAATGCCTACAGCGGATGGTCCGGACTGCAGAGAGTCACCCACTTCCTACACTCTAAAAACACTCTAAAATGCTGGGTTCAGCCTGTTTTTTTAATCTTAATACTGGGTTCAGTCTGTTTGGCCATTTTATTGGGCTATTTATTATGTTTCAACCCAGGTGCTGGGTAGTTTTTCTACACTCTAAAAAATGATGGGTTATTTTTTTAACCCAAAAGCTGGGTTCAGCTTGTTTGGTCATTTTATTGGGTTATTTTTGTATATTTTTTCACCCAGGTGCTGGGTAGTTTTTCTACACTCAAAAAATTCTGGGTTATTTTTTTAAACCCAAATGCTGGGTTCAGCTCGTTTAATCATTTTATTGGGTTATTTTTATATTTTCACCCAGGTGCTGGGTAGTTTTTCTACACTCTAAAAATGTTATTTTTTTAACCCAAATGCTGGGTTGAAATGCTTTGCGTTTTACGGTTGAAACTTAAAAGTCTGACAGACAAGATGGCACCAGATGGCTGCTTTTCTTGCTCCTGTCACTTCTTAAAACCTTTACTGAATGTTTCTGAAGATTTTATGATTGTAAAAGACTTGACATTGAATAAAAAAACTATTGTATATGAATTGTTCTTGTCCTATTTATATAAATCAGACTTTACTGTGCATTTTTAATATTTAAATGTAGGCATGTGCTCTGTCCAATATTTACCCAGCACTGGGTTGTCTCCACTTTGAATGTCTCCACTGTGCACTAAATGTGCAATACATATCATACCTCTTATACACATTCCCTTACATGTGTAATTTTATTTATATTTATATTTACACTTATTTTAGTATCTGTGTCTTGATGCTGTCATTTCGTCTATACACACTAGAAGCTTGTCACCAAGACAAATTCCTTGTATGCGTAAGCATACTTGGCAATAAATCTCATTCTGATTCTGATTCTCCTCGATTACTCTATTTTTCCTGCAGAGGGACCTGAAGCGAGCTTGTGTGTGATCCATCATGCTAAAAAGCCTTCAGTTATGAATTCCCCCTCCTGTTCCATATACGCTACACTAAAAATAGACACACGACAGATTAAAGAGTCTGCTCCTCTCCTCCTTGAAACCAATTTCTTTACTATCTTTCTTTGCTTCTTTATTATATTTATTTTTGACGTTAAATACTTCAGCATCCTGTTGCGTTCGGGTCTGTAGAGGTCTAAGTGAGACTTGATTCACAGAGATTTGTCCGTTACTCCACTGTCTTAGCGCTCTCTTTTCTCATTTCCCCTCTAACGCCCTCTCTATAGCTTTCTTCCTCCATCATGGATCCCTTTAATGGTTTTCATTGCGGTAAGCCTGTGTTAACCACCGAGCTGACTGCTGGATGCTAACTGCACACACATGAGGGCTGTTTCACTGATGCAATATGCAGAAAGATCCTGATTCTGCAACCAGAGTAACATTACACTCAATACCAACACACTCATATAAACAGTCGGCTCTAATACAGCTAAAACACGTTAAAGGGATACAGTAGTTCACCCAAAAATAAAAAATACTGCCACCATATTGTACACAGAAACATCAGCCAACACCATGCACCTGTGTGATTTGAAACATATACAAGTTGAAGTCAAAAGTTTACATTGCAGAATCTGCAAAATGTTATGTTGCCAAAATAAGAGGGATCATGCAAATATTTAGTACTGACCTGAATAAGATATATTATATAGATTACATTTAAATATAGTCCACAAGAGAAGATAATAGATGAATTTATAAAAATGACCCTGTTCAAATGTTTACATACACTTGATTCTTAATACTGTGTTTAGTGATAGTTGTTCATGAGTCCCTCGTTTGTCCTGAACAGTTAAACTGCCTGCTGTTCTTTAGAAAAATCATTCAGGTCCCACAGATTCTTTGGTTTTTCATATCTGCATTAAGCATTAATCGATGCATTAAGATCTGGGTGGGGGGTTAAAACTTTTGAATGGAATGAGGATGTGTACATTTGAGTTATTTTGCCTAAATATATATATTTTTTATTTAGTACTCCCCTTCAGAAGCTACAGAAGATACTTACATGTTTCCCAAAAGACAAAATAAGTTAAACGTAGTAATTTTTCCTTCCGAAGCATCAATGAGTGTTTGAACCTTTTGTAAAAGTTGCATATGAATCTCTCAGTTGTTCTTGAAAAGGTGAATCCTCTACACATACTTTGGTTTCAACCACAATTCCAAGCCATTATGATCTGTGTGACTGTGATTTAAATATAATTGCCTGCTCATTTTTCCAGTGAATTGATGTAATCCTATAGAAAATAAAGTGTAATTGTACTTGTGAAATAAACTGAGTTGTATATTATGTAACAGTGTAAATGAGGACTTGTCTTTTATTTGAACCTCTCCCTTTCTCCTGCCTTTTTCTTTGACATTTTCTCCGCAAATATTTGTGCTTTTATTTTCTATATTGAACAACTACTCTCTCACTCTGTCTATCGTTTCGATTCTCTTGCATTAGTGTTAAAGGTTAGTTAACAGAAAAAAACGATGGGTATAATGTGCCGGGATGTAAAATCTGATTCATTTTCAATATAAATATAGAAGATACTCAGGCTTGTTTTAACAATTTCATCTTCAGTGAACATTTTGCAAGCAGGGTTGTTTCTAAGGCCAAATTCTGTATACGCACATATTTTTACCATTATTATTAAGCCAATTTATTTAATAAACTAAAAAGTTTCATACAAAAATACTTACCTACAGTTTTGGACAACAGAAATGTGCACTATAATTCAAAAATTGGCGTTGGTAAGATTTAACCTTTATTTTTTTCTTTTTGCAAAGTGCCTGTAGCGGCATTTATTTGATTAAAAATATATTTAAAAATACAATATTGTGAATTATTAATTACAATTTAAAACAACTATTTCCTATTTTAATGTATTTTTAAAACTTAATTTATTCCTGTGATGGTAAAGCTAAATATTCAGCAGCCATTACTCCACTTTTCAGTGTCAAATCATCCTTCAGAAATCAATATATTGGTTTGGTGCTTAACAAACATTTATGATTATTATCAACGTTCACAGCTGTGCTGCTTAATATTCCGGATTTTTTGTGACAAACAGCCTTCAGTCATCTAATTCACTTCCAACTTTTCCTGTAAAAATGTGTGTATGAGGACAGGAGCCTGGGTGTGTATATACATTTCAGATATGGTATTACAGGTTTTCTCCACAGATATTCACTCATCATTTCTGTCACAATGCCTTTGCGTTTTTCATATTTACAGTCTGTCGGTCATTTTGACATGGCTCCTTTTCAATTCAACTTCTCTCTCATTCCTCCATTTTTCCTTCAGTCTTTCCACATATACAGTACCTTTTCCTCTCCAGTCTTTAAACGTCAAATCTGGCACCTTTCACACCCTGACATCTGCATGTTTCTCTCTGTCTGTCTGCTGTATATTAAAAAGCTTTTAGTCGCTTATTCCACCCTGTTTTCTCTCCACTCCTCCTCGTCTTATCTTTTATCCTTCCCTTTCAGACTTCCTTCCTTTCCCTCCTGCATTTCGGCTTCCTTCACGTTCTCTCGCTCTCGTTTGAGAGTGCTGCACATCAATCATACAATCTTAATTCAGTCAGAGCGCCGCTGCCGCCTCAGCATTTCTGCAGAGAGAGAGAAGATAGAGGGAAGAAAGAACATAAACAGTGGTGGAACAGACGGAGAGAGAGCCCCTAGTGAGAGAAACCGAAATGGAGAGTATGAGCGAGAGAGATGGGTGTATAAACAGAGAAGAGGGAGAAAGAGAAAACGGGAAATGCGGAGAGGTGTTGGAACTGAGGGTGGAGGGAAAGAAGAGATGGAGTTTTTTTTTCCCTGCTTGTCTGCAAGTGGGCTTTAGGAAGTAGATTATTGTCAGCTGACTTAAACACACTCAAGCGCAACTGTGATCATGTGTTTGCATATTATACAAAAGAGATGAATGCACCCACAACACTCAACTCATTTTCAGACATGCGCAGACATTCCTAAATATAGATACATGAACAAATATTTAAGCAATTATAAATAAAAGAAAGTAAAAATTATTCTAATATTAAATTTTTTATAATTATTCAAAAATTCAAATATTCAAAAACAAATTCAAATAAAATAGAAAATAAAAAAGAAAATAGAAAAAATAAGTAGTAGTACTAGTAGAAGAAGAAGTATAAAATAAAAATAAAAAAATAAAAAAGTAGTAGTATTCGTAGTAGTAGAGGTAGCAGTAGTATAAAATAAATAAAAGAAAATGAAATGAAATAAAAGAAAAAAGAAAAAATAAGTAGTAGTAGTATAAAAAAAATAAAAAAAAATAAAAAAGTAGTAGTATTCGTAGTAGTAGAGGTAGCAGTAGTATAAAATAAATAAAAGAAAATGAAATGAAATAAAAGAAAAAAGAAAAAATAAGTAGTAGTAGTATAAAATAAAACAATAAAAATAGAATAAGTAGTAGTATTAGTCGTAGTAGTAGTAGAGGTATAAAATAAAATAAAATAAAATAGGAAAAATAAGTAGTTGTATTAGCAGGAGTAGTAAAAAATAAAACAATAAAAAAAAAAAATAGTAATATCAGTAGTATAAAATAAATAAAATAAATAAATTAAAATAAAATAAAATAAAATAATAGAAAAAATAAGTTGTATTAGTAGTAGTAGTAAATATAAATAAAATAAAATAAACAAATAGAAAGAATAAGTAGTAGTTATATTAGAAGTAGTAGCGGCATAAAAAATTAAAAATAAAATAAAACAAAATAATAAAATAAAGTAAAATAGAAAAAATAAGTAGTAGTATTAGTTGTATTAGTAGTAGTAGAAGTAGTAGGGGTATAAAATAAAATAAAATATAAAAAATTAGTAGTGTTAGTAGTAGTAGTATAAAATAAAACATAATTTAAAAAATAAAAAAGTAGCAGTATTAGTAGTAGTAAAATTAGCAGTAGTATAAATAAAATCAAATAATAAAATAAAATAAAACGAAATAATAAAATAAAATAGGAAAAAAGTAGTAGCATAATTCGTAGAAGTAGTATAAAATAAATTAAACAGAAGAAAAAAAGGAAAAAATTTATAGTAGTAGTAGAAGTAGTAGTATACAATAAATTAAATAAAAATTTTAAAAATAAAATAAAATAGTAGTAGTATAAAATAAAATAAAATACTAAAATAAAATAAAATAAAATAATAACAAAATAGTAGTATTAGTAGTAGCAGAAGTAAAAATAGCAGTAATATAAAATAATAAATAAAATTAAATAATAGAAAATAAATAGAAAAAATAAGTAGTAGTATTAGTAACAGTAAAGTAGTAGCGGTATAAAATAAAATAAAATTAAATTAAATTAAATTAAATTAAAATAAAAAATAGAAAATGAAAAAAATAAGTATTAGTATTAGTAGTAGAAGTAGTAGCGATATATATACAATAAAATTAAAAATAGGAAAAAATTAGTAATTACTTAAGTTATCTAAGTAGTATTTGTAGTAGTAAAAGAAGTAGAAGTAGCAATATAGTATAAAAAATAAAAAGTAAAATAAAATAAAATAAGACAATAAATAGTTCTAAATGATGACTTCTTAAATCTTTTTGTGATAAAATATTTTTATATATCTATATAAATTTATCTATCTATCTATATATCTATATAGACTACAGTTTACATAGAAATATATATATATGTTCTCCATGAATACATGCATTACATTACTGTGGCCAGCCACTGAGAGTTCTTTCTGTTTTATAGAGCTTCTGTATTGATCGGAGAACAGCAAACGCACAATATGCCACAGTGAGGCTACATCAGCATTACTTGACTTAAACATATCAACACTTTCGTTTTTTCACGCATTTGTGCAGTAATTGTACATTTATTGTACTTCGGTGCTACAGCAATACTTGGATATGAGCCATTAAGAACTGCAAGAGTCCGGTATTTCCAACGGTAATAGTTATTTCTCCATGTCAGTATTTCTTACAGTAATACATATTGCTCCATGTCAATACCCCTGTCTACACAAAGATGCGTTGTGCGATCCACAGAAAACACTGTAACATTTTGGCTCCCGGGCTGAGCTGTGCTCTCTGAGCATCAGCCAAGTGAAGCAAGTGCTGATGGGACTTGATGGAATGTCAATGGCCCAATGCAATCTGGGAGATCTACAACGGACCGGTGGGGCGCACCTGCATATGCGTGTGTATGTGTGTATGGCGTGCACGTCAGCAAGGCCAGGCCCTGATAACAGAGGCTAAAAGCTTGCAGTCTCAGCACTGCAACTCCTAAATTGTCCCATGGGAGATTTAGGACCCTGGGGGAAAGTCAGAACTTGCACAACCCACCTTCTCCAACAACAAAATACCCCTCTCCCCAATCCACTTCTCATTTAGAGGAGTGAGAAAAATGCTTGGGTAAGAGGGAAAAGGACTCACGGATCAATGAGAGGTATTGATAACTTAAGACTACAGCGCAGTTGTTGATAAGGTGTATCCGTGTTCTGAACAATCTACTGTGACCCGCAATAACCCCTAGTTATGAAGCCAAAAAATAATAATAATAATAATAAATACACAACTGTGTCTGCTAACAGCATTTGTTATTAATTCATAATAAAAATGTTGTAGTAATTTTATAAAAATTACTAAAATAAAAGGAAAAAAGGGAAAAATAAAGTAAAAAAAATAAAACAGATATAGAAAAAAATATTTAAAAATTAGTAGTAATAATAGTAGTAGTATACAATAAAAAAGCAGCAGTAGTACACATAGTAAAATAAATAATAAAATAAAATAAACTTAAATTAAATTAAATTGTTCGGTCATATAATGACTTCTTAAATCTTCTTACATTCATAATAAATGAGAAACAATGATAAAATAGTAAAATATGATTTTCAATATTCATGTTGACTTTTGGCCATTAGATTATCACTATTAGTAACTTGATTAGAGTTATTTTTTAGATTAGAGTAATTTTTTGAGAGAAACATTTATTAAGAGGACTCCATTTTAATTGGAATTAAAAATAAATAAATTAAATAAAACTCTAAATTTAAAAAACTCTAAAACCTGGCTATGAAAAAACAAATAATTAAATAAATGTGTCTGCTAACAACAATTGTTATAGATTCAACTATTAACAATTAAAAATGTTGAAGTAATTTTATAAATATATATATATAAGTAAAAAAATGAAGAAAAAACTGTAGAATAAAATAAAATAGAAAATAGAAAAAAAATACGTAGTAGTAGTAGAAGTAGCAGTAGTATAAACTAAAATAAAAAAGTAATAAAATAAAATAAAAATATATATTGGTCAAAATGATGACTTATTTATACTTGGAATAAAATAAATAAATAAATTCAATAAAACATACATTTAAATAACCTTCAATAACCCTGGTAATGAAGCAATAAATAAATACAATTAGGGAAATTTTTTTTTTTAATTAAATATAAAAAATTAGTTGACTTTTTAAATCTTCTTACATTCATAATAAATAAATATTATTTTCAATATTCATGTTGATTACTAACTTGATTAGAGTGGGTTTTTACCTCAAAAAAAGAGTGAAAAATAATGAAGAGGACTCTATTTTACTTGGAATTAAAAAAAAGAAAAATAATAATAATTTAATAAACTAAATTTAAATAACCCACAGTAACCCTGACTATTAAGCAAAATATTAATTAATGTGTCTGCTAACAACAATTGTTATAGATTCAACTTTTAACAATTAAAAATGCTTTAGTCATTTTATAAAAAGTAGAAAAATAAAAAGAATTAAAATAAAAGGTAAAAATAAAAAATAAAAGTAGTAGTCGTAGTAGTAGAAGTAGTATGAAATAAAACTACACAGTAAAGGAAAATAATAAAATAAAATAAAATAATAATATAAAAAAATAAATGAATTAGTTTTGTCAAAATGATAACTTCTTTTTACCTGGAAATTTAAATAACCTGCAAAAACCCTGTTAATGAAGCCAAAAATAAATACATACATACATACATACATACATGCAGTTAATAAAATTATAAATACAATTAAAAATACAATAAATACAATTATCACTGAAAATAATTGTACTTAATACTGAGCTTATCTTGTCTTATGAGAGGCCGCTTGACTGTCATGTCCCAGTAAAAAATAAAAAAATAAAAATTTCATATATATAACACTATTTTTTATTACATTTTTCATTTGATGTCCTGCTTTTAAAGCTCCACACAGAACACAGCGTTGAAATGTTTGTGTATTAATCATACAGAAATAAAAACAGCTAACAGTGCAACATCAGGTGACACAGATCTCCTAAAAATAATCAACAGTTCTTAAACCAACCACACACAGAGAGAAAGACACACACACACACACACACACACACACACACACACACACGTTGGGTTTACATGTTTTATGGGGACATTCCATAGGCGTAATGGTTTTTATACTGTACAAACCATACTTTCTATGGCCCTACACCTACCCTACACCTAAACCTAGCCCTCACAGGAGATTGTGCATACTTTTACTTACTCAAAAAAACTCATTGTGCATGATTTATAAGCCTGTTTCCTCATGGGGACCTAAGAAATGTGTGTGTGTGTGTGTGTGTGTGTGTGTACCTGGTATTCATCACGTTGTGGGGACCAAATGTCCCCACAAGGATAGTAATACCAGTAGATTTTGACCTTGTGGGGACATTTGGTCCCCACAACGTGATGAATACCAGGTACACACACACACACACACACACACACACACACACACACAGGTGTCGACCAGGCAGTGAGTCACCCTTGAATCATGATGGACACAGAATTAGCCACATTAGCGGTATCTATGTTTACACCCAGCGTACTATATATGGAACCAGATCACCATCTTGGGGACTTGATCCTGCCCCTGTGAAACCCTGTTTTTTTTAAGTGGCCTATTTGTATCTTAGCAAAAAAGTTTGTTTCTGTCATCTTAAGGGAAAGACTGTGATACCTGCATGTGACTGCTAATTTTTTTTAGCAGAACTTTTACGCAAAGATGCTGAGAAGCTGTCAAAATCTAACGCTGGATAAAACTGTTTGAGTTTGAAAAATCATAAAATCATTAGTTTGGTAATACTACAGGATATGAGTGTAATTAAAGGACTAAGAGATTTCCCAGCTGTCAAATGGTTAATTAAATCAGGGCTTGTGTCTTCATGCAGGAGCATAGCAGTAATTAAGAGGACTCCATTTTACAACTTTGCAGAATTTTTTTTTATTACCATAATTCGCTGAATGCCTGGAGCACAGTGACCACAAGCTTGTCCCAGTTACTAGAAATAGAGCCTGACTGAAAAATTAATAAAAAAAAAAAACATCAACTGACTGACAGAGAGAAGAGTGTCTGCAAGTAGTTGAAATCCATCTAAACTACATTTTATTGTTTGTTACGACTGTAATTCCAGCCTATTAAATGTTATCAGATATTTAGGGGGATTTGTGGATTGAAGGTTTGACCTCAGGGATCTCTAAATAAACTTATTGACACATATTGACGTCTGTGACAGTTCCCATCTGAGTATCTGTGAGCCGATGTCCACAAACATCTGCAAACGATGTTTGAAAAGAACTGATCTGAACTGATTAACATTATCTTTAAGCATCTCTATTGCCTTGAATATTTTATTCACATCATCCAGTATTGTGCCTGCTTAAACAAGGCCGTTTTGACAAGACGATTTGCTAATAATCTAACCTTCAATGTCAAAACATATGTACTGCAATAATCACTCGAGTGCCTCCCGCAGCGTACTTACACTAGCATTTAAAAGTTTCCACTCAGTTTTTGAAAGAACTTAGTATTTGTATTCAGCAAGGATGCAAGGATTCTTTACACTAATCAAACGTGACAGTAAAAATATTTATAATTTTACAAAAGATTTCTACTTCAAATAAATGATGTGGTTTTGAACTTTCCATTCGACAAGGAATCCTGAAAAAAAGTATCAGTTTCTGCACAAATAATAAGCAACTCAACTGTTTTCAACATTGATAATGATAAGAAATTTTCAGAATGATTTCTGAAGGATCATGCGACACTGACACTTAAAGGTTTAGTTCACTTCCAGAAGAAAAATTTACAGATAATTTACTCACCCCTTTGTCATCCAAGATGTTCATAATCTTTCTTTCTTCAGTCGATAAGAAATTGTTTCTTGAGGAAAACATTGCAGGAATTGTTTCATATAGTCATATAGTGGGCTTCTATGGTGCCCCCAAGTTTGAACTTCCAAAATGCAGTTTAAACGCAGCTTCAAATGGCTCTAAACGATCCCAGCCAAAGAAGAAGGGTCTTATCTAGTGAAACGCTCAGTCATTTTCAAAACTAATTGACAATTTATATACTTTTTAACCTTAAATGCTTGTCTTGTCTTGTCTAATCCGGGTCAATACAGTTAGGGTATGTCAAAAAACTCTCATCTCGTTTTCTTCTTCAACTTCAAAATCGTAATAGAGTACTGTTTTACCTTTTTTTGGTAAAGGCCATTTTAACTTCTTTTTACATGTTCACTTTGTAAACACTGCGTCTGTACTTCTGCAGCGATGTAGGACGATTTTGAAGTTGGGGAAGAAAACAAGATGGGAGTTTCTGACATACGCTAACTGTATTAAACCAGAAAAAACTGTTCACACAGACATAGACAAGACAAGACAAGCGTTTGAGGTTAAAAATTATACAAATTGTCAGTTTGTTTTGAAAATGACCGATTGTTTCACTAGATAAGACCATTCTTCCTCAGCTGGGATTGTTTAGAGCCCTTTGAACCTGCATTTAAACTGCATTTTGGAAGTTCAAACTCGCGGGCACCATAGAAGTCCACTACATAGAGAGAAATCCTGAAATGTTTTCCTCAAGAAACATAATTTCTTATCGACTGAAGAAAGAAAGACATGAACATCTTGAATGATAAGTGGGTGAGTACAGTAAATTAAATGTAAATTTTGGTTCTGGAAGTGAACCACTCCTTTACGTAATGGCTGATTTGCCATCACAGGAATAAATTAGATATTAAAATTTTTCAAATAGACACTAGTTTCTTTAAATTGCAACAATATTTCATTACTTTCATTCTTATCAATCAATTAAACAAATACAGCCTTGGTGAGTATTAGAGAAATCATCCGAGAGAAAAAAAACACGGAAAATCTAATGCTGAGGAATATAATACTTTGGGATTTCAAATGAATATTTCACTAATAAACCAGTTTATGTCTTTGGTATTCTAAGTGTAAAGTATCTGAATAGTTTAAAAAGCCTGATCCCAGCTTGCTGTGACCCATGAACTGCAGACTTACTGAAATCACTGTCCTCATTACCACTGTGCCCTGAAGCACAAGACTTAATCCCAGGTTACAGCAGGAAGTCTGTTGTAGCAATTAATCTACTGTAAAAACACATGCTAAATGACTAGTATAACTTAATTAGAGTAAATTCTTTTCAATGGTCAATATTTGGCAATTTTTAATAAATGAATATAACTTTTATTGAGATTTATGCTTCTAAATTTCCCAAGATTCTCGAGTTTATGTTCCAGTCTTCCTTTTCAAGTAAATTTATCTTGTTAATGGAGTTAAACGGGTTATAATGAAACCTGAGAGGTTTTTGTCCCTCTTCTGAAAAGTTCAGGTAATCCAAAAGGCATTATCTTAAAGTCTTAAAGGGATAGTTCACTCAAAAATAAAAAATTCTGTCAATAATTACTCACCCTCATGTCGTTCCAAACCCGTAAGACCTTTGATGATCTTTAAAACACAAATTAAGATATTTTTGATGAAATCCGAGAGCTTTCTGACCCCGCATAGACAGCAACGGTACCACGTTCAAGGCCCAGAAAAGTAGTAAGGACATTGTTAAAATAGTCCATGTGAAAACAACTTTATTCAACAATTTCTCCTTTTTCCTGTTAGTCTTCAACTAAGAGTGTTCAGAAATTGTTGAATAAAGTCGTTAATTTTGCATTCTCGTAGCGTCATAAAATGAAGGTTGAACCAATTTAACTATTTGTGTTCTGAAGATGACCAAAGGTCTTACTGGTTTAGAACAAAATGAGGGTGAGTAATCAGTGACAGAATTTTCATTTTTAGGTGAACTATCCTTTTAATTCAGGCTTATATTTACCTATGAAAATGATCAAATGCTATTTACAACCTGTTCTTATGATAAAAACGTACCTGTGGGAACTTTTTCGGGGGATGTACTACAGTACATACTTACTGCCATGTATGTTTCGTGACATACTCGATGTGAAATGTCCACTGAGTGGTGCTAAAAGAGTGTTTGTTTTTTTCCCCGGAACAGATGAACGTACATATGGTACGTTTTATGTGACGTTGGTTTTGTACGTGTCACTGCAGTTCTGAACTGAAATGTCCGTTGAGTGGTGCTATAACTCTAATGCTCCGTGACGTTTTAAAATAACGTCTGCACCATCTGCACTACCCCTAAACCTACCTGATAGTTGAACAAAAGCGGATGTGACATAAAAACGCAATTGCAAGCATGCCATTTTAGCTTGTTTTTCAATCTCATCTTTTATCGTGAGTCATGTTTTTGACAGAATAGTACCCAAGGATTCCGCATTCTAAGTCTAATTCCGTGCCGGCTGAGCTACAGAGCAACCTTGTTACAACCTGAAAGCGAACCATATGGAGCTGTAATAATAACTGTGTACGAAAGTGATTACAAGTGCTCACTGTTTTAGTACCTCTAGTGTTCATTTCTGTTGGAAACTGCAGCGATATGTACTTATTGGTACGTATTTCTCATCTGGCGAAAAAGTTTCCACAGGTACGTTTTCGTCATGAGATCAGGTAGATATACATATTAGACAGCATCAGATAAAGTACACACGGAAGCTCAAACATGTCTGTGTGATGCATGAGAATCAATGAGGTTTACCCTGTGACCCTAGACCACAAAACCAGTCATTTTTTGGAAATTTAAATGTATATATCATCTAAAAGCTGAATAAGTAAGCTTCCCATTGATGTATGGTTTGTTAGGACAATATTTGGCTGATAAACAACTATTTGAAAATCTGGAATCTGAGGGTGCAAAAAAATCTAAATATTGAGAAAATCGCTTGTGCAAATGCAGTTCTTACTAATGCATATTACTAATCAAAAATACATTTTTGATATATTTATGTTAGGAAATTTACAAAATACCTTCATGGAACATGATGTTTACTTAATATCCTAATGATTTTTGGCATAAAAGAAAAATAATTTTGAGATAATGTTGACCCATACAATGTATTTTTGGTGGTTTTTGTGGTCCAGGGTCACATATGTGATGTGCTATATGTATGTGCTCATCGCATCAAATCTGTTCATCATATAAAGTGACTGTATCTCTTCACAAGACTTGGATTAAACTGCTTGATTCATATGGATTCATTTTACAATGCCTTTATGACTTTTACGGACCTTTATGAAGATTTGGTTACTTGGACTTTCAATGGAAAGACAGAAACCTCTCAGGTTTAATTTAAAACATCTTCATTTAACATCTTACGGCTTTCGAATGACATGAGGGTGAGTAAAAGATAACAGAAAAGAAGTCTAGAAATTGGAAAACAAGACAAATACCAATTAAGAAAATGAGATTTTGCAATGCATTTAGTTGATGACTTTATCCAAAGCATCTCCAGTCGCAGTGCACTAATTGCAGGGTCACTCCCCCTCCATCAAGCTGGGGTCAAACGCCCTACACAGAGGCATAGGAACAACGGGTGGTCTAACTGTGCAGTTCACAGGCCACTCCTACTGAGAACCAAACCTGTAATCTTTCTGTTACCATCTTTAACCACTGGCTATCACCAGCAAACGCTTTTATTGATGAGATGAAAGTGGCCCTGTGACCTCTGACCTTCACCTACACCGACCCAGAGTCAACCACCACATGTACATGCAATCAACTCGCATGTATCACACTCATTGCTCCCTGTAGGATACGCAGAAAGCTGATGCCTCTCTCTCTGTCTCTAACACACACTCCCCTCCTTCATCCCATCTTTAGAAGGTATTGTATACTGCACTGAGTGTGTTTGCATCCCCTAGATAGTTGCTTCCATCTTCGTCTGTGTGTGTATGTGCAGGCTTTGTGTGCTACTGCAGGGGCAGACCCACCGAGTTACCGTGGTAACCAAAAACAGCTATATAAAGACAGAATCAATAGCAATCATCGGACCATGGCGATCTTTACACCAGACCTGTGGCGGACTATAAACTACTAGCATGTGTGCTAATGCATGTACACATTATACATTCTCTGGATGAACTATTTGATTTTATTTGGAAATAAAATCTCCAGCATTTTGTGATGGCCTGCAGGCAACTGTATTTAAAGGAATAGTTCGCACAAGAATGAAAATATCATAATTTACTCATATTCAGTCTTTCATTGCATGTTTTTTTTCATGAGGGCAAGAGGACGCTGTGACTTCTCACTGGCACACTTTTATTCCGGTGGTGTTTGATCTATAAGAGGAGGCTGTCGTACCAAATCACACGTTAGTGCTGTCAGAACACACCAACCCGGTCAAACCTACACACACACAAGGACCGTACGCATAAATAGATGGACAAGCTCTGGATATATGACTATAGCATCTACATCATAACTCAAATAATACCTCAAGCAGTTCTCCTAGAGAGCACTGAGATCAAATGGAGGGCAAAGTCTTTTCAGATCAACTGTGTTTCAAATTGTACTCAATGGCAATAATCTCTTGGGTTTCCATTTTATTTCTCTCACAGAATTACATAAAAACATCTCAAAGTTAATAGGTAATTGACCCATTCATGAGATACGAAAGTGCAGCCACAAAATAATTTCTACTCTGTGTAGTCACTCGATGCTTATTTATGAGGGCAGTAGTAGTCCACAGTACACAGAGAAAACACAGAAAGAGCAGGGGGCTGTTTTAATTGGTTCTGATTGAGCTGCAAATTGAATTCTTGCCGAAGTTTGACACTTACATGACATTTGTGCTTATGGGAAATTGAGAATCCTCTGAGAATGAGTGGAGACGTGAGAAAAGATGACAGATAAACATATTAGACACAGACAGACAGACACACTTATAGATAGAATGACAGATAAAAATAATAGAATATAGAATAGATATATACAACAATAGAATGGACTATTCAATGAATGTTAGAATGAACAATAGAATAGAATGATACACCAATATACAGAACAAAAGAAAGAACAACAAATGGTAGATGAAATAACAGATGAAACGATAGATAGAATGAACAATAGGTTGACACTGATAAAATGAACGATATAACAATAGAACAAACAATGGATAGAAGGTTAGAAAAAACGAACAATAGAATGATAAAAGGAACAATAAAATGATAGAAAGAATGATATAAAATTATAGCTAAAACAATAGAATAATATAATAGAAAGAAAACAAATTGAATGAACAGCATATCAGCGAACACATTGACAAAAAAAATGAACGATACATAGAATGCTAAATAGATAACAATCATAGATATCAACATAAAAAGAAAGAGTGAACGAGAGAACGATAGATAGATAGATAGATAAAATAGATAAGATAGATAGACATCATTCTGTCGTTCTATCTATCGTTCTATTGTTCTACCATTCTGTATTGTTCACTCTATTGTTCTGTTGTTCTATTATCTGTCTATCATCTATCATTCTGTTCTAGATTCTATTTTAGAACAATATAGAACGATAGAGTGAATGATACAACAATAGAACGATAGATAGAACGACAGAATATAGAATGATAGAACAATAGATGACAGAATAAAAGAGTGAACGATAGAACGATAGAACGATAGATAGATAGATAGATAGATAGACAGATAGACAGATAGATAGATAGATAGATAGAACAAAATAGAGTGACAGAGTGAACAATAGATGACAGAACAACATAGAATAGAATGAAAGAGAGAACGATAGATAGAACGATAGATAGATAGATAGATAGATAGATAGATAGATAGATAGATAGATAGATAGATAGATAGATAGATATAACAACATAGAACGATAGAGTGATTGACAGAACGATTGACAGAATGATAGAATGATAGAACGATAGATAGATAGAACGATAGATAGATAGATAGATAGATAGATAGATAGATAGATAGATAGATAGATAGATAGATATAACAACATAGAACGATAGAGTGATTGACAGAACGATTGACAGAATGATAGAATGATAGAACGATAGAACGATAGATAGATAGATAGATAGATAGATAGATAGATAGATAGATAGATAGATAGATAGATAGATAGATAGATAGATAGATAGATAGATAGATAGATAGATAGATAGATAGATAGATAGATAGATAGATAGATATAACAACATAGAGTGATTGACAGAATGATTGACAGAACGATAGAACGATAGATAGATTGCCCGGTCTCTTCCTCTTTCTCCACCTCTACTCATCTTTCTTTCCTCCTCTCCCTTTTTCTCTGCTCTCTCAGATTCTCCAGAAGCAGCCCCTATAATGCCAAATCACACTGTCATCAGAATAATTATTATCATTACCCTCCCTTACATAAGCACTCCTATTAGTATCCTCTCATTAATGCAGTGTTTTAATCACAAAATAACAATTAGGCTGGATATCTATTTGATCAATTCAGGGCACAGATGAAAACATGGCTCCTGAACAAGAACAAGGACAATATTACAGTATCTCCAGCCTCATTCAGTCATCCGAGGTGGCGGAGGGTTTGTTTTCTGCCTCGTACCGAGATGTTCTTACAGTCGCATGGTTTTATAATGAGAGGAACATTAGGAAGAGGAGAAGAGCCAAAAGCGTACATGACAAAGAATCAGTAAATGCTTCACAGCACACACTGTGATATTTAACAGGACTGCTCAAACCTAGAGGGCCAAGAAACTCCACCGATATAAAACCAGGGCCAGGAACAGCCCAAAGAGACTGTGGGGTACCTGAGGCTAAGGCACTTTCAGTCACATGGAAAGGTCCAGTGTAACTACCAACACGCACACAAGCCTGTAACAGAAACATGGTGCCTGGTTGAAAGGCCAACAAATATCATGTAGATAGATCATTCGGCAGAATGAACGGATAGAAAGTTGTTAAATAAGCAAAACGACACAACCAGCAGCATCTGCTCCATGTCTTCTTCAGTATGTCTGTCTCTTTCATTTTGCTGATCTCATCAAGCAATAACATCCCTGTATACCTAAAGTACATGAATTTGCTATTTTTCAATTTTTGGCACAGGGCTGTGAAGACTTACCATATGTTACACTTCCTGCATCTCAATTTGCATACTATACGCTCTAAATTGTATTCAAGATACTATTTATTCAGCGGGGATGCATTCAATTGATCAAAAGTGACAGTAAAGACATTTTTAAATATTACAAACAATTTCTGATTTAAAGCAATACTGTTCTTTTGACCACAGAATTCTTAAAAAAAACACAATTTCCCCTAAACATATTAAGCAGCACAACTGTTTTCAACATTAATAGTAATAGAAACAACATTGAGCCAAATCAGCATATTAGAAATGATTTATGAAAGGAACATGTGACAGTGAAGACTGGAGTAATGATGCTGAAAACTTTGCCATCACAGGAATTAATTACATTTTAAGATGTTTTACTATTTTTAAATAAATGATCAAATAAATGCAGCCTTGGTAAGCATTAGAGACTTCTTTCAAAAACATAACTTCTCAACAGTAGCACACAAAAAAGCTGTTTTATGGAAGCCCATAAAAAATATTTTTTTAAAAAAAGGTATTGCAAATTTTTCTCACAATTCTGACTTTTTTATAGCAATTGTAAGCTTGCATCTCGCAATTCTGACATTTTTTTCTCAGAATTGCATGACAAAACCTGCAATTGCGAGTTAGAAAGTCAGAACTGTGAGATATAAAGACAAAATTGTGGTATATAAACTCACAATTTTTACTTTTTTATGCAATTCTGACGTTTTGTGAGATATAAACTTGCAGTTCTGAGAAATGAAGTCAGAAATGCGTGATATAAACTCACAATTCTGACTTTTTCACCTGAAATTGTATGATATAAACTCACAATTCAGACTTTTTTTCTCTGAAATGCGCGATATAAACTCACAATTTTGACTTTTTTCTCCAAATTGCATGATATAAACTCATAATTCTGACTTTTTTCTCCAAATTGCATGATATAAACGTACAATTCTGACCTTTTTCTCGGAATTGCATGATATAAACTTGCAATTCTAACTTTTTTCTTTATAACTTTATAACTCACAATTGCGAGTTTATATCATGCAATTATGAGAAAAAAAGGCAAAATTTCTGACATTTCATTTGTGTGATTTAAACTCACAATTGCAAGTTGTAAAGTCAGAATTTTGAGATATAAAGTCAGAATTGTGGAATATAAACTTGCAATTTTTACTTTTTTTCTCACAATTCAGACTTTTTTTCTCAGATATAAAGCCGCAGAAAAAAAGCCGCAGATATAAAGTCAGAATTGCGAGATATAAACGTGCAATTCTGAGAAATTAAGTCAGAATTGCAAGATATAAACTCACAATTTATTATTGCGGTCTCATATCTTACAATTCTAAAAAAAAAAAAAGTAAAAATTGTAAGATATAAAGTCAGAATTGTGAGAATATATTTGCAATTTGTGTTATGGAATTTACATAATGCAATTCTCTGAAAAAAAGAATTGTGAGATAAGAAGTCACAATTACCTTTTTTATTTTCTTGTTTACTGTTCTGCCTATTTAATAAGTTTTATGTAAGTGAACAAACATCATTTGAGATTTTTTAAATGTGTTAACAATATTAACATTATTATCGTAACACTTTTTTCAATTTATGAAAATTCTGTAATCATTTACTCACTCTTATTTCATAAGCTCTAAAAGCACCAAAAATATCAAAAAATCCATATGACGTGCTACAGTATATAGAGTCCATATTGTTATGAAGCAGACGGGACAAGAAGGTAAGTGTTATACAAATGGTGTTTTATTTATACAAGCAGCAGTGCCGGAGGTGAATGGTGAGTTCGTGAAGGTGAGCAAGACTTGAAGTGATGAATACTGAGCTGGATGGTAACGTGAAGAGAGTAACAGGTCCTTTCCGTTTTAGGTGGCGAGACTGGAGGTTTCCAAGAACGAAAGCCAGAGGGGTTCAGAGAGTTCGTGGATCCACCACCCTCCGCTGACGCGGAAGTCAGCTTACGGCCACACACCGCTAATGACAGGATACTGAGAAGACACAGAGGACTGGCGCTTGGAAGACTGGAACGAGACAGAGATAAGGTAAGTACAATTGGGTAAGTAATCTCGATAGTGATACTCGCCAAGAGTTACTGGAAGTCCGCTTTCTCTGGAACGAGCCCGGACAATGAGTGGTGTGTGGAGAGTGTCTTTTATGTGTTGGTGATGATTACGTGCAGGTGTTCATTAATCAATACTCAGGTGACGGTGATCTGGGAGTGATTGTGGGTGCAGAACCTGACCAATCCGTGACACTACCCCCCTCCCCAGGGCCCGCTCCTGAGGGCCGAAGTCTCTTGCGCCGTGGTGGTCTACCTCGTCCTCGGGGTGCAGGGAACTCAGGATGACTAGCGTGGAACTCCTCAGTGAGCGTGGGATCTAGAATATCATCTCTTGGGACCCATGACCTCTCCTCTGGTCCATAACCCTCCCAGTCAACCAGGTACTCGAGTAGACCACCACGACGACGAGACCGGAGAATCTCCCGGACGGAGTAGACGGCTCCATCTTCCAGCATGAGGGGGGGAGGAGGTTCTTCTTCGTGGTCAGGTTCTGTGGAGAGAGTGAGAGGTGGATGAAATGGTTTCAGTAGTGAGACATGGAAGGTGGGGTGAATGCGATATTCAGGTGGGAGTTGAAGCCTGTAGGTGACGGGGTTGACCTGTTCCAGGATGTTGAAGGGACCAACAAACCTGGGACTTAATTTCTTGGAGGGCAGTCGCAGACGGATATCTCGAGTGGAAAGCCACACTTGATCGCCTGGCCTGAATTCTGGGGCTGGGGCCCTCCTCCGATCCGCGAAGGCTTTCTGTCTGCGTACTGCCCTCTGTAGGTGGTGATGTGCTTCGTCCCAGACCCTCTCGCTCTCCCGGAACCAGAGATCCACTGCGGGGACCTCAGATGGTTCACCATTCCAGGGAAATAGCGGTGGTTGGAATCCGAGAACGCACTGGAATGGTGTGAGGCCGATGGACGGTTGCCGCAGTGAATTTTGGGCATACTCTGCCCAGCCCAGGAACTGGTTCCAGGAGTTCTGGTGGTTGTGGCAGAAGGTCCGGAGGAACCGCCCCACTTCCTGGATTTTCCTCTCCGTCTGGCCATTGGACTGCGGATGATAGCCAGAGGAGAGGCTGACGGTCACACCTAGGAGACGGAAGAAGGATTTCCATAGACGGGAGATAAACTGAGGACCGCGGTCCGATACAATATCCTCAGGTATTCCATACTGACGGAAGACGTGATTGAACAGGAGTTGGGCTGCTTCAAAGGCAGTGGGTAGTCCTTTCAGGGGCAGTAACTTGCAGAACTTGGAGAATCGATCCACGATAACAAAGATGCAGGTGTTCTCATCCGATGCTGGTAAGTCCGTCATAAAATCCACTCCCAGGTGTGACCAGGGGCGGTTCGGGATTGGCAAGGGATGGAGTTTACCTGCGGGCAAATGCCTGGGACTTTTGGACATGGCACACTCCTTGCACCCCTGGATGAACCGTTGCACATCCCTTGCCATCCCAGGCCACCAGAAGCGCTCGGATAGCAGCGAGAGGGTGTTGTTGGTCCCGGGATGTCCAGTGCCCAGGGAAGTGTGGATGGAGCGAATGAGATCTACCCGTTGTGTCCTAGGAATGTAACGTCGATCAGGAGGGCAGCCCGGCGGAGGGCGAGGAGCAGGAGTAGCGACACTAGGGGGAGCAGACCATTCGATGGGGTTGATGAAGATGTCTTGTGGGAGGATATTGCTGGGAGGTTCAGTGGAATCAGTGGAGTCGTGGATTCTAGACAGGGCATCTGCTCTTATATTTTTTGGACCGGGACGATAGGAGATGGAGAAGTGGAACCTTGAAAAGAACAGTGCCCACCTGGCCTGACGTGGGCACAGCCTTTTTGCATCACGGAGGTATTGGAGGTTTTTATGATCTGTGAGTACCAGGAAAGGATGATTGGCTCCCTCCAACCAGTGTCGCCACTCCTCCAGGGCGAGCTTGATGGCGAGAAGTTCCCGGTTGCCGATGTCATAGTTCTTCTCCGCCGGGCTGAACTTCCGGGAGAAGTAGGCACATGGATGGAGTAAACGTGGAGTTCCGTGATGTTGGGAGAGAACCGCTCCGACTCCCGAGGTTGATGCATCCACCTCCACCACGAAAGGAAGGTCTGGATCTGGATGGCGCAGAATAGGAGTCTGGGTGAAGGCGTCCTTGAGGGATTGGAAGGCTGCGGCGGCTTCGGGGTTCCAGGTAAGTTTAGTTGGTTTTCCTTTGAGTAGGTTGGTTAATGGAGTTGTGATGATACTATAACCTTGAATGAAACGGCGGTAGAAATTAGCAAAACCGAGGAATCTCTGGAGTTCTTTGACAGAAGAGGGTTTTGGCCAGGACATGACAGATGACACCTTCCTCTCGTCCATACGAATACCCTCACGGTCGATGATGTATCCCAGGAATTGAACGGATGGAAGGTGGAATGAACATTTTTCTGCTTTCAAGAAGAGTTGGTGTTCCCTGAGTTTCTGGAGGACCTCCGCAACGTGGTGGATGTGTTCAGTCTCACTCCGGGAGTAGATGAGGATATCGTCAATGTAGACAATTACTGACCGATGGAGAAACTCCCGGAGGACTTCATGCATGAAGTTTTGGAATACGGAAGGGGCGTTGACCAGGCCATAGGGCATGACGCAATACTCATAGTGGCCTGTAGGGGTCACGAAGGCCGTCTTCCACTCATCCCCCTTCCGTATTCTCACCAGATTGTAAGCGCTGCGGAGGTCCAATTTCGTGAAGATGGTGGCTGACCGGAGTTGTTCGAGGGCCGCTGGGACGAGAGGAAGGGGATATTTGAACTTGACTGTGGCTTGATTCAGGATGCGGTAGTCAATACACGGCCGCAGCCCTCCATCCTTTTTCGCCACGAAAAAGAAGCTGGATGCCGCGGGAGAAGTGGAGGGACGAATGTATCCTTGCTGGAGAGCCTCGTGAATATACTCCTCCATGGCCTTAGTCTCCGGAAGTGACAACGGGTAGATCCTTCCTCTGGGCAAAGGAGCATCAGGAATCAGGTCTATGGCGCAGTCCCATGGCCGATGGGGAGGTAGCTGGGAAGCTCTCTTGGGGCAGAAGACGTCCTGGAAAGAGGAGTAGGTATCCGGAACCTCGGTGGATCGTTGCTCCAAAGGGCTCTCGATGGATGTGGCGCAGACAGGAATGGGTCTTGGTATAGGGCGTGGAGCTTCTGGAAAGCACTCTGGAAAACAGTCATGACCCCACCGGATTACCTCTCCATTGCCCCAAGAGATGATGGGATTGTGCTTCACCAGCCACGGGCGCCCCAAGATGATGTCCATGGTGGCCCCCTCCAGAACCAGAAGTTGGATGAGTTCTTGGTGAAGAGCTCCTATCTGAAGGTGGATGGATTGGCATTTACGATGGATACGGGGTCGTGCTGTGATGGAACGTGTTATGGGCTGAATCTGGTAGACGCTCGACGAAGCTTCGGTTCGGAGCTGTAACTGGCGACAGAGGCTCCCCGAGATGAAGTTCCCCGCTGACCCGGAGTCGATGAGAGCGTGGGCTATGACAGAAGATGTGGAGGTGGTTAACTGAACACATGTAGACAGAGGATACATCTTTTCAACTTCGGATTGGATGACACTCACCGCGGTAGGAACAGGACGAAGGGGGCATTTCATCCGAACATGCCCACTGGCTCCACAATAGAGACACAGACCCCGGGTCAGCCTTCTCTGTCGCTCAGCGGATGATAGTCTACCAGATTCAAGTATCATCGGCTCTGGTTCTGGAGGGCTGGCGGTCTCCACTGGGCGGAGGAGTGCATTAGGAGAGACATCGGAGAGAGTCTGATATGATTGCATGCGGTCAGAACATCTGATGGATTGCTGTATGAAACGCTCCAGACCCATAGCGTCATCCAACGCAGCTAGTTGGAGGCGAAGACGGGGTTCGAGCCCGAGACGATAGGTGGTCAGCAACGACCGCTCGTTCCATCCACTGGCAGCGGCTAGGGTTCGAAACCGTAAAGCATACTCATGGGTGGACATCGATCCTTGTGATAAGTGATAGAGCTGCTCACCCGCTGATACTTCCCCGTCTGTACGGTTGAACACTTCTTTGAAGTGATTGATGAATGCCTGGATGGAACGAGTGGTCGGCCCGCTTTGCTGCCACATCGATTCGGCCCACTTCAAAGCTGGTCCTGTGAGAAGAGAGGTGATAAACGCTATTTTAGACTGGTCTGTAGGATAGAGCGCTGGTTGCATAGTAAAGACAAGAGAACATTGCAGTAGAAATCCATTGCACTCCTCCGCCCCGCCAGCGTAGGGCGCTGGTCGGGCCATGGGACTGGATGGTGGTTCCGAAGAAGTGCATGGAGGTACGGGTGCCGATGGTGCGGAAGGGGTGACAGATGGGGATGACAACAAAACCTTCCGCAGATTATCCACCAGTTCCTGGAATGGATCCTGAGCACTCATGCTGCTTACTGTAATGGTCCGGGCTTCTGTTATGAAGCAGACGGGACAAGAAGGTAAGTGTTATACAAATGGTGTTTTATTTATACAAGCAGCAGTGCCGGAGGTGAATGGTGAGTTCGTGAAGGTGAGCAAGACTTGAAGTGATGAATACTGAGCTGGATGGTAACGTGAAGAGAGTAACAGGTCCTTTCCGTTTTAGGTGGCGAGACTGGAGGTTTCCAAGAACGAAAGCCAGAGGGGTTCAGAGAGTTCGTGGATCCACCACCCTCCGCTGACGCGGAAGTCAGCTTACGGCCACACACCGCTAATGACAGGATACTGAGAAGACACAGAGGACTGGCGCTTGGAAGACTGGAACGAGACAGAGATAAGGTAAGTACAATTGGGTAAGTAATCTCGATAGTGATACTCGCCAAGAGTTACTGGAAGTCCGCTTTCTCTGGAACGAGCCCGGACAATGAGTGGTGTGTGGAGAGTGTCTTTTATGTGTTGGTGATGATTACGTGCAGGTGTTCATTAATCAATACTCAGGTGACGGTGATCTGGGAGTGATTGTGGGTGCAGAACCTGACCAATCCGTGACACATATGACGTGCTATATTCTCAGTGTTCTGAAGCTATGTAATAGATTTGTTTGAGAAAAATTCAATTCAAAATTTAATTCTCAAGTCAAATTCATCTTTGCATCAATTCAAATATTGCAAATACTTGTTTACTTGACTACATGTATGCTAATTGTTTGTCATTTTTAAAGCATTTTACCTTCAGCTCCTGTTATGAAAAAAGCATATTTTTGTTTTCCACACAAGATAGAACACCATGAAGGTGAAGGTGAAGTAAACAATGACAGCATTTTAATTTTTTTGTTAACTATCCCTTTAAAGCCAGTGATAAAAAGCCTAAATGTGTCTTTAACCATAAGACACGGTAAACTAAAGAGGGAACCATGGGAGCTCATAAGGTGAGACTTTCGTTACAGTGACAGCAGTGACACTAAGGCCATACAGCCACTCTGGACAGCAGCCAATGGCTCACGTCCAACACATCAAGCCAGACAATGGAAAGAACTCTTGAATCTCTCTGTGTCTCTCTCTCTCTGAATGATGAGGGCAATCCGTGCCCACTGAAACACATACAAACACACACACACACACACACACACACACACACACACACATAAACACAAGAAAGGAATGTTTCATGTTCAATGCAACTTAAGCTCCATCAACAGCATCTGTGACATGCTGTTAATAACCACAAGTGAGAATTTTGACTCTTTTACCATTATTGAGTAAAAACAAAAATTGTATTTACAACATAATAGAAGACTGTGACAAGGCACTCTGCTGTTTTTTTGTCTAAAACTTGGGTGTATTTTATTGTAAACAGTCACTCTGTTATCACTGCACATACAGTATAATGTGAAGGCTACATTGTAATGACAGGAGAAATATTGGATTTACACCAAGACTTTTCTATAATGCTCACCAAGCCTGCACTTACTTCAAAATACAGTAAAAATCAAACTTTCTATTTTAATAGATTTTAACATTTTCAGCAGCTATTACTCCAGTCTTCAGTTTCAAATGATGCTTCAGAAATCATTTAAAGAGACAGTTCAATTAAAAATAAACTGTAAAATGCAAAAATAAACTGTACCGTTGCTGTCTATCCTCAGAATTGAGATGTAAACCAGCAATTCCAAATTATAAAATCAGAATTGCGAGCTATAAACTTGCAATTAAGAGTTATAAAGTCCATTTCTGAGGGGAAAAAATATCTATTTTCTTAGAATTGCGAGTTTGTATCTCACTATTTCAAGTTTATATCATGCAATTCTGTGGGAACAAAAAGAAGTGCGAGTTTGTCTCAAACAATTCTGAGAAAAAGGTAGAATTGTGGGATATAAACCCACAATTTTGACCTTTTTCTTACAATTCTGAATTTTTTACTCAGAACTGTGAGATATAAACCAGCAATTCCGAGTTATAAAATCAGAATTTCGAGCTATAAACTCGCAATGACAAGCTATAAAGTCCATTTCTGGGGGGAAAAATATATTTTCTCAGAATTGCGAGTTTATATCTCACAATTCCCACTTAATAACAATTTTGTTATAAAGTCAGAATTGCGAGTTTGTCTCAAAATTTCAAGTTTATATCATGCAATTCTGTGAAAAAAAGGCAGAATTGAGGGATATAAACTTGCAATTTTGACCTTTTTCTTGCAATTATGAATTTTTCACTCAGAACTGTGAGATATAAAAAAACAGCAATTCTATATCTCACAATTCTCACTTAATAACTCACAATTTTGTGTTATATTAACTTATATAATAAAATGTTGTGTTTTCTCACAATTCTGACTTTTTTTCCTCAGAACTGTGAGATATAAAGCAGCAATTCTGAGTTATAAAGTCCAATTCTGAGGGGGAAAAAAAATATTTTCTCAGAATTGCGGGTTTATAACTCACAATTCTCACTAAATAACTTGCAATTTTGTGTTACATTAAGTTATATAATAAAATTGTGTGTTTTCTCGCAATTCTGACGTTTTTCCTCAGAACTGTGAGATAAAAGCCAGCAATTCCTAGTTATAAAGTCAGAATTGTGAGATATAAACTCGCAATTACGAGTTATAAAGTCCATTTCTGAGGGGAAAAAAAAGATATTTTCTCAGAATTGCGAGTTCATATCTCACAATTCTCACTTCATAACTCGCAATTTTGTGTTATATTAACTTATATAATAAAATTGTGTTTTCTCACAATTCTGACTTTTTTTCCTCAGAACTGTGAGATATAAACCAGCAATTCCGAGTTATAAAGTCATCAAAAATATCTTAATTCACGTTTAAAATATGAACAAAGGTCTTACAGGTTTGGAACGACGTGAGGGTGAGATCCAATCCAGAGGCCAACCAGGTGTCTCAATGTGGTTTAGCAAAGCATTATGGAAGCACTCACAATACAACAACTGCAAAAAGGTTATGCTCCCAAAGCTTTCTTGAACTCACTTCCTCCTAATAGAGGGGCAAAAGCATCAGCAGGACAACAAAATTAATAATAAAAATAACAAATAATTTGGTATTCATAAAAAAAAGACCTTTAAACAGCAGAGGGTACCTAAAGGTTACGGCAATAAGGAAGGAAATGTCCAACTGAGAAGCAAAAAAGAGCATTTCAATATGAATATGTGTGGGAGTGTGCGACAGAATTCAGAAGAGAGAAAGAGAGCAAGTGTGTATGTGTGTGTGTGTCCAAAAGGGTTACACAATAAACAGTCATGTGAAGTGCATTGTGACGTATTCCTTACTCTTTTGAGTAACACTCGGATGCATACACACACAGACCATTAGACGCTTCTTCTGCTCAAACTATCTCGTATCCCTTCAAGTCTGCACTGCAGCAGAGTGCCAGATTGTGTTCTCTAGCCAGAGAAAAGCAATGGATTTAGTGTCTGGTATCTGGCGTGCGTGTGTGGATGTGTGAGTTTGTGTGAGTGTGTATCCGTTTCTTGTGTGTCTGCATGATTGCACACTGGAGCGTGAATGTCCCACATGGTGTGTGCGTGTGATGCCATAGGCTGGTGCTGAGTTCTGGCCCGGTTCCTTTTTCCTTTGGTCTCCCGAGGAGACTGATCCTACAGAACAGGTGTCACTGTTTTAGCTGCCATAGTCCATGTGTGTGTGTGTGTTTGTGCGGTTGATGCCACAGGCTGTGCCGCCCTACCAAGTCTCCACTCACCCAGCAATGATCCATCCACTGTATGTTAGCGGCGATGCGCAATGTCCATTCAACTTGGACAGGAGGCCACAGTGTGAAACCAGCCGAGACATTTACAAACCCCTTTTCTTCTGTTAAAACACGTCACTACCTCCATCCGTGCAGGAACAGATTACAAACGTGTCCACGAACATAAGGTAACGAAAGCAGGACTTAAAAGGTCAAAGGGTGAATGTCATAGAAACATGTCTAGGTTATATTTCACCCCCAAATTTAAAGAAACAATAAGAAGAAATGTTACAAAAAATATATATATTTAAGTTGAATTTGCATATAGAAAATTATATTATTTTTCATACCAGTCATACACTACCAGTCAAAAGTTTTCGAACGGTAAGATTTTTAAATATTTTTAAAATAAGCTTGCATTTATTTGATCCAAAGTACAGCAAAAACAGTAAAATTTTGAAATATTTTTACTATTTAAAATAACTGTTTTATAATTGAATATATTTTAAAATGTAATTTATTTCTGTGAATTTCGGCCGAATTTTTAGCATAATTACTTTTTTAAAAAAGAAAAAAAAATATTGGGGGGAGAAAGAATAGAAAATTAATGAAATTAACTACTGAAATTAATTAACTCGCAAATAAATGCTGTTCTTCTGAACTTCCTATTTACCAAAGAAACTTGGAAAAAAAAATCTCAGCTGTTTTTAACATAATAATATTAATATTATTAAATGTTATTTTTTGAGTAGTAAATCAGAATATTAGAATGATTGCTGAAGGATCATGTGACTGGAATAATGATGCTAAAAATGCAGCATTTAAACAGGAATAAATTACATTTTAAAAATATTATAATAGAAATCAATGATTTCAAATAGTAAAAATATTTAAAAATTTTACTGTTTTTGCTGTACTTTTAAATAAATACAGGCTTGATGAGCAGAAGACACTTCTTTAAAAAACATAAAAAAATCATACTGTTCAAAAACTTTTAGTGTATATATACTGTTTTGTAACGTTAAGAATGTCTTTACTGACACTTTTAAGGAATTTAATGTGTCCTTGGTAAATAAAAGTTAATTTCTTTAAAAACAAAAACAAAAAAAAACTTCATTAAATGGGAGTATATATTAAATGTTTTGTTTTTGTTTTCCATTAAAAGGATAATTTGAGATTTTATAAAAATTACTATTTTTTTTATTCCAATATTCTAAATATTTCCTTTTCCTTAACTGTCATAAAAAAATTTTTTATCCAATATTCTAAATATTTCTTTTTTACTGAATTACAGTTTTAAAAAATGGTAGCGAAATTATGTTTTTCATAAATTATCTGTATAAATTATGATGTATAAGTAAACACAACATTGTTAAAAAGCTTAGTGTCTGTAAGATTTATTATTATTATTATTATTATTATTTTTAAGAAGTCTCTTATGTTCACCAATGCTGAATTATTTGATACAGCAAAACAGTAATGTTGTAAAATATTATTACAATCTAAAATAACTGTTTAATATTTTAATATATTTTTGGATTTCTGTGAATGCAAAGCCAAATTTGAGCCACATTACACCAGTCTTCAGTGTCCAATGAAAAATTTCTTAATATTATCAATGTTGAAAACATTTGTGTTTTTTAATATTTTGGGGAAAATAATGATTCATTTATTTTTGTAGTTATAAAAGAGCAGTTTGTTTTGTAACATTAAAAATGTCTAATGTTTTTGATCAATTTAATGTCTTAATTGAATGGTAGTGTACATTTTTTTTAACTATTTTTGTTTTTATTCCATTAAAAAAGGATAATTTAAAAAAAAATCTAATAGTCTTAAAATAAGCTTAATTTTCTTAACATTATTATGTACATCTTTTGATTTTGGGGTGAGCAATAACCCTCAAAGATTATAAAACTGAACATCATGTAAAAAAAAAACCCCTGATCCTAAAATAAGACCATGATCTTGGCCTCTCCAATACTATCTTTGGCCGAAAAGCTACAAATCTGTTTCACTTGCATCACACATGCACGCGCACATGTGTCCAAAGGGACAAAAATTTCTCTCCAAAACCCTCTTTTTCCGTTCTTTTACCGTTTCCTCTCACATGCTCATGCCCAGTGAGTCCAACAGAACCCCAGGAAGCACCACCACCATACAGACAACAGAGAGAACGAGCAGATGGTCTGAGAGAATCAGAGAGAGAGACAGAAAGATGGCAAAAGGAAAGGGGAGGCGTAGGAGCATGGAGAGTATGAAGGAATTTTTTTACTGGCACTCATACAAGCAAAGACCTTATAAACTCATCATTCCGACAGAGTATTTTTAAAACAGTCTAACACCTCTACCACAGCACTGTTTCAGCAAATCATTAACACTCTGATAGAAAAAGAACAGCAAGCCAACAAACTGAGCTAAGGAAACTGACCAACAGAAAAAGTTGAGCTGCTGATGAAATCCAAATGGTGATAGGGTAGGATTGAGGCTTTTTAAACTCAACGGCAAGTTACATACAACAACTTTCCAAGAAATGGAGTATACATTAGTATTAGTACTCTGCCTCTGTAACAGTACAGCTAATATTACAGAGAACTTAACACATGGCAGTCTGCCAATCATGATAGAAGAACTGACTCAAAGTCTCTAAAAGTTACTATTGCATTACTGTGATCTTTCTACATTGGTGTATGTACAGAGAATAGTCTTAGTGCTATGTATATATATATAATATATTATAGAGCGTGGGCACCCACCGGCAGAAACATAAACTGACGCCTGTGCCTATGTTTGCAATTCACTACTATGCATTTTCATGCATTCTCTGGACAATTCAGCTCGAATCTGATCAAATCACCACTCAATGTGGTTCACTCAGCAGTGTACATACAGTATACAAAACACTTTCTCCAAGCCTCCATCCGTCATCTTTCCCCCATTCCTCCTGCTTTGCTTCACTCCACACTGCAAGGCTCCGCTAAAGCTCATATGCTGACATCAGCAGCCCCCCTCCACACTCACACAAGCACTCAAACAGTCACTCGCGCACTCCGCCAATCCCAACCAGCGGGAAACCACGCACACCCACGCAGCCTCGGGCCTCTGAACACAGACTTATACACATAACACATGCTTACACATGGATATGAAAACACATGCACATCAGGCTCGGATCTACAGGGGGGAAAAAAACGAGCCTAGCCCACCCTGGCAACCATGGTACTTTAAACTCAAGATGCTTTAGGGTGGGGTAGAATCACTTTAATATAATAGGAATTCTCTACTTACTTATTTAGAAGAACATGTCTACATTAGGGCTGGCTCATTCAAAAAGTAGTTTGATTGTCTTAAATGGAAGCACCATTGCCCTTTGATATGTACCATGATATTAAATGTGACTCTGGACCAGAAAACCAGTCTTAAAGAGCATGGGTATATTTGTAGCAATAGCCAAAAATACATTGTATGGGTCAAAATGATCGATTTTATGCCAAAAATCATTAGGATATTAAGTAAAGATCATGTTCCTTTAAGATATTTTGTAAATTTACCAATCAAAAACTGAATTTTTGATTAGTAATATGCATTGCTAAGAACTTCATTTGGGCAACTTTAAAGGCAATTTTCTCAATATTTGGATTTTTTTGCACCCTCAGATTCCAGATTTTCAAATAGCTGTATCTCGACCAATCACCATCCAATCGACATCAATTGAAAGCTTGTTTATTCAGCTTTCAGGTCACAAAATTGACGCTTATGACTGGCTTTGTGGTCCAGGGTCACAAATTATCTATTTATTTTAGAATTTTTAAAGAATATCACAGTATTAGAATGGTACTTGTCCGAACATATAAGTCAAAGGGTAATACTTTCAAAAATAAAGATTCCAAAAGAGAACAATTTTAGTTCCCCAAAGTGCCTTTTAGTGAACAGTTCTTGAACAAACCATTATGTAAAGAAAATTTTAACATTCTAAAGCACCTTTTAAAATGTAAAAACGTTTTGTTGATAGATATATACATATACATAAATGCTTTATTTTTAAAAGGTGTATATAGCACATACATTTTTGTATGGCCCGCCCTATAGAGAAATCTGGTGCCCTGACTGTTGCTCAGCATCTTGAAATAAACTAAAACTAATGATAAACAACTAAATACCGTTTGAATAACAATCTTAACATGCCTCGTGATTATTCACAATATTAAAATGCATAATTAACAACTTACGTTGCAGAAGTGTCTAAGCAGGGTCCACTGAAAGACCCATCAGGAGCATGTTACATTTTACAGATCTGTACCTGTTCCCAGGGCCCCTGGCGTCTGGATTTAGTAAAGGATATGGCCATTCGGTGATCTTTTTGGCGTATTTTCTCACTATGTTGTCTTCACTGAAGAGAAACAGAGAGCGGTTGACCGTCAGGCAGTTCTGTCGGACCGGGATCGGGTTGTAGAGGGCCATGGTCCGGGCTCTCTGGGCCATCGATTGCTTGTACATCCTTTGGGCCCCTGGCGGGCCGCCCTGCCTGCTGCCGCCGCGGCCGGGTCCCCCCTGACTGGAGCCCCCGCCGCCATACCTGGCCGGCACTTCGTCTCCGAACCGAGCCATTCTGTAGACACCAAACGCCAATCGTTACGAAGCAGCCGAGAAGGGGGTGAAGTCTCAGGGTGACAACACCACATTACACCCCATCCGCCTCAGCACAGAGCACACAGACATTCAGATCTGATCTTCATGGCTAAGAAATGTCCATCATAAAGCACCAAACGAGATCAGTGGATGGGGGAATGTGTGTGAGTGCCAAAAAGCGACTCAGATAACGAGATTGATGGATGGATAGATGGAGTAGCTATGTCCTTTTGAGTGGTGCAGTCAGCTCAACAAATAGTCTAACAAATAGTCAAACATAAAAAGAGATAAAATGTCGACGGATTATCTTCCTCAGGAGGGTGGGATCCACATTTTAAGAAGTATTTCCCGTCTCAACAGCTCGGTGTGGGTCGCCTTTCCATTTGCAAGGTGTACGTACAGATCCTTTTAACATAATTGCGTTAATACATTACATGTAAATTGGCATCAACTACATCAGGTTTAATGTGTCTTTCTCGGGAGTTGCATTCTCGCATCCACCAGACAGAAATAGAATAGAAAAATGGTGAAAAGCTTTTAATAATTAATTTATTTCTGTGGTATCCGCAATGTTTGGTATAGGCTACTATGGCAATATTCAGCCTCCCCTCCGCCAAACTCTCGAATTACTCTCGCAAATGCAGACGACGGGGCTTCCCCAAAAAATCCACACCTCGGTGACATTTGTTGATTTTAGTCATTTAAGTTTATTTGCCCTTTTTACAGCCATATCGGTCCAGTAGGGTGGGCGTGAGCGCGCACTGAGAAAACAAAAAACACCATGTCAAGAAATAATGATGATCTCTCGCGGTTTCTCCCTCGATTTCTCACTAAAAACAATTATCATCTATACTCCAGAACTCGTAGACAAATCCAAGACGCGAAAAATCCGACGGTGGTCGTTGAAAGGAGCATCATCAGTTTTGGAGAGGCGCCGGAGCGCGTGGATTGAAGCTCGGGCTCGCATCTTCTGTGGTAACCGAGAGGAACCAAGAGGCACCCATAGCCTGAAGTACCCCAAAAATGCTCCGCTTCGGTTTTTTCCCTGTCGCCTCAGTGGACGACGAGCGATTATTTCGGCTTTAAAAGTTTAATTTTTGGCGGAGAGAACGAAACGGAGACGCGGGGTCTTGAGCGCAATCCTCCTCAGATCAGCTGGCTGGTTTAGAGCATCTGATCAATTTAACGCTCGTGCTCAAGCCTTGCAGCACATGACGCGCGTCCCCGTAGCGATTCGCTTATCCTCCAGCTCACTCCTCCTTATGGCCAAGGCAAGACTCAAACGAGCACTGCGTGCCATTTTGCTTCTTCTCGCAAACTGTGTGAGACGAGATATTTTCCAAAGGCGATAGATGGATTCATATCTCTCAATACGTATTGTGTCTGAGTCATACACCTTGCCGGAAGAGGGAGTGTGTACTTGTTGACCAAGTATGGATTTGTGGGGACTACAGTGTCCTTGTTACACATATTAAATGTTACTATAATTAATCACGATATGATACACTAAATTTAGTTTTACATTTAAGGTTAAAAATGAACTGTGGTTACTAGAACATACATTATGGTGACTACTGTATATATTTTTGTAAATCATTAAATAATATCATACTAATAAGCAACTCTTTTAGAGCACTTAAAATATATAAATGTATAGATAAAAAGTGGTGGTATAATGGAATCCATATGATCATATCCCAGCAGCAGTAACAAAACACATTCTGGAAACACACTAAAGTAATGCTATAAACAACGAATATTAATGAAATATTATGAATGCAACACTCGTGAAAACACTCCATTGTAAACTTTCAAAGGTTTGGCATCAGTGAGATTATTTCTTTTATTTGAATAGCCTACATTTATTTACTTTTTGCATTGTCACAAAAATATTTCAAATAGATAAACTATATATTGTAAAATAACAATTTCAATTGTAATAATATCTACAACATTTGCATTTACTGTTTTTACTGTATTTATGAAACAAATGCAGCCTTAGTGAGCATAAGAGATAAGTGACACACAGTCACTTAAAAATATTAATTAATTCTTAAATAAAATGTGTGTGATGTTCATGGGAATGTCCCTTTAATTTAATTGCTAGTTATATTTTTTTTACAATGTTTGCAACATAGCACTCCATTGTGCACTACTTTCAAAGGTTTGGCATTTTTATTTATTTTATTTGCTTACACGTATTAATTTCTTGCACTGTCACTAAAATATTTTTTTTAAATAAATACGTTATATATTGTAAACTGTAAACATTAATTATGCAAACTTTCTATTCATAAAAAATCCTGAAATACTGTATCATTTTAACAGAATAGTTAACAGTAAGTAATAGTTTTAACAAAAAAAATATTATGCAGCAGAAGTGTTTTCAACATTAATAATAAGAAAAAATATATTTCTTGATTTCTGAAGGAGCACATGACACTGAAGTGGAGTAATGAATGCTGAAAAATTCAGCTTTGCCGTCACAGGAATAAGTTACATCTTAAAATATTTTAAAATAAAAACAGTTATTTACAAATTGTTATAATATTTCAGGACATTACTGTTTTTACAGTATTATTCATTAAATAAATGCAGCTTTCGTGAGCATAAGAGACTTCACAGTGATTTAAAACTTTTGCTTAATTCTAAAATGTAATGTAATGTAAACAAATTTGATGGCTCACAGAGACATCTCTTTAATTTACTTTTTCATTTTTAATAAATGTGATAAATACATAATTTTCACATTTTTTATGAGATCAATATTGGCAATTAAAAGTAAAATGCAAAGCATTGTCTTTTAAAACACAATATGATTTTTATCATATATGGTAGGATAACTTACAGTACAGTTAGCCAATAACATGTTTTTTACATAACAGTGCAATGTGATGCTCTCTCTCTGAACAGACAGTTTGTCAGCCTGAAAAGACACTCAGGAGAGAGTGTGTGTCCTAAAAACACTCTGCTCATATCATGCCCATCTGTCCACCTGGCACCAGCCTCTGAAATGCCTTTGGTTGCTAATTCCCTGGGTTTACTCTCCAGCTAAACTTGCTGAGAAAACGTGTCTGAATTCCATCGGAAGACAGCTGGTGGCATACTAAAGGGCTGTGAACTGAATTTGGGAATGTTCTGTTTGAAAGCAATCACAATATTTGCAGTGAAAACCAACGGACGCTGTCCACGGTGCTGAAACGGCACTATCCCCGCCTTGCACTCAAACTGCGCTCTCCGTGGTCCTGAAATCAAAAGATGAACTCAGAATCAGAAATAAAGCAGCACAGGTACAGCATGATTAGTCAGTGCACTCGTTCGAGGCCGCCCATAATAATGCAATAAAAGGGGAGGATTCCCGCTGAGAAGGTGGAGTGGTTGTCCTGGTAGTGGGCGAGCATGAGTGTCGGTAAGGGGCGTGGATGCGCAGTCTGTAGCGTATCTGCCGGAGTGCCTGGTGTAATGCAACAAAGATGATGAGCCTCCGCGTTGAGAGACATGGTTAATTAAGGCCTAATGCATTCGCTTGGGGAGACAATTTGACAAAAGGTTTTGTAACACACAGCACAGAGGAGAGAGACAGAGAAAGAGAAGGAGAGAGAGAAATCACCATTGCAGCATACACCACACATAGGTGACTATTCACTGCTAGCCTTCAGCAAAAACATTTCAGAATTCATTTCTGATCCTTTCATTCTTGTACAGTCCCATTTTTGATATTCGCACCATAACTAGTTTGGATGTGACAAATAAGCCATCCCAAAAATCAATGTTTATATATCTTCTGTGCATTTTGTGCTGCATGCATATGTGTATATGTAACAGCATGCTATGTGTTCCTGTGTTTCTGGCTGAGCCGTGAGACTGAGTCGTGCTGGGGCCCTGATGCGCACCATTGTCATTCAGACCGCGTTCACACGGCAACCCTGCAGGAAGCACCCAGTGCTCCCCCGCATTCTCTCTCGCTCTCTCTCTCTCTCTCTCTCTCTCTCTCTCTCCCTTTGGCTTGCTTTTTGCTCTCTCTCCTTATTCGTTCTATCCTTCCACTTCCTCTCTCTCCGCACCCATCTAGCCTCAAGTACAGCAAGAAACAGGGAACGGATCAGAATGCATGGGGAAAGGAAGACAGGAATGTAAATATGTGTGCATTTGTTTAGAATGGGAACACATATAACTTTCTAACCACCTGCTCTCTAAGCTCTGGCCCTTCAGGAATATTCAGGGTTACCAGATGGTGTTTTGACTGCACATAGCATGAAGCATGATAACCCTTACATCCACCACAAGCAAGCGATGAGCATCAGATCCAATAGGAAACTCGACACTCTACTGTTATAAAGGAATAAGTCCGTGGCGGGGTAGATTGTGTGTAATATTAATTAACTACATGCACTTATGGGAATAGTTCACTAAAAATGATAATTCGCTAAAAAATGAACTCCCCTTCAGGCGATTCAAACTGTAAATGACTTTGTTTGCTCGTCAGAACCGATTTGGAGAAATTAAGCATTATGTAACTTGCTCATCAATGGATCCTCTGCAGTGAATGGGTGCCGTCAGAATGAGATTCTAAACATAAATGCTGATAAAAGCTTCACAATAATTCACAAGTAATCCACACGAATCCAGTCCATCAATTAATGTCTTATGAAGGGAAAAGCTACATGTTTGCAATAAATAAATGTATCATTAAGATATTTTTACCTTCAAAGCTCTATCCATATATCGCTTTCTCATGAGAGAAATTATGAGAGAAATATTTACAGATCATGCCCCAATTACGAGTAAAAACAGTCCAAAACCGTTCTAAACAAATGTCTGTGGATTTTGATGTGAAAGGACAACGGGGATGGACGTTTTCACTGAAGGAAGCATTTTATGTATTACGGATTCGTATTTTAGCCAGAAGCAGCTGTTTAAAGGTAAAAAGCCTTGATGGATTTATTATATGAGTGTGCAGCTTTTCAGTTCACAAGACATTAACTGATGGAATGGAGTCGTGTGGATTATTGTGATGCTTTTGTCAACTATTTGGACTCTCATTCTGACGGCACCCATTCACCGCAGAGCGACTGATGTAAAGATAAATCTGCTCTGATTAAGAATTCATCTACATTTACATTTTTTTATGTCATCTATGCCTTTAACGTAGGGTTAGGGTTAAGAATAAGCATTAATTTCATGTAAATATGCATGGTTCACTGTTAATACTTTGGAAAGTACACTACCAGTCAAAAGTTTTTGAACAGTAAGATTTGTAATGTTTTTAAAGAACCTAGCCTGCATTTTTTATCCGAAGCACAGCAAAAACAGTAACATTTAAAATAATTGCTTTCTATTTAAATATATTTTTAACTGTAATTTATTTCTGTGATCAAAGCTACATTTTCAGCATCATTACTCCAGTCTTCAGTGTCACAATATTATAAATATTTAAAACAGTTTATTTTTTTCAGAATTCTTTGATGAATAGAAAGATCCAAGGATCAGCATTTATCTGAAATAAAAAGCTTTTGTAACATTATACACTATACTATTCAAAAGCTTGGAGTGAGGAATTTTTATTTATTTTAAAGCAAGGATGCTTTAAATTGATCAAAAGTGATGATAAAGACATGTTTAATGTTACAAACGATTTTTTCAGATAAATGCTGTTCTTCTGAACGTTCTATTCATATTATGTTTTCAACATAATACTAATAATAATGTTTTTTGAGCAGCAACTTAGAATATTGCATTGATTTCTGAAGGATCATGTGCCTGGAGTAATGATGCTAAAAATTCAGCTTTGAAATCACACAAATAAATTACGTTTTAAAATATATTTAAATAGAAAGCAGCTATTTTAAATAGTAAACATATTTCAAGATTTTACTGTTTTTGCTGTACTCTGGATCCAATAAATGCAGCCTTGGTGAGCAGAAGAGACTTCTTTAAAACACATTAAAAACCTGTTTCTGTTACAGAAATTTCTAGCAAATTTCACACAAAAAAAAATCAAGTAAAACAATGATTTAAACTTAAAATTGTACTGTATTGTAAAAACATACTCTAATAATAGAATTTTGTTTGTAACTTCGAAAAACATTTTTAGACTGTGAAAAGAAATGCCCAAAACTTAATAGATAGCTGGATCATAACAGTCAAAATATTATGATGAGCTATACCTATGGCATTTCAAAATGACTGAAACAAGCCAAACAGCATGTAGAGCACATGAGAATGCACAGAAAATCACCACCTGCCAAGAAGCCATGAGTCTCTTAGCAATAAAGAGCGCGTATGCGGAGATGGAGGGGGGGCTACTATATTTAAACCGGGCTAGCGAGTGCAATAGATTCATCCTCAGCTTATCTCGGTGTATGGCAGCAGGAGGTGTGTGTAGCCCCTTTACAGGCTGTCTCAAGAGGTTAGAATATGCTCGAGAACTCACTTATTCTACTGCTCTGTGACTGCAACACATTAGAAAGCACCTCGCTCACCCACAGCAAGAACAAATGCCCCAGCTTGGAGGTGTCAATCAAAGGAATCAGATGTGACAAGACTACACTTGTGGCAATAGATTCTGTCGTTATAATCCCAGGAACAAGTTGCTCTTATGAAGTCTTGGAGAAATAGTTCTACTCAAACTTCGCTCTGATGCACTGACAGGACGATCTGGGTTTGAGGCAAATACAGTGGCCCAAATATGAATTTAGACACTTAGGACATCTACAAAAATGCACTGCATTAGAAAATAAAATGTCAAACGAAGTCTCAAAGTTTTTTGGCTGTATTTCCAATGTATCTTCATATTATATATACAGTTGAAGTCAAAAGTTTACATACACCTTGCAGAATCTGCAAAATGTTAGTTATATTACCAAAATAAGAGGGATCATAGAAAATGCATGTTATTTTTTATTTAGCACTGACCTGAATAAGATATTTCACATTAAAGACGTTTACATATAGTTCTCAAAAAAAGTTATAAAAATGACCTTGTTCAAAAGTTTACATACACTTGATTCTTAATACTGTGCTGTTACCTGAATGATCCACATTGAGTCCCAATGAGTCCCTTGAACAGTTAACCTGCCCGCTGTTCTTCAGAAATGTCTTTCAGGTCCCACAGATTTTTTTGTTTTTTTTAGTGTATTTGAACCCTTTCCAATAATGACTGCATGATTTTGAGATCTATCTTTTCACACAGAGGACAACTGAGGGATTCATATACAACTATTACAGAAGGTTCAAACACTCACTGATGCTTCAGAAGGAAAGACAATGCATTAAGAGCCGGGGGGTGTAAATTTTTGTTATTTTGCCTAAATATCATATTTTTTTCATTTAGTACTGCCCTTCAGAAGCTACAAAAGATACTTACATGTTTCCTAGAAGACAAAATAAGGTAAATTTACATTGATCTTCAAATTCCAAAAGTTTTCACCCCCCAGCTCTTAAGGCATCGCGTTTCCTTCTGAAGCATCAGTGAGTGTTTGAACCTTCTGTAATAGTTGCATATGAGTTCCTCAGTTGTCCTCAGTGTGAAAAGATGGATCTCAAAATAATACAGTCATTGTTGGAAAGGATTCAAATACACAGAAATGCTAAAAAAAAAACTAAGAATTTGTGGGATCTGAAAGACTTTTTTCTGAAGAACATCAGGAAGTTTAACTGTTCAGGACAAACAAGGGACTCATGAACATTAAAAAATCAGCTGTGGATCATTCAGGTAACAACACAGTATTAAGAATCAAGTGTATGTAAACTTTTGAACAGGGTAATTTTTATAAATTCAACTATTATTTTCTCTTGTGGACTATATGTAAACATATTTTATGTGAAATATCTTATTTAGGTCAGTACTAAAAAAAATAACAAAATAATTTTGCAGATTCTGCAAGGTGTATGTAAACTTTTGACTTCAACTGTACAGATTTAACTGTGTATATGTTCATGTGTCTACTGCATATACCTGTGTCCGGTAATCTTCGTTTTAAGGCTGAGCAAGTGTTGAGTTCTGTCCAGAAAATGATTCAATACTCAATGATTCATAAACCTAAATAATTCATAGCAGCCATGCATATTAGCCCAGCTCTCATTATTAAACTTTGATCTGTTTAACTCTCTGCAGCATCTCCAAGTGTAAGTATGAGCAAGTGGATGTGTTTTCCTAATACAGCTCCTTGAATTTCCTAACCAAGAGAGTCCTGAGAGACCCTCACTTTTGTTGTTTTTATCTTCTCCACTAGTGTTCGCTTCTCAAGTCGCTCGTCTAAATCACTTTTTTTCTTTCGGTAATTTATTCAAACTGAAGAACAAAAGATGTAACAAACACATCACCAACCTGACAGTGCTTTACTCAGAATTATATCTATGCACTGATGCATGCTGGCCTTTGTTCTGTTAGTTAATATTTCATTAGGCAATGCATTGCTACTTCGGTACAAGGGAGGTTCAGCTCTATGTGTAGTATACAAATATCAGAAATGATCTTGTACATAGATAAAAAGTAAAAACAGTGTTACCAAAAATGTATATCACTTAAATTTTAAATATTAAATTAATATTAAACATTTAATATTATGTATGATTTGCATGCTTAAAGGAATAGTTCACAGAAAATCTATGCAGGGTGGGAAAGCTCTCAGATTTCATCAAAAATATCTTAATTTGTTTTCCAAATATGAATGAAGGTCTTACAGGTTTGAAAGGACATGAGGGTGAGTAATGAATGAAAAAAATATGACATAAACTTTCAACTTAAACCTTAACCCTATTGATTTTCTCTGCCTTTCAGACCCTGATATTCCTTAATGAAATACACATCCAACATATTACGTTATATAAAATATCTTGTCTTTATCTGTATCCGTTTCAGTTCTCAGACCAATGAGGTTAAATGGATAGAGTCTTCAGAGAGAGAGAGAGAGAAAGAGAGAGTTTATGAGTCGGGAGGGGGTGTGGGGGGATGATAGGAAAGGGGGGAGGGATGAAAAGTGACAGAGAGAGGAATGGGAGAGGATGGGAGAAGAGCCACAGTAATTAGGAGATTGGTCTTTTTTGGCTGTTCTGTGTGTTTGCAGAGGGACTGAGTGTGTATTAATTGATGAACTGATTGATGAGTGGGGATGGAGGGAGAGAGCGAGAGGTGGAGAAAGCGAGTGGAGGGGTGAGACTGCACTGCTGGCCTCAGCTAATGGCCTAAGACTGTTGTGGAGTAAGCAGTCTACTGAGGAGGATCAGCACTTACACACACGCCCACGCATACACACACACGCTGAGTGTTTGCACACACAAAACAACTACAATATAAATACACATGCATTTAAGCTAAATTTGCACAGTCAAGAACTAGAAGGAATCGGTGCAGCCATGTCAGGCCATGACTCAACTCCCTGCTGAGATAAAGGCCCTTCTGACCCTGTGATGACATCCGGGATGTTTGAAATGATCGTTGGGTCGCTGGGACAGAATCAGCAGTCACCAGTGAGCTTATGCAGTTATCTCACACATATGCAGTGATGAAGTGTTCACAGTAAGATCTATGATGTGAATTTAAAAAGTAGCTAGGGTGAATTCTCATTTAATGCCGACTACTTTCATCAGAAAGCCCAGAAAGAACAAATACTACCAATATACACTACCAGTCAAAAGTTTTTGAACAGTGAGATTTTTAATGTTTTTAAAGAAGTGTCTTCTGCTCACCAAGCCTGCATTTATTTGATACAGAAAAAACAGTAAAATTGTGAAATATTTTTACTATTTAAAATAACTGCTTTCTATTTGAATATATATTTAAAATGTAATTTATTCCTGTGATCAAAGCTACATTTTCAGCATCATTACTTCAGTGTCACATAATCCTGCAGAAATATTCTGATTTGCTTTTCAGGAGAGATTTTTTAATTTTTATTATAATTATCAATATTTAAAACAGTTGAGTACAGTTTTTTTCAGGATTCTTTGATGGAAAGCATTTATCTGAAGTAAAAAGCTTTTATAACATTATACCATTCAAAAACTTGGAGTCAGTATAATTTTTCTAGGGAAAAAATATAGAAATTAATACTTTTCTTTAGCAAGGATGCTTTAAATTGATCAAAAGTAATGAGGAAGAAGAAAAAATATTTCTATTTCAGATAAATGCTGTTCTTCTAAACTTTCTATTTGTCAAAGAAACCTGAAAAAAGTCTACTCAGCTGTTTTCATCATAATAATAACAATACATGTTTTTGAGCAGCAAATCCGAATATTAGAATGATTTCTGAAGGATCATGTGACTGGAGTAATGATGCTCAAATTCATCTTTGAAATTACAGGAATAAATATAAAATATATTAAATAGAAAACAGTTATTTTAAGTAGTAAACATATTTCAAAATTTTACTGTTTTTGCAGTACTTTGGATCCAATAAATGCAGGTTGGTTAGCAGAAGAAATGTCTTTAAAAACATTACAAATCTTACTGTTCAAAAACTTTTGACTGGTAGTATATATATATATATAATTTTTTTTTATAATGCTTGTAACCAAACAGTTTTGTGTCTCATTGACTTCCATTTAAATAGAGATGGTAAAAAATAAATACTATGTTTGTCAAAGGAACCATAAACTGTTTGATTACCAACATTCTTCAAAATATCTTCTTCTTCATAAAAGAAAGAAAAACATACAGGTTTGCAATGCCATCAGGCGAATAAATAACATGAACATGAACGCAGAGTCGTTCAATCTGTCACTCTCTTTTATTCTTTATCTGTGTGACAAATCTTTGACAGAAGCGGGTAATAATTTAAAGGAGATGTTCACTTCCAGAACAAAAATTTACAGATAATTTACCCACCCCATGTTCATGTCTTTCTTTCTTCAGTCATAAAGAAATTATGTTTTTGAGGAAAACATTTCAGGATTTCTCTCCATATAGTGGACTTCTATGGTGCCCGTGAGTTTAAACTTCCAAAATAGAAAGAAGGGTCTTATCTAGCAAAACGATTGGTCATTTTATAAACAAATTGACAGTTTATATACTTTTTAACCTCAAATGCTCATTGTGTATTCCGGTTCAATACAGTTAGGGTATGTCGAAAAACTCCCATCTCATTTTCTCCTCCAACTTAAAAATCGCCCTACATCGCTGCAGAAGTACTGATCCCGTGTTTACAAAGTGAACTTGAAGAAGTGAACTGTTTTGAAGTTGGAGAAGAAAATAACAATTTTTCGGGAGTTTTTCGACATACCCTAACTGTATTGAAACACGCAGAGCTAGACAAGATGAGCATTTGAGGTTAAAAAATTTATAAAATGTAATTGCTTTTTAGAAAATGACAGATCGTTTCGCTAGATAAGACCCTTCTTCCTCGGCTGGGATTGTTTAGAGACCTTTGAAGCTGCATTTTGGAAGTTCAAACTCCATATAAGTCCAGTATATGGAGAAAAATCCTGAAATGTTTGCCTCAGAAAACATACATCTTGGATGACATGGGGTGAGTAAACTATCTGTAAAATTTTTGCTTCTCCTTTAAGCAAAAACTAGAAGGTCAAGATATGGCTAGTTAACCAGGCACAGCTAGCAGATGTCATAACTACACCATCTGGAGCCAAAAAGCATCTTTCTTTTGATATTTATACATTTAAAATTAACAGCGTTTTTGTATTTTTTTCCTAGCAAAATAGCTATTCTTTCATTATTTTAAACCAGAATAAATGTATCATAATCGTATCAAAATGACGTGAATGCTGACGACTCGTGTGCTTCAAAAGAATAGACGGCGCTGCAGACTAAAAGAGAGACAGAAAATGAAAAGAGCATATTACAGGCAGGAAATGATTTTAAAAGCAGGAGGTGTGATCAGAGGTGGATGGGAAGTTATGAGTAAGCAGGAGAGATGGTGAATGAGTCTGGCCGAGAGCGCTTGCGACCACGTCAGCCCATCGATCCCTCCCTCCATTTCTCCATCCCCCTTCCCTCCATCCCTCCTTCTTTCCATCCATCCATGCATCTAGCCAGTGTGCTGAGCGTTCGTTTTTCCTGCTCCGGCAAATGGCAAATCAGCCCTGATTCATCACTGAGGGCCTTTCAATTAAAGTGAAAACACTTGGCGAGAGAGAGGGGGGGGAGGAGTCAGAAGATCAGAGTTAGAGAAAGATGGAAATGGAAAAGGGAGGGGAAAGAAGAGAAAAGGAAGTATTTTTGTGGGTGCGTGAATGTGCGCAATGCATCAGTGTCCTTCCGACCCAATTTGCTCTCTAAAAAATGATTCCTAGATTTACTGCGGACAATAATCAAAGACAGAGAGAAAAATACTTCTTCCTGAATTCAAAATGAATTAACGTCCCAAACAGGATATAAAACTTAAAAAAAAAAAAAAATCTGTCATTAATTACTCCCCCTCATTTCGTTCCAAACCCATCTTCATTTTATTTTAAAACGTTCATCTTCGGAACACAAATTAAAATATTTCTGATGAAATCCGAGTGCTGCATAGACAGCAATGCAACTGACACATTCAAGGCCAAGAAAGGTAGTAAGGACGTCATTAAAATAGCTTTATTCAATAATTTCTTCTCCTTTGTGTCAGTCTCAGACACGAATACTACAACATAGGGTCAGAAAGCTCTCGGATTTCATCAAAAATATCTTAATTTGTGTTCCGAAGATGAACTAAGGTCCTACGGGTTTGTAACGACATGAGGGTGAGTAATCAATGGCAGATTTTTTATTTTTGGGTGAACTATCCCTTTAAATAGGAATTAGGAAAAATAGTCAATTAAAATTTTAATTTAGAAATATATATATGTATGGTTTGTGCTCATGAAAAGCATTTGTCTTATGATGAAACAACTAGTTAAATCTCTTTGCCACACACACACACACATATACACACACACACACACACACACACACACACACACACACACACACACACACACACATAAATCAGGTTTTATGCCTTTCATAGTAAATTGCACTAGTACTGATTCACCTATTCTATTTGAATCATACGGCTTTGGAAAGATACGATGGAGCAAATGATAAGAGATTTTTTTACTTTTTGTGTGAACCATCCCTTTAACATTTGCTTTGTTTCTATTCCTTTGATACCCTCTTTTGTATTTGTGTGCGTTTGCCATCCGCACTCTGCTGCATCTCATTTCCATTGGTGGCGTTAGGACAGCGTAAATCACACCCTCTGAGCGTTTCATTGAGAAAAGAGCCGAGCTGAAACTGGCAGCCAGCCAATCAGGGAGAGTGACCCTGAGAAGACATGAGCGATGGGACGCATGGCTACTCAGACAGGCTGGAGCACTTAACGGTGACGTTAGTCAGAACTGAACACTGGTGACATGGTGGCTGCTGGGAATACTGTACTGTATATAAACACTGCTGGTTTTCATCAAACGCAAACCTGAGAGCTGCAGTTTTTGATTACTTCATTCAGATGATGAGGTAATGGACTGGAACTAAAGAGGAATAGAAAGGTGAAAATAAACTAATGGTGTTTGTGATTCATAAATCTATCTTATAAAAAAAAAGAGAAAGAGAGAGAGATGATATAGACAGAAGATGACTTAAAGAAATAGACATTATAATAGATGTTCTTCCAAACCCATATGACTTCTTCTGTGGAGCACAAATAAAGATATAAATATATATAATCAGAATTAGGTCAGAATTATTAACCCCCTTGATAAATATGAGCAAAGAAGGCTGTGAGAATAAATCTGCATTGTTTATTCTTTTGATCTTTCATTTAAAAAATACACAAAAAACTTACATTCTTTTGTAGAACATTTGAAAGTGGGGGAAGTAATGATTAACGTTATATGTAAGGGATAATCAACGGTTTGCCGTGCATTAAAGGATTTTAAATGCACGACGTGGAGGCTAATAACCGCCCGACGCGAAGCGGGCGGTTATTAGCAAATTAAAACTAGGATTGATATTTGCAGCGCAAATTTGACTGAATGGATAAAAAAGACGGTTATTTTCGTCAGTTATGACACGCAGCTCTAGCATTCTGGCCGCTTCAAATCAGACACAGAGATTAAATAGTCCGGTAAGATCACATTTATTTGAATGAAATATAGCATTTGTTTCAGTAGATTATCGATGACCAAGAGAGAGTGTGAAGGCAAGAGAGATGACTTGCCTGCATGCTGTGCGTCTCTCTCTACAAAAGATTCATTCAAAAACAGCAGTTTTACCACCCCGTTGCTGAGGAATATAATGTAGCGATCTAGTATCTAGGCTATTTTAATAAGGATCGCAGGCAAGCGCTGACAAGAAGTTTATGTATGTGCGCAGCAAAACGTGATCTTCGACCTCTCTCTCTCTCTCTCTCTCTCTCTGCGTTTGCATGCATCAATTAAAGCAGCGCATTAATATAGAACGGTGATTAAACTGACTTGGGACTACCTGTGCATTAAACGGTTTTACTGCATACCTACCAGCCAATCAGAATCCAGTATCCAGACATTCCATGGAATAAATATATACAGTCAAGCCCGAAATTATTCATACCCCTGGCATATTCTGACTTAAAGTTACTTTTATTCAAAAAAGTTTTTTTTGTTTGTTTTTTTTACCAGAAATGACACAGACTTCTCCCAAAAGATAATAAAATTATGTACAAGAGGCATCATTGTGGAAAAAGTATTTCTCATCTTTTATTTATATTTGAACAAAAAGTGGCATGTCCAAAATTATTCATACCCTTTGCAAACTGTCACAGTCTATAGGAAAATCCAAAGTTCTATACCATTCCAAATAGTCCAAGCTGTTTTAAAGCATCCTAATTACCCTGATTCATTGGGAACAGCTGTTTTAATCAACTCAACAGGTGAAAAACAGAAGCTCTCTGCTGTTGGTTTGTGGACAGTCATGGCTAAGACAAAGGAGCTCACTGAGGACCTGCGGCTGCGCATTGTGGCTGCTCACAAGTTGGGGTAAAAGTAATTAGTATTTTTAATAATTGATTTTTGTTGTAAATATGCCTGACAAGATTTTTTGCTCAGAAAACAAATGCAATTAAATGAGGAAAAACAACAATCTAAAGCAGTATTACACTTATTGTTTTTATGCTTAAACCCTTTTTCATCTTTATATATATACAGTATACATAAAATTCAAACAGCACCTACATCATGAAGTTGTTTGGGAGGGTTTCAAGAAAAACCTCCAGCATATTCAGTTGTCAGACAGGACTGAAACTTCAAACAGGACTGGTTTGTATCGGCAGATGAAACTAAAAAAAGAGCTTTTTGGCAGCCAACCCACCAGATGGGTTTGGTGCAAACAGGGATAAAACGTACCTCATATCCACAGTTAAATATACTGCTGGATCCTTAATGTTTTTCTGCCAGAGGTCCTGGACATCTTGTTCAGATACATAGCATCATGGATTCTATCAAACACTAACAGATAAACCCTGTAAACCCTGACTGCCTCTGCTAGAGATCTTAGGATGGGCCATGGATGAATCTTCTATCAAGATTCAAAACAAACATCCAAATCAGCACAAAAATGTGTTATTGTGTATGAAACAAGGGTTCTGCTATGGCCATCCCAGATCCCTCAGCAGAAACCTATAGAAAATTAGGAAATTTAATGAATCTGGAGAGATTCTGTTGAAAGATAATGGTCTCTGCTCTATTGCCATCCTCATCAGGTATGTACGAGAAGACTGAGAGCTGTTATCTTGGTAAATCAAGGTTGCAAAAAGTATTGAATAGAAACGGGGCCAATAATTCTGACCACTATTGAAGAAAAACATTTATTTCGTAATGTGATTTTGCACCCATTTTGAATTGTTTTATTATAATAAAAGGTTACTTTTTTTTTTTTTTTTCATTTCATATTTATGAAATATCAAAATTATAAACAATTCATATTTATTTTAACAGCCTTCTTTCCTCATATTTACCAAGGGAGCTAATAGTTCTGATTTTAACTGTATATTTGTATATTTAATTGACGTGCAATGAAAGTCCATGAGCAAACTAAACAAAAACTAAAACCATTCAAAAAAGATAAAGATAAACATTTACGTTAGTTATAAATGTTAAATGTTAAAGGAAACAAAATGTAAAAAATTGGCAGCATTTACAGTTAACATTAGTTAACTACTTTAGTTCACACGAACCAAGAATGAACAATACTTCTACAGCATTTATTAATCTTAGTTAATGTTAATTTCAACATTTTACTAATGCATTATTAAAACCAAAAGTTGTGTTTGTTAACATTAGTTACTGCACTGTGATTTAATATGAACTAACAATGAACAACTATATTTTCATTAACTAACATTAAAAAAGATACATATTGTAAATAATGTATTATTCATTGCAATGTTGGTGGTTAAAACAACATTTTGTTTAGCAATTTTATATAAACTAAAGTATAAAACAAAAAAAATTTAAATAAAACTAATAACTAAAATTGAATAAATCCCATATAAACATATTTAACTAAAACTAAACTTTACAAAAAATATATATATAAAAATGAAAAAAAAAACTGTAATAAAAAAATGTATAAAACTAACTCAAATTAAAATATAACATAAAATTTTAAAAAATATAATCTAATTTAAAAAATATTACCAAAACACATAATAGTGTATCAATGGTGCTAAAATAACACAGCCGTCATGCAACGTTTTCTGGAAATCATCTTTCATCTTTCTTTTTCATCTTTCACTTCAAGTCGAAGTTATGATATGGTTTGAGAGGACATGGAATATCTTATGAACTACCATAGAAGTAAGAACCACATTTATAATGCTCTTCTTTTTGATCAGCACATAGTCACCACCTATTGTAATTCAATAAGTGTTTTCACGTCATCAATCGGCCATTTTGGTGGCACTGAATGTAAACAATGCCACTGAACCGAACAAAACTAGCATATTTTGCTGTTTACTGCTGCTATAAATTGTCATATATTGTCATGTTTTGGCCTGCACTAATCGGTCGGACCAGAAAAAAACATTTGGAGTACAATAGACTGCCAAAAGCTATAACAAATTAAGGAGAAGATTTGCAACAAATTGTCTGAGGAACAAAAAGGTGTTTGTGGTTGGCCAAACTGAACCAGGTTTTCCAGGGCAAGAATCTTGACAACATTTATGTTTGTTCTTATCATTTTCAGTCAAGTAGGTGAAATATTAGGCTAATATAAACTATTGCAACTTTAGTTTGTTAAAATATGCGTCCTTTCCTGCTTACTAAGTCCTTATCTATATGATTTAGTAGCTTCCACACATTTTTTCCGTGGTTTAGACAGCATAAATTAGCAGAACATCATATTCAGTAGTATATTAACCATGCAATCCATGCTGTTGTAACACAGGTTTGAGGCATGAGGGAGTAGACCTTATTCACAGCATGAGTGATGTAAGATATTAGTGATGTCCTCTACTAGTGGTCAGGTTTTCTCAACCCCTTTCAACTGCACAGAGATCATAGAGAATTCAGGCACAGCACATGGCAATCATACTGATTAAATCCTTTCAATCAAACTGATAGACAGAGCCTATCAACATGAGTTCTTCTAACACTACTGCTGTAATGATCATCACAATGTTATGTGTTGAGGCTTAGAGCATGAGAGTGGGCGAGAGACGGAGAGGAGCGAGTGCGTGAGTATGTGTATCAAGATGGGAGATTCCCCCTCAGCTGTGGGTGATTACAGGGTGACAAAACAGTAGGTGGGGCTGCAGAAATCTAACAGCACTGTCCTGCACTGCCGCCACGCGTCTGGCATCGAAAGAGCAGGCAAAAAATTCTAACTAGGTTGAACAGCTCCACCTACTGAAGTACTCATGGCAGGTATGTTTTTGAGATATACATCTGCAGAAAAAAAATTACAAAAATTAAATATATATATATATATATATATATATATGTGTGTGTGTGTGTGTGTGTGTGTGTGTGTGTGTGTGTGTGTGTGTGTGTGTGTGTGTGTGTGTGTGTGTGTGTGTGTGTGTGTGTGTGTGTGTGTGTGTGTGTGTGTGTGTGTGTGTGTGTGTGTGTGTGTGTGTGTGTGTGTGTGAAAAAAATAATACATATGAATAAAAATTATATTTCTTATTACTAAAAAACTTAATTATAAAAAAACTTACTTTAATGAATAGAAAGTTAAAAATAACCGCATTTATTTAAATTATTTTGGTAAATACAAATAAAATTATATTTATAATTACTAAAAAAAAATTATATAAAATATACATTTTTGTAAAAATATATATACATATTTTTTCTCCCAGATACTTTAATGAATAAAAAGTTCAAAATAATGGCATTTATTTAAATTATTTTGGTAACAGTGTAAACGTCCTTACTGTTATTATTTTTATTTTTTTTTTCAATTTAATGAAAAATGGTGCATTTTTTATGTCTGTCTAATCTGTATGTAGCTATAATGACATCAGTATGATTCAGGTGAGCAAATAACCACAAAAAACAATGTCTATAAAACAGATTATATTCAGATATCCAGTGTATATCCAAAATAAAATAAAATTAAATCCTGTTTAGTGGCTCAGAGGTTACAGTGGTGTTGAATATTTTGCCCAGGAGAGGGCAGCAACTCTAATATTATATAAAGTCATGACAATTTTAACTTAAAGCTGTGTGATGCAAAAATATCGAATGAATAAATACATCTTATACTGTAATATATCAAAAATATCTTTGAATTAATTATATTATCTTCTGTGTGTCTTGTCTGAATTTGCATATGTAAATGTCTGAGGATCTAGACAAATCGTGACAAAATATCAACTAAGAGCAATTGAAAGTAATGGACCAATCTTTTAATAAGAGAGGAAGTAACGCAATGTCATAAAGAAATTATTTATGACATAATATCCATTGAGAAGATTGCTGTGAGCGTGTTAGTCTCTTAGCACCTCTTTTCCTGAATGAAACTGTCTTTGTCTGGCTTGCTTAATGACAGAACACTTTATACAGTAAAACTGGCTGTACAATAGCTAGATTTTTTTTGGCTTGAACATTTTCTACTATACAGTACATATACTGTAGTTTAGGTGGTTATTAGCTTACATAAAGGCTACCCCCAGTTTATTTGACACCTGAAAATAAGCAGAGTGGTGTGAAAGCATTCCAAACAAAAGGCCTACTGAGTATTTGTTTTATGTGAATATAAACTTCTACATGCGCTGTAAATAACACTCATATTTACCTTCAGTAGACTGTTTTATACACACTGTAAAACATAATCATGTGTGTATTGTGTGCTATTTGTTATCTGTGATTTAGTCAAGGGAAATAGGGAGTCTGAATGGGTGTGAATAAGGGTCAGACTGTCCAGCCCCCCCAGAGCAGATTTTAGCTGGCCCTGCAGTGACCTTTGGGCTAACAGCAGATGGAATGGGTTCGCTGGCTGCATTAGCATCTAAATGGCTCAGAGAAATGACAGAGGACAGAGAGATAAAATAAGGTGAGTTCTGGCCTACAGACATGAATAACAGGAGATACACAGAAAGACACACAAACATAGGTTTCCCAAACCCTTTCACAAACTACAAAAGACAAACTATACAAGATATATACACTATACAAACTATGCAAAAATGAAAATTCTGTCATCAGTTATTCCAACCTGATCTCGTGACGAAAATGTACCTGCGGAACGCGTATCAATAAGTACATATCACTGCATTTTCTGAGAGAAATGAACACTTACAGGCAGTAAAACGGCGAGCACCTGTAATCGTTTTTTTGCACAGTTATGATTACACCGCCATGTTTCGCTTTCCAAATGTAACAACGACACAGAATTGGACTTAGGATGCAGAATCCTTGGGTACAAATCATGTGAAAAACATGACTCACGATGAAAGAGCTAAAAGCTGAGAGATTGAAAAATAAGCTAAATGGTATGTTTGCGATTGCGTTTTACATCACATTTGCTTTTGTTCATACTATCTGGTACGTTATTTTAAAACATCACGGAGCATTAGAGTTATAGTGTCACTTAACAGACATTTTAAGTCAGAATTGGACCCCAAATTAAATATCTTTTATTTTCTGCAGAAGAAGGAAAGGATCGCTTTAAACAGAATCTCTGATTATGAAATGGTCAGATCAGTTTGTTTTATAAAAGGAATAGTTCACACAAACTGGCTAAAAAAAATTGGAGAAATTTTGCATTACATGACCAACAGATCCTCTGCAGTGAATGGGTGCCGTCAGAATGAGAGTACAAACAGCTGCTAAAAACATCTTGTCTTTTGGAGCAAAAAGCTGCATGTTTTTAATAAATTCATTCATCATGCTGTCTATGCAGGATCAGAAAGCTCTTGGATTTCATCAAAAATATCTTAATTTGGGTTCCAAAGATGAATGAAGGTCTTACCGGTTTGGAATGACATGAGGGTGAGTAAATAATGACAGAATTTTCATTATTGGGTGAACTATCCCTTTAAGACTTTTTTATTTTTAAACCATCACTACTGGTCAGAATGCCATCATCTATAATATCACATTCTCTGGTGAAAAAATAAATCCCATCTTCTGTTCTGTTGTCCTCTAACATCATAATCCACCAACATTTAGCTTGTAAACGGTGCACAAATCTGTATTTATCTCTTTTACTAGAGAAAGCAAATTATGGATAGAAGACTAGTTCTAAAATGTCTTAAAAATGTCTCTTTATGGACTGGAGTCCTGTGGATTACTTGTGAATTATTGTGATGTTTTTATCAGCTGTTTGAACTCCAAATCAGTTTGGATGAAGCCTGAAGGTGAGTACACTTTCAGCAAATTTTCATTTTTGCATAACTTTTTCTTTTAGCAGACACAAACTCTTGAAACAAACTGAATGAACATTCAAATCAGCCCTAGGACCAGACTGTCAAACCTGTTTTCTCTCTTACAGACATGCACATCACAAACTCACCTCTGAGATCTCTTGGTGAAAGACAGTATGGCACAAATGCATAATTGAGATGCAGGAGGTGCAGTCTCAGGCTTGGAGAACACTGTGGTTTGACAGGAATCCCAGGTATAATAAATTATGCTCAAAAACCAGACAGTGCACTGGTTTATGACACAGACTCCTAAATTGACGTAATGCATTTGCGCGCTATTCGGATCCAGCCAAGTAATTACGTAGAGTAATGAATCTAATGCAGAGTTAGAGTTGCATAGAAACTGCTGAGGTGTATTCGAAAGTTCAATAACAACAGGGTTTAAAACACGTTAGGAATTACGATTTCCCAACCACACCGGAAAGCAATCAATATACACACACGCACATACACATTAGAGAAACTAGGTCCTAAGGGACGCCTCTGTCTGGAATAGGCCTCCAACGCATGGCAATCAGCCAGATTGATTCAAGATAAAAAAGAAGATAAGAGAAAGGGGGACCAAAGGAAAAATGAAAGGAGGGATGCAGGGTAAGACGAAGGCTAAGTTAGACTGCAAGCGAAAAGGGAAATTGGAAATAACCAAAGAAAATCATCATTGACTAAATATATAATGTCTCCTTGGTTTTTCTCACACTGGTTTTCTATCATTCTTTGACTTCCATAGTTTTTATATGAAGGCAAAGCTACAGTTGAGGTCAAAAGTTTATATACACCTTGCAGAATCTGCATAATGTTAATTATTTTGCCAAAATAGGAGGGATCATACAAAATGCATGTTATTTGTTGTTTAGTACTGACCTGAATAAAAGAAAAAATAGTCTACAAGAGAAAATATTTATTTATTTATTTTTACTGATAGTTGTTCATGAGTTCCTTGTTTGTTCTGAACAGTTAAACTGCCCGCTGTTCTTCTGAAAAATCCTTCAGGTCCTACAAATTCTTTGGTTTTTCAGCATTTCTGTGTATTTTAATCATCTCTAGCAATGACTGTATGATTTTTAAGGGGGTGAAAACAAATTGAATTTGAAGATCCGAGTAAAATTCACTTATTATGTCTTCTGTAGCTTCTGAAGGAAAGTACGAAATGAAATAAATATGATATTTAGACAAAATAAGAAAAACGTACACATCTTCATTCTGTTCAAAAGTTTTCACCCCCGGCTCTTAATGCATAATTTTCCTTCTGAAGCAACAGTGAGCGTTTGAACCTTCTGTAATAGTTGCATATGAGTCACTCAGTTGTCCTCAGTGTGAAAAGAGGGATCTGAAAATCATACAGTCATTGTTGGGAAGGGTTCAAATACACAAAATGCTAAAAAAAAAAAAAAAAAAAAATTGTGGTACTTAAAAGGATTTTTCTGAGGAACGGCAGGCAGTTATCTGTTCAGGACAAACAAGGGACTCATTAACAACTAACACTAAACAAAAAAAAAACGGGGGATCATTCAGATAACAACACAGTATTAAGAATCCAGTGTACTATATGTAAACATCTTTTATTTGAAATATCTTATTCAGGTCAGTAATAAATAAAAAAATAACATGCATTTTGTATGATCCCTGTTATTTTGGTAAAATAATTAACATTTTGCAGATTCTGCGAGGTGTATGTAAACTTTTGACTTCAGCTGTATTTTCTATTCCCTAACTAAACTATCTGCATCTTCAGCTTTTCATTAAGACTTTATTTAGTATGTTTATTAAGCTGTTTTCCTCATGGAGAGCATCGGCTGCTACAAACAATGTAGCTGATTTACTATCCTTGTACAGACATTTGTTCTACTTTCAGTCGGCTGTCTTGAAACTACTGCATCATTGAGTTGTGAATTAAACGAATAAAATAATATCTGATTACTATCGTAAAACACGCCGCCACAGCCCACCATAAATCTTGCTCTGCATATTGTCTTTTCTGTCAACTGTGCATGAAAATCAACAGCAATCAAGTGTTGAGCATGTGATACATTGTTTCCCACAGCTGCTATTCATGCACAGGTTTATGCTGCCTCTGTGAATTAAAAAGCTTTGAAAACACTTTTTGTGACATGTAATATAAGGCTCTTTACTACCACCCAAATTTTGCCCACCCAAGCATGAGATGAAACATTTGTTGTGCTTTTCCCCTGAAAAAGCACAACAAATGTTTCATCTCATCGCTGATATCCCACTGTAAATCTTTGTATGTCACAATAACCTTCTCTATTTAACTTATTCATTCTGTTCTTTCTAAACCTTGAAATTCAAATGCTATTTAACGGCTACACATTAAAATGTCTTATTTTAAGATAGTTTACCAAGAAATAAAAATTCCCCCATGATTTACTCACCCTGGGGGTTAATAAAGGCCGCCTGAAGTGAATAGATGAGTTTAATTTATGGAAGCACGATACGAAAATTTTTAACCGATACAGATAGCCGATAATTAAGTCCTTCTTGTGGCCGATGCCAATACCCAATACGTTCATATTTTTATATGATCATTTTGTGCACCCAGGAGAATACAAAATCTAAGATAAACTAATGAAATTTATATTATATATCTGGGTCTAATCATAGCAAACATTAGTCCTGACTGAAAGTCCTGAAAAGTGCATCATGGACTAACATCAGACGTCCAAATGTCCGTGGTAAAGCTTACATGTAGTCCATTCTTATTGATCATATTATGAATGTGTGCAGCAACCAAATCGTACAAGGCGGGGAATAAAATATCAGAATCAAGATAAAAACATCTCAACTTCTCAGAATGCCGCAAGCCCAACGCAGGTCATGTGACATGAACCAACCAATCAGCTTCATCCTTTCGCCTTAATAAAATAAAAATGACGTAATTTTTACCCATATCGGTCGATAATTTATCTGTCCGATAAATATCGTGCATCCCTAGTTTAAATATCTATATTTAAAACTTTTTATTACACGGCTCTTTGGAATGCTTGATTCTGATTGGTCAGTTGAGACATTTGCAGGTTCGTTCTTTTCAAATAATCACCGCTCCAAAGTAATAACGCATAGCCGGAACTACTTGTATGTTTAAAATCCCTCCGTGCCAACAAAGATTATCGTTTGGCGCCATCTTGTGACAAACACTGGACAACCACAATTAACAATGGAAAATTTCGACATTAATCTATTTAAATTGTCTTACTAACGTACATAGTTTGAATGTTAGTCACGTGGTACTATATCGTTTCGCGGAAGGATAAAAATGTTAATTTAAAACAAATATGCCAATAAAAGGTTTCAAATTCATATTCATGTCCAGTTTTTTCCTTATGTGGCAAGTAGACGTGTAATAAGCGGGATAATGTACAGGCAGCCGGTAGTTATCGCGAAATAAGCCCCTTCAGTGTGATCACACTGTCGGGGCTTATTTCTGCGATAACTACCGGCTGCCTGTACATTATCCCTTACATAAACCGTAACCTTTAGCTTCCGCTAACTGTCGTATGTGCGTTCACGAGAGAGTGGCTTTCCAGCGGATGATGTTGGACATAAGCTCCAGTGAGAATATGCTAGTCTCATGAGAACCTAATTTAGTTTACAGCAAAGGAAAACCAGTCTCCTCTTGGCTTATATCAAAATCCTCTTACATTTTTCTTTACAAATCCTCATTTTGGTGTTTTGTTTTGCTTTCTCCACTGCACTTCCGCATTCGTCACTTCTTACCAGAGCTTACGCTATGCCTACGTTCTACATCATCAAGGAGTATGCAAAATGATGTTGCAAATGCATCGATTTACTTCAGAAGGCCTTTAATAACTTTTTATGATGGATTGATGCACTTTATTTTGCTTCAAAATCTCAACAGCCATTCACTGCCATTATAAGCTTGGAAGAGCCAGGACGTTTTTTAATATAACTCTGATTGTATTCATCTGAAAGAAGAAAATCATATACACCAAGGATGGCTTGAGGGTGAGTAAATTATGGGGTATTTTTTTTGGGGGGGGGTGAAATATTACTTTAAGGATGTGCATCTATGCATTCATTAAAAATCACCTTTGAATACGTTGGTTAAATCTAAAAATTAGTTTGAAGATGCCACTTTTTTAAGTTTGATATTTTATTATTGAATGCAATGGCATTCAGACATTTTAAATAGTCTCACAATGTGAACATGTTGCATATTAAATGCAATAAAATACTCAATTTAAAAGTTTGGGGTCAGTAAGTTGTATTTATTTATTTATTTTAGATATAATAGTTTTATTCAGCAAGGACTCATTAAATTAATCCAAATATTTATTTGAATATTACACAAACATTCAATATTAAAAATACGTATTTCTAATAGATGCTGTTTTGATAAATACAGGATGATTTTGAAGTTGGAGGAGAAAATGAGATGGGAGGTTTCGATCTACTCTAACTGTCTTGAACTCAATACACAGAGTATACGCAGAGCTAGACAAGATGGGCATTTGAGGTTAAAAAGTATAGAAATTGTAATTTTTTTTAGAAAGTAACCAATTGTTTTGCTAGATAAGACCATTCTTCCTCAGCTGGGATTGTTTAGAGCCTTTTGAAGCTGCATTTAAACTGCATTTTGGAAGTTCAATCTCGCAGGCACCATACTGCCCTACAAAGCAAAAAGGCAGTAACTGCATTTTTGGTCAAAAATGAGTTATTATCATTTTCATGACATTCAAGGCATCCTTTGTTATGTGACAAAATATCTTATCTCAAATGTGTGTCGTTTTGTAGAAAAATGGTAGTCGTTTGTACAGTAATTGGATTACAGGCTGGATGACTGAACTGATGAACTGATTCTCAGTTCTGCACTCAGCGTAGTTACTGCCTTTTTGCTTTGTAGGGCAGCATAGAAGTCCACTATACAGAGAGAAATCCTGAAGAAAGAAAGACATGAACATCTTGGATGACGAGGGGGTGAGTAAATTAACTGTAATTTTTTGTTCTGAAATTGAACTTCTCCTTTAAAATATGCTAAAGTAGAAAACATTTTTTAAAAATATTTCACAATATTACTATTTACAGTCCAGTTTTTTTTAATGCAGTCTTGGTAAGCATAAGAGAATCTTACCGACCCCAAACTCTTGAACATTAATGTATTCAAGTAAATCCGTAACTCAGTTGTGCAGATATATTTACTGTACAGCTGTAAAATCGACATCACAAAAATAACAAACATTGTCTTATATAGTCTAAGGAAAAGAATTTTACTTAATAAAATTCATAACATTTCATCATGGTCCACTCACTTGCCTCAAATGTCTGCCCTTGCAATTGGTATAAATCAACATGGAAACTATTTGCAGAATCTAATCAGGAAGTCTGTACATTTGCATCTGTTGGCACTCTCTCATTCACTGGGAAAAGAACTGCAGCTGCCAGCTGCCAAGACCATTCGATATGACATTGACCCATCATGCACCCTCCTACCTGTAACGTCACATTCCACAAATCATCCCAGTCTCTCAGCCTTAAATCAAACACTTTAGTTCATTGCGGCCTTGGTAATACTAAAAAGCCATTTTTTATGGCTGCTAAAAATAGCACAGCTACCCTATTTATGTGACTTGGGTCTCTCCTGCCAGCAAAGCGTCCGTTCAAAAACTGCCCCCTTGTCACACAGCCTGCTGATCTGTCCGCTTTTGCTGCCAAGAGTCTCTGAATAAGACTGTGTGTGATTATGTGACTTTGTTTGTGCAGTCTATATGAAAAATACTTCAAAGCATATGAAATTTTGAATTTACAGCCTCTCATTCTAAACCTAAATAGGAGGTACATTGAAATAAGATTTGAAGTAATCTACAGCACAGATAAGGGGGAGGGATGTGGGACACAGATGAAGGCATGAAAAAGAGATGCGATACACTGCTAGGAGACACAGCAAGGTTTTTTTGTCTATTTAAGAGGCTGTTTTAATATAGCACTGCTCTAATTGAGAGTGTGTGAGAGACGTACCCCGTGTTTATGGAAAACACCAAGCACAAGGCAGTGGCAAGAGAGCGTGTGAAAGAGGAAAAGAAAGAGTGTCTACTTCTCTAATATATGTTTTTGTATATGCATTGGGAGAATCTGAGACCACTAATAAAAATGCTTCTAATTTAAGGCTAATTCATGAAACGATCACTCGTCCTGTTGGGTTAGTGCGGTATCTGACATGTAAGCAGCATATACATATATATATATATATATATAAATATAAACCAATAAATATAAATATTTTTTATAGTTTTAGATGAGGTGTGAATTACATAAAAATGTTATACATTTTTAATATAAAATTTATATTTTGATATCTGTAAATCATATACAGTATAAATTGATTATTTTTATGCAATTTATATGTTATCTAAAACTATGATATAATATAAATTATATATATATATATATATAAGAATTTTTAATATTTAAAATAATTATTAAATGCAATTATTAAATCATAATTTAAAAATAATTTAAATTGTATATAAATTATATATACCATATATATATATATATATATATATATATATATATATATATATATATATTTAAAATAATTATAAATATATCTTAAATATAAAAATATAAAAACAATTATTAATCATAATTTTATTTTTGTAAATATGTAAAATAATTATATATTATATTTAAAAACTAAGATTTATTTTATATTGTATTATTTAAAAAAGAAATATAAAAAAATTCTTATAATATATATATATATATATTTAAAATCATTCTTAAATACAAAAATATAAAAACATATTAATCATAATTTTTACATATATTTAAAAAATTAGAAGTAGATTCATTTAAATTAATTTGCACGATTTGAGAAATATATACAATATAACAACAATTATTAATCATCGTTTTAATATATATATTTTATGTACATTTTAAATAATTAATTAAATAAAAAAGTAGATACATTTAAATTAATTTGCATGATTTGGAAATATATAAAATATAAAAATAATTTATATAATATACATTTAATCATCATAATTTTAATATATATTTTTATATACATTTTAAATAATTAATTTAAATAAAACTAAATTAAAGTGTGTGTGTGTGTGTGTGTGTGTGTATATAAAGAGAGTTTCAAAACAATATAAAAAAAATAATAAAAATAAAATTACTAAAATAATAATACGGAAATTATATGTATTACATATAATATATATATATATATATATACATACATATATATATATATATATATATATATATATATATATTACATTCATTTTAAATAATACATTTCAAAGAGTATCTTGTGCTTCAATGGCCGCAAATTCATCGAACATCTGACTTCAACTGCAACATCGTGTTTGTTGAATAGCGTGAATGGGTTAGTTGTGTGTCTTATACTGTGTGTGTGTGTGTGTGTGTGTGTGTGTGTGTGTGTGTGTGTGTGGTGTGTGTGTGTGTGTGTGTGTGTGTGTGTTTGTTTGTTTGTTTGTTTGTGCATTTATCTGCCTCTCTACCATGTGACAGACTCCCTGGGCTCATATTTAGTTACAGCTGATCACTCCCAGACCACAGACAAGAAAGAGAAAGTGAAAGAGAGAAGAGAGTGAGGGAAATGAGTGAGTGAAATAAGGTGAGAGTGCATTTTATGTCGGTAACCTGTTATCTCACGTCTCCCGCTGCTACGGCAGCCAGATTGAGTGGGTGAGCGATGAGAGTGGAAGCCTCCACACCCCTAAAGCATAACAGAAATCGTGACTGGATTCCACCGCCACTCCACATTCACTGTTACTTGGTCCCACCGTGACGCAAAGACACAAAAATACAGGCATATTCTTCTACACACCTGAAGACCTGAAGTCGAGGATACAAGTATTTGTGCTAACAATGTCAAGGTGAAAAAGAACATGCCCTCCGCACTGTCAACTACATTTATGTAAAATTGTTTCCTCTTATCCCAGAAAACA
>NC_133380.1:13006450-13176561 GCF_049309525.1 Garra rufa
ATTAAGTAAATATAATGCAATAAATATAAATATTTTTTAGTTTTAGATAAGGTGTAAATTACATAAAAATGGTTTATATTTTTAAAATAAAATTGTTTATATTTTTACAATCAACTCAAATTGTGAAACTTGTGTATTAAATAAATTCAGTGCACACAGACTGAAGTAGTTTAAGTCTTTGGTTCTTTTAATTGTGATGATTTGGCTCACATTTAACAAAAACCCACCAATTCACTATCTCAACAAATTAGAAAATTAACTCAAAATACCTGCAAAGGTTTCCTGAGCCTTCAAAATGGTCTCTCAGTTTGGTTCACGAGGCTACACAATCATAGGGGAAGACTGTTGATCTGACAGTTGTCCAGAAGACAATCATTGACACCGTTCACAAGAAGGCTAAGCCACAAACATTCATTGCCAAAGAAGCTGGCTGTTCACAGAGTGCTCTGTCCAAGCATGTTAACGGAAAGTTGAGAGAAAGGAAAAAGTGTGGAAGAAAAAGATGCACAAGCAACCGAGAGAACCGCAGCCTTGAGAGGCTTGTCAAGCAAAAATCGATTCATGAATTTGGGTGAACTTCACAAGGAATGGACTGAGGCTGGAGTCAAGGCATCAAGACGGGTCAAGGAATTTGGCCACCGTTGTCGTATTGCTCTTGTTGAGCCACTCCTGAACCACAGACAACGTCAGAGGCGTCTTACCTGGGCTAAAGAGAGAAGAAGAAATGGACTGTTGCCCAGTGGTCCAAAGTCCTCTTTTCAGATGAGAGCAAGTTTTGGATTTCATTTGGAAACCAAGGTCCTAGAGTCTGGGGGAAGGGTGGAGAAGCTCATAGCCCAAGTTGCTTGAAGTCCAGTGTTAAGTTTCCACAGTCTGTGATGATTTGGGGTGCAATGTCATCTGCTGGTGTTGGTCCACTGTGTTTTTTGAAAACCAAAGTCACTGCACCCATTTACCAAAAAAATTCAGAGCACTTCATGCTTGCTTCCGCTGACCAGCTTTTCTAAAGATACTGATTTTATTTTCCAGCATGATTTGGCACCTGCCCACACTGCCAAAAGCACCAAAAGTTGGTTAAATGACCATGGTGTGTGTGTGCTTGACTGGCCAGCAAACTCACCAGACCTGAACCCCATAGAGAATCTATGTGGTAATGTCAACAGGAAAATGAGAAACAAGAGACCAAAAAATGCAGATGAGCTGAAGGCCACTTTCAAAGAAACCTGGGCTTCCATACCACCTCAGCAGAGCCACAGACTGATCACCTCCATGCCACGCCGAATTGAGGCAGTAATTAAAGTAAAAGGAGCCCCTACTAAGTATTGAGTACATATACTGTACAGTAAATGAACATACTTTCCAGAAGGCCAACAATTCACTAAAAATGTTTTTTTTTTTTATTGGTCTCACAAAGTATTCTAATTTGTTGAGATAGTGAATTGGTGGGTTTTTGTTAAGTGTGAGCCAAATCATCAGAATTAAAAGAACCAAAGACTTACTTTACAATTTGAGTTAAATTACAAGAATGTCATATGTCAAGAATGTGTGTGTGTGTGTGTATACTATATCTAATGTAAAAAAATTATATAAAACCTATACCTGTTTGTCAGACTACGAAAGGGTGAAATGCATGATTTTTGCTATTCTGTTTGGTGCTGCTAGCTGCACAGAAATACGCACATCATTTTGACGGCCTCCAATTATAAGCTAAAGTCAGCAGTGGATTTGACTGAAGCTGACAAGTTCGTGAGGAGCATGTACCCACTAATCACAACACGAGAATATAAACAGGCTTTTTACGTCACTACAACAAAAACATCATTGGCAAACACGCCGTCACCACAACTGTTCGTTTTGCCTTATTATGTTTCCATCTTGGTCTGAAATCCATTCCAGATTTCAAGCAATGTCTGTTTCACCAGAGCTCAAGGTTTTCACATTCACTAACTGCTGTCAAAAACAACCGCACACACAGGGTCCAAATGAAGAGCAGGGGTCATCACTGTGTCCATCAATACGGCTCTACCAAACACATCCTCCCCACACACACACCTACATGACCTGCCCTTCATTCTCAGAGATATGATAGGAGATGAATATTTTGAGTGACAGCCTGCTCCCTGAAGGCTGTAGAGGAGGCATAGAAACAAACTAGGTCTCAGCGGGATTCAGAATCCAGATCTTTCAACCACATTACAAAAAAAAGACCAACTCTGGTAGATAAAAAAAAAAATAAGATGAATGAGGTGGGTGTAGTGTATTTCACAATCGCTTCCATCAAAATGTGAATCTTTGTTGACATTTCATATAAAGCAAGGTTATGCTGTTAATAATTTCAATTCATAGGACTAGCATTGACATTAAAACACTAGCACAAAATTACATTAAACTTAAATGTCATCAAATGACTAAACCAAAATGTGATTGGTGCTTTATGATGGACTTTTTCTCTAGCACATTTTAGTCATCAAACCCAAGACATTTTAAAAAGTAGCAGATTATTTAATACTCACTCCCATTGTTTTCGTCGTGCCTGTGGAGTGCTCTGCAGTTTATGGGACTGGTGTGCTTTGATGACGTCACGGTGGTCAACTAGGCCTCCTCTTCTTCTGATAGGAGGAGCCAGAGAGTCGCTGGGCATCAAAGAGTAAAGTGTCCCGTCTGTCACTAGGGTTTCCCCTCCATTGGTTTTGCTGTAGTCGAAGGAGTCACCACGGCATGCTTCATTACTCATGTCATACACAGTATGATAGTAGGTGGGGTTGGCGCAGACACTGCTCCCGCTGGTGGGTGGATGAGAGCGCAGTTTGTGGCCCTGAGGTTGCACTCTCCCTCCTTTCCGCAAGGGCGGCGCTCTGTCCATGATGACTGAGCTGTCTGCATACATGGGGGACAGCATGGCTCTATGGGGGGAGAAATTAGAGAAGTAAATATATTTATACAAAAACAGGTTTAGTGTCATTTTTTTGTTGTCATTGTTTTGGAGAATATGGATACCGAAATGAAATTAAAAGAAAATGATCTTTTATATTTATGTGATGAGTGATGTTGAATTATTAGAATTTTTATTTACATTTTAATTTAGAATAACATTATATTTCTTACTACTACTACAAATATGTATTAATAATATGTATTATTATTATAAACAAAAGTATTATTATTAATATGTTTATTATTATTGTTAACATATAATAATAATAAGAATAACAATAATAACAACTTATTGTTATTATTAAAATATAATATATTATTATTATTATTTATAGTATTGGTATTGCAATTATTGCTATTTTATTTTATAATAATATTTTAATAATTTTGTTATTGGAACAGATAAGCTGAGATGGTAATGCTACAAATATATAAATAATAAATATTATTTTATAATATCAAATAATAATAATTATAATTATTATTATTGTTATTATTATCATAAAATAGAAAGCAAAATTATTATTATCATTCTAAAAAATATAATTTTATATAATATCAATGTAATAATATTATTGTCATCACATAAACATAATATATAATAATAATAACAATTATTAATAATTTAATATTAAATATAAATATATGTATAAATAAATATAAATATAATATATAACAATAATTATTATTATTATCATCATCATCATAAAATATATATTATTATTATGCAAATATAATATTATAATATAATATTATGCTAATAACAATAATAGCAGTAATAATAATAACAATTACTATTATAAAATCTAATACATAATAACAATTATTATTATTATCATCATCAAATAGAATATATAATAATTATTATTACTATTATTATTATTATTATCATCACATATATTATAATATATACACATCACATTATAATATAATATATAATAGCAATAATCATTAGTATTATTATAATAATAATAATATATTATAATAATTATAATAATATATTATTATTTATTTATTAAATAAAAATGTATTTATCATTATTATTCTAAAAATATAACATTATATAATAATACCAATAAAATGTCTATAATAAAACCAATATTATTATCATTATTATTATTATTATTATAAAAATATAGTATTATATACCAATAACAATAATAGTAATAATAATAACTGTTATTCTTAAAAAAATATAATACATAATGATAACAATAATATTTTGTATTATTATTATTTATAAGTAAAAATAATAATTATTATTTATAAGTATTATTATTATTATTATCATTATTGTTGTTGTTGTTGTAGTATTGGTATTGCTATTATTGCTATTTGCTATTTTATTTTAGAATACTTTTTTAAATTGGACCACATGCTGAGATGGTAATGCTACCAATATATAAAAGAATAAATATTAATTATTTATTTATTTATTTGTTTGTTTGTTTGTTCGTTTGCAGCATTATGAACACCATCCGAACAGTATTTTTCACTTAAGAAATATTAAAATTCTATTATTAAATAAAATGTCTTTATTAAAAAGTATATTCATATTGTGATGTTGTTCATAATACTATAAATAATCATCATCATCATAATCATAATAATAAAAACTGACAGCAGCAAAAAATAAATAAATAAGAAAAAGGAAGTGAAGGGGAACATATGTGACGTGGTGTAATCAAGTGGGGAAGGGAAGCAGAGGGAAGAAAAACACCAAGGGAGGTTTAATTAAAAAAGGCTGCACAGTTGTTTAGAGAAAATTGCAATAGGCCAACGTCAGGTGAAAATAAATGATGCACTCCGGTACTACGATATATGCTGACGGTGTTTTGAAGAATTTGTCCGCTGTGACACAGGCGGAGGAATAAAGTAATTTAAAGTGACACTTACGCACTCAACAATTTCAAAAACACACTTACACATGCACAGGAAAAATGCAGAGCTACAGTCAGAAGTTTATACTTTTAGTTCTTTAAGATGAGCCAGAAGGGCTTATAGCACTTCTACTGAAAGTAAAGCACTGAAGATGTGGCAAATGCCATAGTGATCTTCCCCTAAAGTACAAAGAGTAGATAAAAAGAAAGACACAGATGGAGCGAAGCACAGGAAAAGATAAGCACAGTGGCCAAAACGTGAATGGAATACATTCACACTACAGTCCTTATTGTGGCTGTGCTCTTTGTTGACAGGCGGGTTTTGTTGTCAGGCTGTGATTAGGAGAGACACAGCTTGTCTCAATGATCAGACACTAAAGATGGAACTAGCTAAATCTGCCTCTTTTATTTTTGGCCAGTAGAGAGCAAAGCCATTACATTACGCATGCCAGTTCCAACAGGGAATATATGCAGTGAGGTGAAGGAGAACCAGGAGACATCCTGAAAAGCCTTCACACACTTTTTGGTCCCTTCCTGGAGCCTGGTGACATTCGTGTTTTTGTATTTTTAGTCAGGAACACATCTCATCCTTGTTTAAAGGGTTTGATGCATCGGCTGCTTCCCGGATGAGACAAAAGAATCCTGCTTTTCTTTGTTTGCTAAGGTGACAACACCATTAATCTCGCTGTAATGGCAAGGTAAAGCGTGAGCATAGCCACAAAAGGTAGTAAGACCCAATTTTGGATGATTTCATTTGCATCATTGTGTGTTACAGCAAGTGGCCATTTGTGTGGGTTGGATCTCCATTGCACCAGCCCACAGACAGCCTCACCGTTGTGTGGGTGTGTATGAATCCATGCAATTAGGGTGACATTTACAAAGTTCTCCAAAACCACAAAAACTTACCCATGGAAATAATGGCCATCAGAATCCCTACTCAAAGATGTCAAGTATCAAACTCGACATCAGTTTTACTGGCCTGAACTTGATTTTTATACTTCACATGGCTGCATATTAAAATGATTTTCATAGTGAACTGTAATCAGAAACGGTCGGCTCAAAGTCTCAGCCGATTCAGCTGCTGACATGTGTGCTGTTATATAGAAGGGTAGAGGAAAATGTTTGAACACACAATAAAATGATTTGCTGCATTTAGTACCATTCAGAGCATAAATAATATGCTATCTGCTGAGTGAACACATTATGATAAATAGCTCTGGCTGTAAGCCATCACACCGAGAACAGCAAAAGACTGGCAGAAGATCATCCATTAAATACAAAAGTCTGTGTTAAACAAAAGCAAAAAAGTACTGCGGTGATACTATGGTATAGTGAACATATCAGGCTGTAAAATCATATATGATATATGATAAAAGGCTCTGGCTGTAAGCCATCACACATAGAACAGCAAAAGACTGACAGAAGATCATCTATCAAATACAAGAGTGTGTTAACATAAGCAAAAAAGTACTGTGGTGATACTTTGGTATACTGTGTGTTATACACAAGCAAAAAAGTACTGTGGTGATTTTGATATATGATAAATAGCTCTGGCTGTAAGCCATGACACCAAGAACAGCAAAAGACTGGCAGAAGATCATTTATCAAATACAAAACTCTGTGTTAAACACAAGCTGAAAAGTACTGTGTTGATACTATGGTAAACTGAAGATATCAGGCAGTAAACTCATAGTATTTTGATATATGATAAATAGCTCTGGCTGTAACCCGTCACACCAAGAACAGCAAAAGACTGGCAGAGGATTATCTATCATATACAAAAGTCTGTGTTAAACATGGCCAAAAAAATTACTGCGGTGATACTATGGTACAGTGAAGATATCAGGTAGTAAAATTATAGCATTTTGATATATGATAAATAGCTCTGGCTGTAAGCCATGGCACCAAGAACAGCAAAAGACTGGCAGAAGATCATCTATCAAATACAAAAGTCTGTGTTAAACACAAGCAAAAAAATACTGTGGTGACACTATTGTATACTGAATATATCAGGTAGTAAAATCATAGTATTTTGATGATAAATAGCTCTGGCTGTAAGCCATCACACTGAGAACAGCAAAAGACTTACAGAAGACCATCTATCAAATACAAAAATGTGTGTTAACATGGGCAGAAAAGTACTGTGGTGATAATATGGTATATTAAATATATCATGAATAAATCATAGTTTTTTGATATATGATAAATAGCTCTGGCTGTGAGCCATGACACCAAGAACAGCAAAAAACTGACAGAAGATCATCTATCAAATACAAAACTCTGTGTTAAACATGGGCAAAAAAGTACTATAGTGATACCATGGTATACTGAATATATCAGGCAGTAAAATCATAGTATTTTGATATATGACAAATAGCTCTTACTCTAAGCCATCACATCGAGAACAGCAAAAGACTTACAGAAGATCATCTATCAAATACAAAAGTGTGTGTTAACACGACTAAAAAAAGTACTGTAGTGATACTATGGTACAGTAAAGATGTCAGGTAGTAAAATATTTTTATTTTAGTATTTATTTTAGTATTTTGATATATTTACATGGTATTTACATGGCACTGCAAGGTACTTCAAAGAATACCATAGTATGACCATGGTGCATGACCAAAGATACTGTACTATGTTATTTTATGGTACTTTTCGACCTTCATTCCTCTCAGATGCCACATATACTTCAGGTACAGGTTTATGTTCCAAAAATAGACAGACAGACATACAGACATACAGACATACAGATAGATAGATAGATAGATAGATAGATAGATAGATAGATAGATAGATAGATAGATAGATAGATAGATAGATAGATAGATAGACAGACAGACAGACAGACAGACAGACAGACAGACAGATAGATAGTCTACTGTTTTTTAGGATATATAATACGCGTGTTCTATTAGTATATAATATTAATAATATAATTTCACATTTTACGTTATATCCATGTTACATTTTATAAAATATAAACATTCAAATTATTTGTATTAAGGCTAGAGCAAAATATTACACAGACATATCTTTATGAATGAAAAATAATACTGAGACAAAACACTTTCCACGACACTCACCAGAGAGGTTTGTGTTTTTTCTGTGAAGATCCTGGAATCGGTCCGGATCACCTGTAGTTTATAACTGACAAAACTACCAATAAAACTCCACAAACTGAATGGTCCTAGGTCCGTTTTCTCAGAGCAGGAGGTCATATCCATCTTCAAGCTCGGAACATTCTGTCTTTAAGTATTTTTGTAGGACACAACAGATAATTTTGTATTTTAAACGTTTGGTTCTCGTCTAATGTGACAATGAAGGCTCTCGAGAAACGACTCTACGTGGCGCGAGACCCGCTTGCACTTGTACGATGTGTCTCGCGCTCTGTGCGCGTAACCGATATGTGACTGTACTGGCACTGAGAGCAGAGTGTGGCGCGGATTAAAACTACGCGTTTTGACTGCTGCTGCTGCGCGGTGGGTGAGAGACATTGTGGTTATGTGTATTTGTTTTTCTTCCTTACTCAGGTTTATTATGAGAGTGTGCATATTGTTATTCATAAGGGAAATGTAAATGCAAAATTCACTGATCAGCTGGGGGCTACTTAATGAAAATGTATTAACAAACAATAATATTTCTTTTAGTAGGCTACTTCAGAATAAATTGTAATTACTGGATTGGTTTAGCATTATATGGATTGGAAATTAGCCAAGAAAAGGGGTCACTGAATTGTATAATGCCGGTAAAATGCTGACTCAGCGTCTTACTCATCTTTAACCATCAATGACATAACACATTCGTCATAATTAAATAAAATTAGATACCCAAAAGATTGAACAAACTGTGATTCGTATTATTTTAGATCATACAGTAAATTTATGCAAAGGTTAATTCTTAACTGGCCAGCACGGAGCAAAAATAATTAAATAAATATGTTAAAATATATATATATTTTTTTTAAATATTATGAAATCAGCCCAGAGACAAGACGTTTTTTTGGGGGGGGGGGGGATACTTTGAATGGCATTTTACAGGCTGTGGATTTATTATGAATAAGCCTCTTATATAAAACACTCAATAATTTCTAAACATTACCAATATTGTAAAAAAAAAAAAAAAAAGATGTTAATATATTTAATTATTTTTTTGATTAGTGAGGCAGATTCACACCTCATATTCGTTGCAATTAGGTTTGTTGTGGATAAAGATATAGCATCAAAGGAGAGGATATACTTGCCAATCAGAACACATAGTAAGCCTATGGGTGAGACTTTCGGTTCAATAGCCGCTATAGGGAACTAAGGAGAATAATAATAACAACGTACAGTAAACGTTAAAACAGTTTGTATTACACACCAGTGTGCTCAAAATAAAGATAAAACATTAAAATAACATGGTAAGACAGAAATCTGCAATATTAAGCAGGAAAACGAGCTGTTTTGTACTGCTAAAAATAGTTGGAAGCAGTTGAGACCTGAAGCCAGACCCATAAAATTTGCAAAATGGCCACGCCTACTCTTACGGGAAGAAAAAGGTGGATAACGGACCTAAATTCTGATATTAAAAGCAATGTAATGAGATAAAATGTTACCACCTAGTGGTGAAACAGGTTATGGACAAATAAAAAAAAATTTCTTTTAAGAAATTAAGAATTAATAATAAGAAAAATAATACATCCAAAAACACCAGCTCATGAGTTGCCAGTTGTTCCTAAAATCCTCCAGGCCTGTGCAGAATCCATCTTGGACACAAATCTGGCAGTGCTTTATGTCAGTTTTCTTCTCAGAAAAACTAAATCTTTCAGAATAAAAGGCTTATTTAAACTTCTGTCCACACATTCAGTCAGAAGCAGCAGCTGCAGGATGAATACATTAACATCAATCTCTAGTTTTGCACTTCAAAGTGTCCTAATTAGCACTAATTACTTGTGTATATACAGTTTGAAAAATACAACCACAAAGAAATGTTTGAAGCGGTGCACAAAATCGCTCATTTATTTCTCAAAATCATTCACAGCATATGAATATTTTACCATAGTGTGGTCACATACATAAAAACAACCTGGTGAGCACTGAGAAAAGTTGAAACGGTCGAACAGGAGCTACATCGGTCAATTTGTCAGCCTCTGATTGGCCAGCTGGGCTGATGAGTGTGCCTCCCTGCGTTCCAGAAGGACAGTGGGTGGATCAGCTGGTTCTCATGCCGTCCCTGCTGAGATGGCTTACTGGGTTTTGGATTATTTGTTACCACGGTGGTGACATGGGCTGTGGGTTCTGCAAATACGACATCACGACGGCCGATATAGACAGCCTGAAGGAATGAACGCATGTTTACTTTGGCATACAAGTCCAGAACCAGTATATTTGAATACACTTGTATTATATTATAAGAATAACAAAGCATAAGCAACTCACATGAAGCTGCTCATCATTTGTTTAGTGTCTTCTGAGCTTCGTGAATTGGCAAAACTGATAAACGAGCAGTACACTGCAATCCACGCACACCATTTAAGCTGTAGAAAACACAAACACACCACAATTTAAACATTAAATCACAGCTGTGCAACAATCCGCTCATGTTTTAGTCATAAACAATGAAACAGACAAAGTAAACATCAGTGTTTACTGTAAACACAGGTGTTTATGTAAATACTAGTCAGGTCACCTTGAGCATCAGGCCACACATACTGAAGATCATGCCGAGTAGGTTCATGTAATCCGGTGTAGGATCTTCCAACGTGGGGTTGGTTTCTGTGTTAGGTGGCTTGTAGCTATGAAGCAAATATTTTGTATTGACATTTGACAATTAATGAAGTCATTTTATTTCATACTAGAGAATACACATAACACAAATATCACGATTTCATCAGAGAAACCCAAAACAAAATACAACTAGGTGAACAGAACAGAAACGTGCAATAATACCGATCCAGTAACGTTACATACAGTTGTATTATTAATACGTGTAAAAATTAACATAACGTTAGATGTTTCGTTTCATTTCATTGATGTTACAATTTAAAACACATTATTAGGCATTTATATATAAAACATACATATAAACTGGATGTATATATACATTTGAAGGGGGAAAAACTATATAAAATCTGATTTAATCTCGTCTAATCATTAGCCGAACTGTTGCTAACAGTGATGCTAACGAGAGCCAATCAAAACTCTCACCTCAATCATTTAAAGACTTTCAAATACAGAGATAATACTCACCGGAAAATCTTGTTTGGTCGTCTTGGATCTGCCATGTTGTTCACAGTCATATTTTAATAAAATCCCAATAGAATTAAAACTCTTTTGAGAGCTTAAGAGCAGCACGTCAGCGAACAGCTGACCTGTGAAATTCTTCTACGCCTCATTCAGTTGTTTTTAAAGAGGTATATGATGCACTTGCACCCCCTGCCGCTAAGGAGTGTTATTGAAAGATGATTGACAGACTAAAGTTCTCAAACGCATACTTGTGGTAACACAGCGTAACATAATAAAATAATTTACAAGAAAGTTGTTGTTAAAATACAAATACTGTTCATCAGAATTGTGTCGAGTACTCATTCTTGCTATATAATATTATTTTTAAAACATTTAAAAGTCAAAGCGTTTACATACACCTTGCAGAATCTGCAAAATGTTAATAATAATAACCAAAATAAAAGGGATCAAACAAAATGTACGTTATTTTTTATTTAGTACTGACCTGAATAAGATATTTCACATAAAAGACGTTTACATAGTCCACAAGAGAAAATAATAGTTGAATTTATAAAAAATAACCCTGTTCAAAAGTTTACATACACTTCTTGTTACCTGAATGATCCACAGTTGTTTGTTTGTTTAGTGATAGTTGTTTATGAGTCCCTTGTTTGTCCTGAACAGTTAAACTGCCTACTGTTCTCCAGAAAAATCCTTCAGGTCCCACAAATTCTTTGGTTTTTCAGCATTTTTGTGTTTTTGAACCGTTTCCAACAATGACTGTATGATTTTGAGGTCCAACTTTTCATACTAAGGACAACTGAGGGACTCATGTGCAACTAATCTTCTGTAGCTTCTGAAGGGCAGTACTAGCAAAACATTTTCATTCTGTTCAAAAGTTTTAACAACCCAGCTCTTAATGTGTTGTTTTTACTTCTGAAGCATCAGTGAGCATTTGAACCTTATATAATAGATGCATATAAGTCCCTCAGTTGTCCTCAGTGTGAAAAAATGGATCTCAAAATCAAACAGTCATTGCTGGAAAAGGTTTAAATACGCAAAAATGCTGAAAAACCAAAGAATTTGTGGGACCTGAAGGATTTTTCTGAATAACAGCAGGCAGTTTAACTGTTCAGGACAAACAAGGAACTCGTGAACTACTATCAAAAAAAAAAAAAAAAAAAAAAAAACACACACACACAGCGGTGGCTCATTCAGGTAACAACACTGTATTAAGAATCAAGTGTATGTAAACTCTTGAACAGGGTCATTTTTTAAATTCAACTATTCTTTATTATTATTGTGGACTATTTTTAAACTTAAATCTTTTATGTGAAATATCTAATTCAGGTCAGTACTAAATAAAAAATAAACATGCATTTTGTATGATCCCTCCTATTTTGGTAAAATAATTAACATTTGGCAGATTCTGTAAGGTGTATAAACTGAATGTGCTGAAAGTCAAAACTCTCTAAATTCTATTACATGCCTACTGTATTGCATTCCATTCTGTTTTTACTTTTCATAGCAAGAGTTAATGCATAATAAACAAGAACACAAGAATCATGCAAATATTTGCACCATTAAATTTTTTTAAGCTACAGAAGAGAAAATACACAAAACAACACTTTATGTTAATAGACAGCTATTTATTGTTAATTCAATGACATTTTAGGCTGGTGGGGATTTTTTGTAGGATTGTGAAATTCTCATTTTCAAGAACATCAAATATGTTTTTATATCCCTTGTGCACCATAAATGTCTTGCAATTGTTGTTATTTATTCACATCTATTCATAAGGATGTTGAACTTGTTGGCTATTGTAAGGAATCACTGTTTTTCAGACAGTTTTTGCCTTCATGAATCCTTCTCTCGTGAAGCCACAGGCGCTGAATTCATCTCAGTGAGTTCAACATTCCTCTCTGGTTCTGTGGATACTGTGTGCCTTTAATAAATAGATCAATAAATAAATAAATACAAGACCAATATTTCACAGCATTTCACAGTTAGATCCAGTATGTAGTGTAAGTCGCTTAAAAGCATTATTTGAGATGGTTGTTTAAAGTCTCGTAGAACAGTACTTCACATTTTGTGTGATTCAGCAGAAAGCTATTTTTGTATGCTTATGTACTGGTTGTATGATACTATACCTGCCCTCCTCTATATCCAGAACGTTCTCTGGAAGCTGAACATTCGTGGTCTCAGGCAGAAGGAAGACCACACATCCACTAAGAATGGCAGTGGTAGCAAACACTAGAGACGGTGCAAAGCGCCACATGTCCTCGAATAATATGACCATGGGAGCCAGCGAACTTCCTAACCGGCCTAGGAAAGAGGTGTAGCCCAAGCCACACTGCCTAGAAAAGATACAGAGAAGCAGAGTGAGATCCTACATTCCAAAAACCTAATTTATTTTAACTCTAAATTTGAAAACTTTAAGTGTTGTTTATTCCTTTTCTCAAAAAAAAACAAACCCTGGACCACAAAACCAGTCTTAAGTAGCATGGGTATATTTGTAGCAATAGCCAAAAATACATTGTATGGTTCAAAAACATTGATTTTTCTTTTTTTGCCAAAAATCATTAGGATACTAAAAATAAAGATCATGTTCCATGACGATATTTAAAGGAGAAGTCCGGTGTGATATTGACCTAAAGTGTGTTGAATCATTATACCGAGTGTGAACGTACCTTGCATATCTCATCTCGGTTTGTGCCCTGCAGTCCGAAATCTGGGGTTAGTTAGCCGATGCTAACAGCAGGTTGTCAATGAGGGTGAATAGGGCATCGGAGTAGCCATGTAAATAAATCACTGTTTTATGCCATTTACGAGGCACAAAGTAGCTCCACATTTCATTGGTAGACTTCCAAGGGCCGGTATAATGATTCAACACACTTTAGGTCAATATCACACCGGACTTCTCCTTTAATACATTTCCTACTGCTAATACACTCTTAAAAATAAAGGTGCTTCACGATGCCATAGAAGAACGTTTTTTGTCTAAATGGTTCCATTAAGAACCTTTAAACAGAAGAACCTTTCTGTTTCACAAAAGGTTCTTTGTGGCGAAAGAAGGTTCTTCGGATTATAAAAAGGTAAGAAAGAGACTAAATGGTTCTTGTGGAACCAAAAATGGTTCTTCTATGGCATCGCTGTGAAGAACATTTTGAAGCACCTTTATTTTTAAGAGTGTATATCAAAACGTAATTTTTGATTAGTAATATGCTTAAAAACAGAACAGCTTGGACTATTTGGAATGGTATAGAACTTTGGATTTTCCCATAGTCTGTGACAGTTTGCCAAGGGTATGAATAATTTTGGACATGCCACTTTTTGTTCAAATGTAAAAAAAAAAAAAAAAAAAAAAGGTGAGTAATAATTTTTTCCACAATGATGCCTCTTGTACATCGTCTTATTATCTTCTGGGAGACATCTGTGTCATTTCTAATAAAAAAAAATGAAAATGAATTTGGGCTTGACTGTATATACAAAATAAATTAAAATTACCGGAGTACAGTAGGGTAAAGCTCGGACGTGTACAAGTATGCAATGGTAAACGCTGCCTCAGAGAATCCTTTCCCAATAATTGCAATCCCTGTGCGCACAGCAGCAAACTCTGTGGATGAAACAGTACAGCAAAACCAATTCAATTTCTTGAATAATTAATATCTATTGTGACGAGTCGGCTGCCTCCCCCCAATTATCATCACCACCCCGTCCCTTATTCGCCACCCTTCTCCAGGCTCCCGACGGGAGTGGGTGTGTATGGGAGAGAAGGGGCACAAAAACATCCCGGGCTGGCGGCGTGTGATGAGGAGCACGTGAATTGAATGAAGCCTCATAAATGCCGCTGTTTAAATGCTGAGCGCGCCTCTCCTCAGGAGACTGGTCTCTCCCCCGTGCATGCACGCTGGTGTCCTCGTGGGTCCAGGAAGGGGTGAAGAGGAAGCCAGCACCGCCAGAAGACGAGTTGCCGGACCCCACGTGTCCGGACGGATGCCGCACCCGTTAGTCGGCTGACGGGCCTGGTTGCCGGGCCGTCGAATCCCCCGAAAGTGCCGCAGAGCAGCAGAAGGAGGACGTTGCTGCCAGAGATGCCACCGCCCCTCGAGCTCCGGACATAAGCGGGGAGCGCATGCAGTCGCCGGACTCCGCTCCTTGCCTGGAGCCTTCCCTACTGAACGCTGCCCCTCCTTCACGGAACCCCTTCACGACGAGGACACCAGAATCCCCGTTTATTTGGACACTTTTCTTTCATTTTCTGTTTAATAAAAGCCTCTCCGAGGCCTGACGCCACACCCACTGTGTCTGTCAAAAGGGGTAAGTGATGTTTCAGTTAGAATCACTTATCCTGCGGTTGGTTGAGGCTGTCGACTAAATGCTGTTTTTTTTCTCTCCCTGTTCCGGTGTGCTGCGAGAGGGAGCGTTGCCTTGGAGAGGAATCCCCGCCCACTCTGACCGCTGAAGCCTGGATGAGGAAGGTAGCACTCCTGCGTGGGTGGCGACCAGACGACGGGGATGTCGCTTGGGAGGGGGGGGGGGGTGTGGGAGAGGAGTGGGTGTGTATGGGAGAGGAGGGGCGCGAAAACATCCCGGGCTGGAGGCGTGTGATGAGGAGCACGTGAATTGAATGAAGCCGGACTCCGCCCCTTGCCTGGACCCTTCCCTACTGAACACTGCCCCTCCTTCACGGAACCCCTTCACCACGAGGACACCAGATTCCCCGTTTATTTGGACACTTTAAGTTCCCCTTTTGGACACTTTTCTCTCACTTTCTCTCCGAGGCCTGACGCCACACCCACTGTGTCTGTCGTTTGCTCCTCCAGCCACACTATCCTAAAATGAGTGAAGGTCAAAGACAAAGGCAGCAGGATGAATGATTAGCCTACCTGTTGGGATTATACTGTTTAGTCCAATCAGAGCTCCTGCTATAATGAGAGACCAAGCCTGGCCGTTTCTGCGTCCAATCCAATCCAGAGTGAAATAGGTCCCGACCTTAGCTGGGACTTCAATAACTCCATAGACAAACTGCGTGAGATAGATATTCAGGCCAAACCCAGTGAGGTTGAAGCTGATGCCATAGTAGGTAAAAGCAACTGCAAACCTTTAGATTTAAACAAAAGACTGTTAGTTCAAAGCTTTTGACATTACTATGGAAAAGGAAAGAAAGCTCCTCACGTACCAGAAAATCCCTGAGAGAAACACAATCTTCCTTAATTTCGGTGTCCTCACTAGGTCGAGGTAGGAATGGTTCTTGCTGGAGACCTCAGTAACTGTGATTTTCTTTAAGGTCTAAATAGGTGAGAGTCAAAATGATTTATTTAGTTGTTAATGAAGAGGTAAAGCATGAGATCAAAACTGAATATCATAATAATAAACAGGAGGATGGCTAGATATGTTTACCTCAGTATCTAATTTATGAGTGTAACTGTCCTTTCCATTCATCTTAGCACACTGAATGAGATACTTCTGCGCCTCTTCCACCCTGCCGTTGGCCAGCAGCCATCTTGCTGACTCAGGAATCCACCTTTTGAAATAAAATGCACAGGAGAAAAATGCTCTTGTAGGCCTATCCATTAAACACAATTGAAGGCCTGAAAATACATATTTGTAAAGAACACATAAGATACATACAATTATATGTAGTAGAAAACTCATGAAAGACTACATTATTTAAAAAATCCACATTGTTTTATACACATTTTGGACTATGGGGGCTCCATTATTTCAATTACATAAAATGGCTGCGCACAGTAAGCTACTGGCACTACCTTTTGCTATTTTTACCACAACACAACTTGGAATACACAACTTGGAAAATAAAATACTTATACGATGCCACATTGTGTGGCTTTTGGTTGTAATTTTCAGTCGAAGGGCAACAAGAGAAGTTTTCACTGCTTTCCTAGTGATAAGAAGAGGAGAAAAGAATGGGAAGATGCCTGTTGATGTATAAAACTTCCGAAAGACCAGCGTCTTTGTTCTCCCCACTTTAGCCCTAATGCCTATGAGGCTTTTAGTAGACCACAGCTACTGAAAGAGCTCACAAACGGCAGAGACAAGAAACGCTAGATGCCGTCCTGGCAGGATGTAAACATGCGACGCTTGTCATGACGCCACGGCCACTGAAGGAGTTTCTCAGCATGGATTTCACTCGATATCCTGGGGCCTTTCTCCTTGTGCGACATTCGGTTTAAGCCTACGCTTATTTCCATTGCCACCTATAAGGTCTTTCAACAGCTGTGGTCATCGTATCAGTATTTTATTTTCCGAGTTGTGTTACGGTGAAAATAGCAACAGATTGCGCCAGTAGCTAAAATATGTATTAAACTGATGTGGACTTTTTAAATAATATAAATCTTTCATGGATTTTCTACTACATATTTCAACAAGAGACAACATTTACATTATATTAAGCCATACAAGTCTTAATACCTGGGCTTCCCTATTAAGGGCATTTTATCTAACTTTTTTACTGTTTGTTGATTAATAATAAATAAAAATGGACAATCTTTTCTTCCTTCATTTTATCTTTAATCATTTGTATTTGAAATACACACGTTTTCATGCACAATACCCAGTGTTATTCTTTCACTTGCAGTTCCACCACTCACCACCAGGCAATTATGCCCACAAGGCAAGGTGAAGTCACTGCCAGGATGAGGTGCCTCCAGTCCCTGATGAGGTATGCCAAAAGAGCCAAAAGCATGTTTCCTATGCTCCACCCCAGGCTGATAATGGTACCCGTAAATGTGCGATGTTTAACATCTGTCCACTCAACACCTGAAGATTGAGCAGAATTTATAAATGTATTAACAGCCATGCAAACAGACAGCAAAATGGTATGACTGATTCTGTGAAAAACAAGTGTGTATTATCTGGTAGAGTTTTAAAGGGATAGTTCACCCAACCTCTTGATTTACTCACCCTCAAGCCATCCTAGGTGTATATTCTTTTAGACGAATACAATCAGAGTTATATTAAGAAATGTTCTGGCTCTTCCAAGCTTTATAATGGCAGTAAATAGGTGTTGAGATTTTGAAGTCCAATAAAGTGCATCCATCCATCATAAAAAATACTCCACACTGCTTCAGGGGCTTAATATAGGCCTTCTGAAGTGAATCAATGCATTTGTGTAAGTAAAACATCTAAATGTAAAACTTTTTAAACAGTTTTAAATATGGATATTTTTCTTACACAAACATATTCTCTTCAGAAGGCCTTTATTAACCCCCAGAGCCATGTGGAGTACTTTTTATGATGTATGGATGCACTTTATTTCCACTTCAAAATCTCAACACCCATTCACTGCCATTATAAAACTTGGCAGAGCCAAGACAGTTTTTAATATACAGTAACTCTGACTGTATTCGTCTGAAAGAAGAAAGTCATATACACCTAGGATGGTTTTAGGGAGAGTAAATCATGGGGTAATGTTTCTTTTTGGCTGAACTATTCCTTTAAGGATCAGCTTTGATTTCATCTTGACTAGAGGGATTGAAAAGAAATGAGAAATGGATAGATACACAGGGCTACAGTGGTGATAGACATCCCAGTCAAGGCCAGTCCACACAAGGTTCTCGCTATGGCGAACATCACGTAAGATGTAGAAAAAGCTTCAACAATTCCAAATATAGAACTGACCACAAAGGAAACCTGAATCATCGGCTTACGGCCAAACCTGTGGAGTGATATAAGATAAGATATACTTAACTACGCAGGATATTTGAACATTGTGAATCACATGGAAAATTTTGAGCACATTCTCTGTCTTGCTTGTTACACAGATAGCCTGAGGTAAGCAGTTTCGGATGTGTGACATGCTCCATGACAAATGATGAGTCAAAGAACATTTTTACTCTATTGTAAAAGCATATGAATTTGTAAAAGTCAGACATGCAGAACAAATCAAGGGGAATTAATCGTTTTTCAACCTCAGACATGTGAGTAAAGACACTCGATTGTAAAAAAGTCATGTGACCGGCGTACTGCCTAAGAAATCTTGTAAAAGGTTCATTGAGGAAAAAGATGCTAGAAGTCTGGAACAAATAGTTTTAAAAAATAATGTTAATAAAAAAACATACTTGTCTGCCAACTGGCCAAAAATGACAGCACCAATTGTCACTCCGATGAAGAAAAACGTGGCAAGGGCTTGATTTAGCTTTTTGTTGTCACATACCAAATCCCACTGGAAAAAAAAAGACAAGTCATAACTTACTAAACAAGGCTACATTTTTTTTTATATTTCTGATTTTGTTACATATTTTTAAGAGAATATACAGATAAAGTCTATAAAGAACATTACTAATATGTACACTACCAGTCAAAAGTATTTGAACAGTAAAATTTTTATGGTTTTTAAAGTTTCTTCTGCTCACCAAGTATGCCTGCATGTATTTGATTTAAAGTACAGCAACATATATATATATATATATATATATATATATATATATATATATATATAATTTAAAATAACAGCTTTCTATTTGAATATATTTTAAAATGTAATTTATTCCTGTGGTTTCAAAACTGAATTTTTAGCATCATTACTCCAGTCACATGATCCTTGAGAAATCATTCTAAAATTCTGATTTGCTGTTAAAAAACATGTATTATTAATATATTTGATGAATAGAAAGTTAAGAAGAACAGCATTTACCTGAAATAGAAATCTTTTGTAACATTACAAATGTCTTTATCATCACTTTTGAGCAATTTAAAGCATCCCTGCTAAGTAAAATTATTAATTTAATAATAATTCATTTCTTAAAATAACTAATTTTTATACTGACTTTCTTTTTGATCTGTATAGTGTATAATGTTACAAAAGCTTTTTATTTCAGATAAATGCTGATCTTAGGATCTTTATATTCATCAACGAATCCTGAAAAAAAATCCTGTTTTAAATATTAATAATAATAATAATAATAAAAAGTTTTCTTGAACAGCAAATCAGCATATTAGAATGATTTCTGAAGGATCATATGACATTAAAGACTGGAGTATGATTCTAAAAAATTTAGCTGTGATCCCAAGAATAAATTACATTTTAAAATATATTCAAATAGAAAGCAGTTATTTAAAATATTTCACAATATTACTGCTTTTGCTGTATTTTGAATTAAATAAATGAAGGCTTGGTGATCAGAAGTGAATTCTTTAAAAAACATTACAAATCTTACTGTTCAAAAACTTTTGACTCGTAGTGTCATGTGCCAAGTACTAATATGTACCATTTAGGGGTACATAAGGTACAAAGACCTTTTAACTTTTGTAGCAGATATAGTAAGCAACTTAAAATATCATTAACATATACAGGAAAACATCTTGCACATTCTGACCTCAGTTGCGGTTGTTGAGGTGAACTGTGAGCGGTCATATACCCATCCGTGCTGGCATGGCACCGACACATTTGTTCGGTTTCCATAAACTAGGGAAAGGTCACCATTAGGGTCAAAGTCCAAGGGAAGAGGGTACATCTTGCAGGAGCTGTAGGATCCATCTGCATTATGTGGGATGCCAAGTGCCAGAATCTGTGCCGACACCTCAGCACTGTCCTTTCCTGTGCCATCCAAGTGAGGCAGGGCACAGTGATGGGGCGGCACGCCTGAGATGAAGTTGTGGAGCAGAAAGTGCAGTGGAAGGATGATGCGTGGGAGCCATAGGATGTATAGAACCAGAAACTGGAACTTGCTGAAACCACCGATTTCATGTAGGATGTCTTCAAACCTCATAGCTTAAAGTGAGATGATCTAACAAATAGATTTGATATCCGAATGAACGTTCCACTCTCCCATCCGAATCTAGATGGTCTTGATAAAATCTGCTCCGTTCTGGAGAAACTCTCGGGTTGGTCTGCAGTGAACGGCGAGCTGAGAGTAGTCTGAGGGGATGCTGAATTGCTATATGTTATCATAACACTGTTCCCGGTCATGCTTTTCAGAGCCTCTATGAGACACAAGAAGGTCTTTGTCTTGGTAAACCCAAGAAAAAGAAGAGTTCCAGGCTTTAAAAGTTCACAATCCCTCACCTGACTAGCCAGAGAGGGGAACAAGAAAATACATTGGTTCCACAAATGACCTTTTTTGGATTCAAATAGCAAGGGAGATATCTGTATTACATCTGAAATGATAAAAAGGCATTTTACTACTTACTACTTTTTCTTTTTTATTGCAAGATTTGGTCAGCTCTTGAATTACGAGAATAAGAAAAACATATTAAAATATTAATTTTTTTAAAATATATTATTAATTTACAAAACAAAGTTGAAGCGTCTTTTTCTGTGGGGAATTCAGATGTGATTTCAGTAAGGACTCATTTTCTGATCCGAACTGGTAACATGAATGAGTTTGCGAATATTTTTGGCTGGCTCGTTAAATTATATAGTTTAATTATGCAATTGTTTTTAACTCCTTCCCCACAAAACACGGAATTTCCTGTTATTTATGAGACGGTGCTTCCCCTCCAAACATGGAATTTTCCGGGTTTCCGCGTTTTCACTGTTATTCACTCGGGGGCGCTATACGCATCTCCTGAATGAGTCCATAATGTGCCGATCAAAAAACAGGCGAGGAACGCACAAACGAGCGATATGATATGTAAGCAGATGTATGAAAAATAGTGGGCTTTCAGGACGCTCATCAAGCAAATTGGCGGCACAGAACGTAAACAATGCCGCTGAACCGAATGAAACTCCCATATTTTGCTGATTATTGCTGCTTAAAATGTTCAATTGGTGTTTTGGGCTGTACTAATCAGTCAGACTGGGAAAAACATTTGGAGTACAATAGACTGCCAAAAGTTACAACATATCAAGGAGAAGAGTGCAAAAGACTGTCTGAGGAACAAAGAGCGTTTGTGGTTGGTCAAACTGAACCTGGATTTCCAGGGCAAGAATCTTCACAACATTCATGTTTGTGCTTATCATTTCCAGTCAGGTAGGTGAAATATTAGTCTAATAATTAATACTGCTCGTATGTATCTTTACCACCTATTAACTTTAGTTTGTCAAAATATTGCACCCCTTCCTGCTTACAAAGTCATTTTCCATATGATTTAGCAGCTTCTACATGAATTTTTCGTGGTTTAGGCAGCATAAATTAGCAGAACAATGTATTCAGTGGTACATTAACTGTGCAATCCATAATGTTGTGTACATCCGAGTTGTCAATATGGCCACGCATTCGGGTAACGTAAGTGCAAACCTTCTATATGATCCAGATGTAGGCATAGTATTTAATAAAAATTTGATTTTCCAAGGTTTTTACTCAAATTTAATTTTTTTAAATAACTTACCTGGATTCTTTTGATTAAAAATTAGGCTGTGTATTCTGGAGGCTATGAAATATTAGTGAAAAGGATCAAAAATGCTGGCGGTGCCTGGCTACTTTTTTCAAAAACGCTGGATAAAGTTTAGAACGGTAAGAATGTGAAATGTGTCTAGTGTAGAAAAACAACAACGAAACACGATTAAGACTTGATCATTTTATGCTCCTTATTCCAACAAAAATCTTGATTAACATCTCACCATTGTAATAAGAGCAAAAGAGGTGTGAATTGTTCATTTATAAATAATCCGTATTGACAATTATTAATAATGGTGTCATTTCTGCCATGCTTAGAAAATGAGATGGTGTAGAACCCACAATATATTCCATTAACAAAATTAAAATCCAAATCTTTTACCATTTCCTTTGCCTGATAAAAATAAAGAGGTCTCTGCAAGAAATACTGAAAAGAATATGTACAAGCATACAGCAGTATCATAAAACACTTGTAACAAGCTAAAGACAAGGCATGCCCATCATCACAAGGTTTACAAAGAGGGCCGAGCTGCAGACCAGAGGAAATTTGTGCATTTGTCCATGGATATGTGGCAGATTTGACAACGTTCTGTGTGTCTGGTGGATTATAATCATTTGTGCTGGCTAAATACACGTGATATACTGTATGATTGTTTCAGATGTTATAAATAATTTTACATAATCATTTTATCATTGTGTGTCAAGGGCCAAAGACAACTTGGCATCTAACTAATAATAAGGTACACCTTCAAAAACCATATATCAAATGAAATATGCACAACAGAACAACACATATACAGTATAGCACCGTGTAAGCTAAATGTGACATTTCCTTTAAAATGTTCCAAGAAACTTTCATCAAAGTTCTTATAGTACAACATAAAATTATGTGGTGCAGTATCCAAAGCTGTAACTAGCCATTCATTGATTAGGAAGAACATTAAATTAATTAAAAAAATTGTTAATTTTGGTCAATGGGGCAGATTACATTTTGAGGCAACATGTTCAAGTAGTTGAGAAGAAACAATCCCAGTAAACAGCAGTCACAGTGTCTTATCTGGCTGCAGCAGTGTTGTTGCTTGTGCTTTTTTCCCTTTTCAAGGGAACCGTGTTCTTCGAATGAGCAGAAGCTTTGGTTCGATTCCTGACAGATGTAGTAGCAGTGGGTTGGTTTGGTGACGGCTTGACGTCCTTTGCAGGACCACCAGAAGTAGTAGTCCTAGACTTCACAGGGAGCTCCACAGTGGCTCGGAGGGCAAGCGGCTGCTTGCGGGATTCGCTAACTGCAGTTCGCAGGGGCAGCCTGTGGGGTGAAGGACTAGCTATTCGGGTTGAAGAGAAAGTGCAGTTTGCAGTGCTCAAGCTGCGACGGGATGATGGCGGAATACAGGAAAGAGGCATGCGATTACTTCCACTTGACATGGTGGAGCGGGACAGTGTTGATTTAGATCTTGTGTGAAGTGCTGGAGCACTCGATCCTGATTGTGATTGCACTTTAGGACTAAGGTGAAAAACAAAACAAAATATTATCCACATAATGTATCACCTCGTCAACAGGGTTGAGAAAAATTTGTAATTAAATGCAAACCAGACTTACCCATTGCTTGCCTTATGCTTTAATTTTGCACTCCCAGCTTCGGGTTGGATAACCGGAGCTGCAACTACTAGTTTAGTTGAAGGTTTTCTTATTGGCGTGACTGGTCGCGGGATCCTGCTGTGCCACTCAGTTCGGTACTTTTCCTCAGCTTCCTTCTTCAGCCTGTTGATGGAATCATCAGATTCATGAATGTCTTCTTCTGACCCCGTAGTAGAAAGAGTCTCTGAAGGTCTCTTGGGCTCATCTCCACAAGATATCGAGGACGAAGTCCTCGAATTTAGTCTATTCCAGCGAACCTGGCGTTGTCGTTCCACGACTTGACGGGCCAGGTCTTGTTGCACAGCTCTTCTACGCAGTTGCTCTTTGGTGGACAGGGATTGATCTGATCCTGGATCCTCTTCCGGGAGTAGGATAGGGATTCGACTCTTGCTCCTTGGTCGTGGATGTTTAGAAACGTTCTCAAGTCTTGTGTTCTCCTCTTTTGGTTGCTTGTCCTGTTTGGATTCAGTTAATGAATCTTGATGGATAGGTTCCTTTGACTCTAAGGGTAGAGGAATCAGAAGGTCATCCTGTTTTTCACTGGTCTCATTTGGTCCACCAAGAACATTAAGTACCTGAGGTCCTTCTGTAAGAGTTTGAGAGGTGACTTCATTCCGGGCACTTGCTATTTCTTGAGAAAAGACTGGCTTGTCTTTTATGTTGTCTTCAACCTCCTCTGAAAGTTCAGGACCCTGTCCACCACTGGAAGACATGACATTCAGATGGCTTGTCTCTGCGATGTGTACAAAAGTTCGCTCCACTTTGGAGAAAGTGGGTGATGCAATTGAGGCTGAGGCCACTTGAGTTGTTGAGATGGTTACCACTGGTTTAGATGTTTGTATGGATGAATCCACAACAGTTGCATCTATAGGCCTCTCTGGCTGTTTTATCTCCTCCTCTAGTTGACCAACTTCATCTAACTGCTCATTTTGAGGTGCACCAGATCCTGCCACACCCTCATCCACTTCAGTCCCATTTATGGCATTTGGAGATTTCTTTGTGTCTCCCGGCGAAAACAAAACTAGGGTTTTTGAGACGTCCTCTTGGTCAGGATCTACATCAGCCACCGAACCCGGTTCTTTCGGCTCCTTGTGTGGATCGTCAGCCACTAAGGTGGATGGAGCTCCATCTTGACTACGTTCAGTGCTCTTTTCACTTGCGCCACTACTAGATTCACTCTTCGTGACATCGTCATCTCTGGGTCCCTCGTCTTGTGTCTCAGGTGGTGTGGCTGTAAAGGCCCGACGCTGGTGTAGGCTTCCTGTAAGCATGACGGTGAGGAAGTCGGCTCTCTTTGCCTGCAGTTTAGGAAGGATATGGAACATCTCCTTTTCTGAGGATGGGGATTTAGTCCTGTAGTCAGTGGGTGACAATAAAGGCTCACTCGGTGTTGGGCCCTAAAAGATAGCATAAAATTGCAAAAATTACATTGGTAAGGTGATATAAAACAATATGAGAATGAATGAGTTTTTGATTCAGTGAGATCTTTCTAAAAACTTTTTAACATTGAAAACCATACTTAGGGCCAGATTTACTAAACAGGGTAAATTAGCATTAGAACACAATTCGTAAAAGCACCGATGGAAGGGGAAAATTTTGTGTGTGATTTACTGACAATGCGCACATTATAGAACACAGTCAGATTATTTCCATAATGACCAACGCAATCCACCAAGAGCAGCGCAAATTACCGCCTGCTTTAAGACACGCTTTTGGTCATATATACTAGTAATTTGACATATTAGTAATATTAGTAATTAGTAATCTTATTCCAAAATGGATTAAATTAATTATTTTTCTCAAAATTCTACAAACAATACCCCATAATGACAACGTGAAATAAATTTGTTTTTACATTTTTCCAAATTTATTAAAAATAAACACCTTATCTGTAAGTTTTCATAGCCTTTGCTCAATACTTTGTTGAAGCACTTTTGGCACAAATTACAGCCTCAAGTCTTTTTGAGTATGATTCTCAAGCTTGGCAAACCTATTTTTAGGCAGTATCTCCCATTCTTTTTTGCAGTACCTCTCAAGCTCTGTCAGGTTGGATGGGGAGTGTCAGTGCACAGCCATTTTCAGATCTCTCCAGAGATGTTCAGTCAGATTCAAGTCTGGGCTCTGGCTGGGCCACTCAAGGATATTCACAAAGTTTTCACATAGCCACTCCTTTTTTATCTTGGCTGTGTGCTTAGGGTCGATGTCCTGTTGAAAGATGAACCGTCGCCCCAGTCTGGGGTCCAGAGTGGTCTGGAGCAGGTTTTCATCAAGGATGAATTGCTGCATTCATCTTTCCCTCAATCCTGACTTGTCTTGTAGTTCCTGCCGCTGAAAAACATCCCCACAACATGATGCTGCCACCACCATGCTTCACTGTAGGGATAGTATAGTATTGCCTTTTGGCAAACTCCGGTGGGCTGTAATGTGCCTTTTAGTGAGGAGTGGCTTCCGTCCTGCCACACTACCGTACAGGCCTGATTGGTGGAGTACTGCAGAGATGGTTGTTCTTCTGGAAGGTTCTCCTTTCTCCACAGAGAAATGCTGGAGCTCTTTCAGAGTGATCATCAGGTTCTTGGTCACCTCACCGACTAAGGCTCTTCTCCCCTGATCACTCAGTTTGGCCGGGCGGCCCCCTCTGGGAAGAGTCCTGGTGGTTCCAGACGTCTTCCATTTACGGATTATGGAGGCCACTGTGCTCATTGGGACCTTCAATGCTGCAGAATTTTCTGTACCCTTCCCCAGATCTATGCCTCATACAATCCTGTCTTGGAGGTCTACAGACAATTGCTTGGACTTCATAGCTTGGTGAAGTCTGAAGTCCAGAGCGCTCTGGAGCAGGTTTTCATCAAGGATGTCTCTGTACATTGCTGCATTCTTCTTTCCCTCAATCCTGACTAGTCTCTCAGTTCCTGCCACTGAAAAAACTTCCCCACAACATGATGCTGCCACCATCATGCTTCACTGTAGGGACGGTATTGGCTAGGTGATGAGCTGTGCCTGGTTTCCTCCAGACATGATGTTCAAACTTTGTTTCACCAGACCAGAGAATTTTGTTTCTTATGGACTGAGAGTCCTTCAGGTGCATTTTGGCAAACTTCAGACAAACTGTCATGTGCTGTTTACTGAGGAGTGGCTTCCGTATGGCCACTCTACCATATAGGCCTGTTTGGTGGAGGGCTGCAGAGATGGTTGTTCTTCTGGAAGGTTCTTCTCAGAAATGCTGGAGCTCTTTCAGAGTGACCATCTAGTTCTTGGTCACCTCCCAGAGAGAGGCCCTTCTCCCCTGACTGCTTAGTTTGGCCGGGAGGCCCCCTCTGAGAAGAGTCCTAGTGGTTCCAAACTTCTTCCATTTACGGATGATGGAGGCCATTGTGCTCACTGGGACCTTCAATGCTGCAGAATTTTTTTCTGTACCCTTCCCCAGATCTGTGCCTTGATAGAATCCTGTCTCGGAGGTCTACAGACAATTCCTTGGACTTTGTGGCTTGGTTTGTGCTCTGATATGCACTGTTATCTGAGGGACCTTTTAAAGACAGGTGTGTGCCTTTCCAAATCATGTTCAATCAACTCAGCTTACCACAGGTAGACTCCAATCAAGTGGTAGAATCATCTCAAGGATGATCAGTGGAAACAGGATGCACCTGAGCTCAATTTTGAGTGTCATGGCAAAGGCTGTGAATACTTATGTGCATGTGTTTTTTCGTTTTTTATTTTTAATACATTTGCAAAGATTTTTAAACTTCTTTCACGTCATTATGGGGTATTGTTTGCAGAATTTGGAGGAAAATAATGAATTGAATCCATTTTGGAATATGGCTGTAACATCAAATGTGGAAAAAGCACCCTTTTAGCGCTCATTCTGCTGCCGCAACCTGTTAGTAAATCTGGCCTTTACTGTATATGAGAAGATACAGTATTTCAAAATGCAGTTTCTACTGACTTTTTCCTAACCATTTAATGGACACTATCATTCCTATAAGTTGTACAACCACACAACACAACTGTTTTTTCTCAAAGACTTTAATTTTGTTTAAATTGTACACAAGCTTTTCAAGATTGTCTAGATTACATACATAAAAAAGGCACAAAAATGTGTTAAAGAATTTTCCCTTTTACAGCAGCCAGTCATATTTTGCTTTTTTTTTTTCAAGTGTATCCCAACATACAGGTTTTCTATACAATACATAGACTAAAACCAACCAGATAACATGCTTTTACGTCTACAGGACTCTTTCTTAGATGTACATATATCCTGTAATTTAAAAAAAGTTTAAAATACATGCTTTACTTGGAAATATTACAAGCATACTGTACAGTGATATTGTGATAGAAAAGGTAATATGCTTATTGTACATCAATCTAACAGATCATAGCCCATTTACATTACATAGCAATACCAGACCGTCATTGTAAATGGAAATCTCCATCTTAAGTGACTTGCCTGGTTACATAAAAAGTAAAATAAACCTTCTTCTGCAACGTATTTTTACACTTTACACTTTTAAATTAGCTGTTAATGTTGACACATAGTTGTTTTTAATTGCAAATATATTGAATACATTAAATATCGACCACAGTTGGTGCTTGTAACAGCTCCTTTTGGAGCTTATCTGTTGTTTTGTGTACATTGTTGCTTTTCAGCTGTGTATCGGTACCAACATACAGTAATAGAGTTCATTGCAGTTCATGTCAAGCTTCTCACAGCATATCACTCCCTGTGGGCAAGATTATGCTCCAAATGTCCTTGATCCATCACATCTGCCTACATACATTATATAGATTGACCCTGCAATCAACAAGATAATATACAACATGCACATTACAGCTATGATACAGCATCTTCCCTCATATAAAAGGTGTTACTGTGACAAAGGCATTGTGTATAGGCATAAAGTAAAACATATTAGACATAAGAGCAGTTCAGTGGGGTGTGACAGACTAAATTACTTTCTTTTTGGTATTTCAGAGCATCACATGCAGATGTTCAGGTAGAGATAAACTAAAAGGCCTTAGAAAATTTTGTAAACAGTGTATATAAACTAAATTGTAAACTTAAAATCATATTTTATGATGGTAGATATTGAAAGCACAAAGATGCTAATTTATTTGTCAATTAAATGTCAATTAAAGTTAATCACCAAGGCATAAAAAATTCTTACATTTTCATTTGCGTTCATGGACCAACTTCGTTTGTTAGTCATGCAAAAGCAAGGTTTTGAACAGCTGTGTCTTTCCAGTACATCCTGGTCAACAGACCTGGACAGTCTCAACAATATTGACTTTTCTTGCACCGCTAATGTCGGTGTTGTTTTTGTTAATTTACTGCTAAAAGCGTTGATGTAAACCAGGCAGAAGCAGATGTGCAAAACAAGTGCAAGAGTTAGCAGCCTGATTGGGTATATAAACAGTACATTCATGTGAGAAGCCAGTACCAGAAACATATTCAAAAACCAAGTCATTTTTGTGAAATGCATCATTTCTGTTCGAATTCAATTTCAAATACTTATTATTCACTCACTGAAGATGCACAGTTCAGTAAATGTGATCATAGAAAGGTGCAGAAAAACACTCTAAATGACTTGAGGTTTACACTAGTGTGAACAGATTTTGGCATACACTTTTATGAAATGTTTAGATTGTATTCTTTTATTATCTTTCTAATATGCTTCTAAACATTTCATTAGCAAAAAAAAAAAAAAAAATCATCAAATAAAAAACTTAGTAAAAGTAAATTAATGACCATTTCATCTGCTTTCCTGACATGAGGCAAGTATAATTCAATTATCCATATCCAGTCATACTCTTATGTCATATTGCCAAAAGATCTCCGCCTGCTACCACAATAACACTGCAAGAGCCTTTTTTCCATAACTCCATAACTTGAAGACTATTCAACGAAGGTGCTATTTAATCACTAAATGTCTTCTACTAATGTACATAATATTTTCTAGAATATGCCCTTATTTTCAATTCTCCTTTCAGAAGAAACCAAGGTGGATTTTAATTGAGAAAACGACAAAAGCACACCTCTCGTACCTCTCAAATCAATCCCACCACTCACATCTTATTGCAATCGATCACATTTTTTCGCCAAGGAAATAGTTATGGCTCCAATTCGGTGTCTTTTTTTAAAGTGCAACAGTGAGAAACAGTACTCAAAAGACCCTACAGCAGACTCGCACACATATTTTTGCTACTCGATAACAAATGACAACTCTGTGCATCCAACCCAAGACTAACTACGAGGTATTCGATGAGATATAATGCTTGCGTGGTGCATTCAAAGCTCTATGCACAGAAAGACAGTGAGGGAAAAATTATTTGATCCCCTGCTAATTTTTGTACGTTTGCCCGCTGACAAAAATGATCAGTTTATAATTTTAATGGTAGGCTTATTTAACCAGTGAGAGAGAATAACAAAACAAAATCCAGAAAAATGCATTTCCAAAAAGTTATAAATTAATTTGCATTTTAATGACTGAAATAGGTATTTGATCCCCTGTCAATCACCAAGATTTCTAGCTCCCAGGTGTCTTTTATACAGGTAACAAGCTGAGATTAGGAGCACTCTCTTAAAGGGAGTGCTCCTAATCTCAGCTTGTTAACTGTATAAAAGACACCTGTCCACAGAAGCAATCAATCAGACTCCAAACTCTCCACCATGGCCAAGACCAAAGAGCTGTCCAAGGATGTCAGGGACACGATTGTAGACCTACACAAGGCTGGAATGGGCTACAAGACCATCGACAAGCAGCTTGGTGAGAAGGTGACAACAGTTGGTGTGATTATTCGCAAATGAAAGAAACACAAAATAACTGTGAATCTCCCTCAGTCTGGGACCCCATGCAAGATCTCACCTCGTGGAGATTTAATGATCATGAGAACAGTGAGAAATCAGCCCAGAACTATACAGGAGGATCTTGTCAATTATCTCAAGGCAGCTGGGACCATAGTCACCAAGAAAACAATTGGTAACACACTACGCCGTAACGGACTGAAATCCTGCAGCACCCACAGGGTCCCCCTGCTCAAGAAAGCACTTGTACAAGCCCAATGAACAACTGAATGATTCAGAGGAGAACTGGATGAAAGTGTTGTGGTCAGATGAGAACAAAATCAAGCTCTTTGGAATCAACTTAACTCGCCGTGTTTGGAGGATAAGGAATGCTGCCTATGACCCCAAGAACACCATCCCCGCCATCAAACATGGAGGTGGAAACATTATGTTTTTATGCTAAGGGGACAGGACAACTCTACTGCATCAAAGGAACGATGGACGGGACCATGTACTGTCAAATCTTTGGTGAGAACCTCCTTCCCTTAGCCAGGGCATTGAAAATGGGTCTTGGATGGGTATTCCAGCATGACACTGACCGGAAACACATGGCCAAGGCAACAAAGGAGTGGCTCAAGAAGAAGCACATTAAGGTCCTGGAATGGCCTAGCCAGTCTCCAGACCTTAATCCCATAGAAAATCTGAGGAGGGAGCTGAAGGTTTGTTGCCAAACATCAGCCTCGAAACCTTAATGACTTGGAGAGGAAAAAGGATCTGCAAAAAGGAGTGGGACAAAATCCCTTCTGAGATGTGTGCAAACCTGGTGGCCAACTACAAGAAATGTCTGACCTCTGTGATTGCCAACAAGGGTTTTGCCACCAAGTACTAAGTCATGTTTTGTGACTCATTGTCACTCATTAAAATGCAAATCAATTTATAACTTTTTGAACGTTTTTCTGGATTTTTTTGTTGTTGTTGTTATTCTGTCTCTCACTGTTCAAATAAACCTACTATTAAAATTATAGACTGATCATTTCTTTGTCAGTAAGCAAACCTACAAAATCAGCAGGGGATCAATTACTTTTTTCCCTCACTGTATATGATTAAATAAGATATGGAAGCATCTTTATCTATACACCTTCATAAACAAACAAAAAATTCTATTTTTTTTTTTTGCTTTTGCTTACTTTATGGCTATAATACTTTTAATCAGTGACAGAGAAACCAAAATCTTTAATGTATGACTGCGTCTAAACAGCCAATTCATTGATCTCCAATTTAATTTGTAGAAGATAACCAGCATGACTCCAGCCTCCAGCATGCCACTCCATTGATTATAAAAGCGTAGACATATTATTCCCTTTTATTCCTATTTCAAACACTTTCATTTAACTTGCATAACATCTCCTTTGTGAGGCAAAGCACCTTTAGAGCACAGAAAAATTACAATTTCTTTGTAAAACGGAAAGCTTGTGTATGTTAGTAACATTATGTACTATGAACGATGTGTTTGACAACCTAAATTAACTTAAAAAAAAAATTAAATTAAACAAAGAATGACAAAAATCATCAAAAAAGTTTTTTTAAAAACTTTTTCATGTTTTTTTGCATGGAAGACAATGAAGTAACTTGCATATTAAAGGCAGCGGGTCACTGCAATGCAGAAATGAGGTACACAAACACAACTGCCGATAATGTCGAGAATTTTGGCTATGAATGCCTTTCCAGAGTGACTGAAATGACTAAAGCATCTGTTCATAACAAGCAGATATGAACAGCGTGTGTAAAAGCACGGCATTCCCATTGACGCATCATTCTTACAGCCCTCTACAGTTTATTGCATCAGAAAAGACTACGTCTTTCCTAAAAATAAATCATCGTCCTTTTAACGGAGTATGAGAAGAGACTACATCAGCTGTCCTCAGCTGTTCTTGTTCATTAGTTTGGCCAGCATCTGCTGGATCTGCAGTCGGGAAACGTTGAGCATGGAGTGCCTGCTGCGCGGACTTCCAGGCGGCTGCAGGGGAGCGTGACGTCTCGAGCCCGTCCGCATGTTGTTGTGAGCCGGGCTGCTTTCGGCCGAGCGGCTGCGCTGGATGAAGGATGCTCCGGCGTGAGGGTACTGCTCGGTCTCCAAAGTGGAGGATGAGAAGACGTAGGAGGCGAGACGTCGTAGTTGGTTGGAACGCGGGCCCGAGTGCGGCCTGTCATCGTCCATCTGAAATAAAACGAGAAAGACGTGCGTTGAAGTTCATGAGCTTAATGGAGGACTTGTATTTGTAACATTTAAGGCATCTCCCCAGTCGCATGCAGTGAGGAGAACGCCAGACACTCAGAGGAAAGAGAGAAACGGTCTCTCTTTACACAGACCTACAATGGGTTGCCTGGAAACAAATTTTCACATTTTCACAAGAGACAAAGCTAAAGGGATAGCTATGTTTTTTCTTTTTGGTTGGGCGGCCAACATTGAGAGCCTCTTTATTCCACAGAGGCTGTTCGTTTGATGCAGATCCACCTCTCAAAAATGTGCCATATGTTTGACAAAAGTACTTTAACCATCATCGTCTGAAAAAACCATCGCTGTAAATGCGAACGAATTAAGAAAAATGACTCGTCAGGCATACGGACACAAACACACATGGATAAAAATGGGTAAATATGGATAAAATGATGACAGAACGTAAAGCAAATCAGAAAAAACAATGAGCAAGTTCATCAAACAGGTACAAAAGGGACTAGCCTAAACTGTGCTTACCGCAAACACCTCTTTCACTCTTCTTTTGTGGCTCCAGCGACAGCCTTGGTTTTTTCTCCGTGGGTGAAATCAACGTGTCATACGTGATTTTGAGCGAAAGGCCGAGCAAAAGGCGGTGGGCATTTAAAAGGTGAAGACTGCTGGGAAAGTGAGCATCCTCATCTGTTTTGATTTGAGGTTTTGGCTTTCATACAAAAGAGACAATCCAGCAATCTCAGTTCAGCTTGAAAAGGCTGTGATTGTGCTTATAGCGAAACAAAGTACAGGGCAAATTTTTCCAAAGATTATTTAGAAAAATGGCCCAAATTATATACTTCACATCTTTGCGTTCTGCTACATTTCCTTTTGTCTAAATGAGAAGAATAAAAACTGGCTGACTTTTGAGATGAGCTGGTCTACAATATGTCATCTGGCTCTCCCTAGTGGTAAAGAGCGGCTGAAATCTTTTCACACATCTTGTTTTGGACTATGAGGGATGACAAACATTCAAATATGAAAATGAATAACTTTAATGTGAATTAGAGCATTTTTTACTGAGCGGTTCAGTGCTGAGCATCCAAAAAAAAAGGCAAACCACAGTCAGAATTAAGAAATTTGTAAAAACGCTCAGCAGTAGACCTCTCATTGTCAACAATGCAGTCAAAGACACAAAGACAAATTATTGAGGGACAAGATAGATGTAGCCCTAAATCGCATTAGCAAAGATCTGGTTTAGCCTTAGAGATCAAGAGTCACTTGTGTTTGTTCCTGTGAAATCTGTTGAAAACAAACTCATCTAGCAATTTATCTGGAAAAAAATAAAAATTAGGCTATGTACACACTGCAGCTACTGTAAATACGGTTGTCACTCCTCTTCTGTTCTGTTCACACTGGGTTTGGTTATTTACAGGAGTGACAACTGAATTAAAACATTGAAATCACTTCTCACATTTGACCCTGGACCACAAAACCAGTCTTGAGTATATTTGTAGCAATAGCCTACAATACTTTTATGGGTCAAAATTATCATTATTTCTTTTATGCCAAAAATCATTAGGATATTAAGTAAAAAATCATGATATGAAGATACTTTGTAAATTTCGTACCATAAATATATAAAACTTAATCTTTGATTAGTAATATTCAGTGCTAAGAACTTTATTTGGACAACTTTAAAGGCGATTTTCTCATATTTTGATTGTTTTTCACCCTCAGATTCTAGATTTTCAAATGTTGTCCTATTCTAACAAACCATACATCAATCAAAAGCTTATTTATTCTGCTTTCAGATGTTTTAATCTCAGTTTTGAAAAAAAAAATTGACCCTTATGACTGGTTTTGTGGTCCAGGGTCATAAATGTTAAAGGGAGAGGTCGCCCAAAAATGAAAATTCTGTCATTATTTCCTTACAAAGACAGGTTTGGAATGACATGAGTGTGAGTAAATGATAACAGAATTTTCATCTTATCAACTTTCAGCAAGTAAGATTTTAATAAAGGGTTAGTTCACCTAAAAATGAAAATTAGCCTATTATTTACTCACCCTCCAGGCATCCTAGGTGTATATGACTTCCTTCTTTTAGACGAATCCAATCGGAGTTATATTAAAAATTGTTCTGGCTCTCCCAAGCTTTATCTTGACAGGGGGTAGGTGTTTCTCTTCTTCAGTCCAAAACAAGTCCAATAAAGTGCATCTATCCATAATAAAAAGTGTCTCACGTGGCTCCAGGGGGTGAATAAAGGCCTCTTGTAGCAAACTGATGCATTTTTGTTAGAAAAATATCCATATTTAAAACATAATAATCACTTTAATCTAGTTTGCACCAACTGTTGTACACGGAAGCAGCTCCAGGTGGATGATATAGGACGTCAGAAACAAAGATTTGTAAAGCAAAATGTTGGAGGATTTCGATATAAGCCAAAAGGAGTTTTTCCTTTGCTAAAGTAAGTAAACTTTGCTAACTTTGCTCCTGTAAACAAACAAACAAACTTTTTAAAGGCGCATGCGCAACACTGACGTCCTATGTCATCTGCCCGGAACAGCTTCCTTGTACGACTGTTGGCGCACACTAAATTAAAGTGATTATTAAGTTTTAATTATCGTTTTTTTTTTCTTACAAAACTGCATCAATTCACTACAGGGGGCCTTTATTCACCCCCTGGAGCCGTGTGAGACACTTCTTATAATGGATATATGCACTTTATTGGACTTGTTTTGGACTGATGAAGAGAAACACCCACCCATTACCATAATAAAGCTTGGGAGAGCCAGAACCATTTTTAATATAACTCTAATTGGATTTGTCTGATAGAAGAAGTCATATACACGTAGGATGCCTGGAAGATGAGTAAACAATGGGTTAATTTTCGTTTTCGGGTTGAAAGCTTTTGCCTTTTAAATCATGTAGTGTGTACAAACGCTTAAACAGCTAGTTGATGCAATGAGATCAGCATGAGCACAAACACAACATGGACCCTTAATAGACAATGGTTTCATAACAAATGGCATACGATTATTTTGGTTTCTTGTCTACAAGCTTTTGTGAGCAAGATGTAAAATATTCCTGTGGTTACATCTATATTTCAAGGCCTTAGTAAGAAAGACTCATTATTCTTTGCATATGATAATAGCTTATTGAAATGCATTTCTACCTCGCAAATCTCTGCAGTGTGTACATGACCTTAGAGCAGTTTGAATACCCTCTTAGTTACAGCTGAGCTTCTGCATACAACAAATGTTCAAAATACCAACCGTGAACAAAGAAGAACCATTATATTGTACCAAATCATGTGAAAACCAAATGTTCGATGGTCAGAAAAGAAGAGATGAGGCATGAGTCTGTGTGTCAGACATAGTGAATTATAGAGAGAGTGACAGACGGAGAGAGAAGAAAGGGAGGAAGAAATAGTCCCACACCCTGTGAGACAACAGCACCACCCCATCAGCACTGGCTTTATATTTTGTAAAAGTGCTATAAACATATCTTAAGCTAGTCCAACTCTCCAGAACCAGTATTTCATGTTCGCTCTTTGAATAAGTAGGAAGGGAACAAATTTCTTTCTAAGGTAAAAGAAATCTCTGATGTTGCCCATTCTCTGTATATGGTGGGTGGCACCTCAATTAAAGGATTAGTTCACTTCCAGAACCAAAAAATTAGTTCTGTTCATGTCTTTCTTTCTTCGTAAAGAAATTATGGTTTTAGAGGAAAACATTTCAGGAATTGTATCCATATAGTGGACTTCAACGCGAGTTTGAACTTTCAAAATGCAGTTTAAATGCAGCTTCAAAGGGCTCCAAATGATCTCAGCCAAGGAAGAAGTGTCTTATCTAGAGAATCCATTGGCTATTTTCTCAAATAAATTAATATTTATACATTTTTTAATCACAAATGCTCGTCTTGTTAAGCACCATTGAAGTCCACTATGTGGATTTTTTTTTTTTTTTTTTTTTTAAATAATTTCTTTACGACTGAAGAAAGAAGGATATGAACATCTTGGATGACAAGGGGGTGAGTACAGTATTCTGTACATTTTTGTTCTGGAAGTGAACTAATCCTTTAAAGGAGGATGGAAAGTGCTCCAAAGAGAATATTAAAATGTTGTTATATATTTTACACAATGTAATACAAACATATATAATGCTAAAATCCTGACACTACTGTTCAAAAATATTTTAAAAATGTTTTTAATAAGTTTCTTATGCTCACCAAGGATGCATTTATTTAATTCAAAAACACAGTAAAACTTTAATAATGTAAATCATTGTTACAATTACAATCCAAATGTAAACGTTCAGGATTTTTTTTTTTTTTTTGATTAACATAAAGCACAAAAGAACAGCATTTATTAACAGATTTTTTTGTAATATCATAAATGTCTTTACTGACACTTTTGGTCAATTTAATACATCCTTGCTGAATAAAAGTATTAATTTTATTTAAAAAAATATTTAAATGGTAAATTATTGTCAAATGTATTAAATTAGTACTGAATTGTGTAAAATATAAAATAAAAAAATGCATTAAAATATTTAAATATACACCAAAATATTTGGAACGGTAAGATTTTGAATGTTTTTCAAAAAAGTCACTCTCCTTACTGAGCCTGCATTTATTTGATCCAAAGTACAGCAAAAAACTGTACAATTTTAAAATATTTTTACTATTTAAAATAACTGTTTTCTATTTGAATATATTTTATAATGTAATTTATTCCTGTGATTTCAAAGCTGAATTTTCAGCATCATTACTCTCATGATCCTTCAGAAATCATTCAAATATTCTGACTTGCTGCTCAAAAAAACATTATTATTATTATGTCGAAAACAGCTGAATTTTTTCAGGTTTCTTTTATGAATAAAAAGTTCAGAAGGACAGCATTTACCTGAAATAGAAATCTTTTGTAACATTATAAATGTCTTTGTCATCACTTTTGATCCTTGCATCCTTGCTAAATAAAAGTATTAATTTCTATAATTTCTTTCCCAAAGGAAAAAAATAAATAAAATACTGACTCCAAGCTTTTGAATGGTATAGTGTATAGTTACAAAAGCTTTTATTACAGATGAATGTTGATCTTTGGATCAATCAAATAATGTACTGTTTTAAATATTAATAATAATAATGAAATGTTTCTTAAACAGTAAATCAGCATGATGATTGATTTCTGAAAGATCATGTGACACTGCAGACTGGAGTAATGATGCTGAAAATTCACTTTGATCACAGGAATAATTTACATTTTAAAATATATTTAAAAAGAAAGCAGTTATTTTAAATCGTACACATATTTCACAATTTTACTGCTTTTGCTGTACTTTGGATCAAATAAATGCAGGCTTGGTGAGCAGAAGAGACTTCTTTATAAAACAAAAATAATCTTACTGTTGAAAACTTTTGACTGGTATTGTATATTAATAACATTTTGAAAACACATGTCACTGATTTGCAAGCAGAGAATTAACAATATAGCAAGATGCAATAAAAAATGCAGAAACCACAATATAGTGTTCCTGCCATCTCATGTGAAATTTCATTATCATTAACTTCATTATTAGCTGATAAAATCCAGTCTTCAATGCATGCAAAGTATAAACCTAGTAAAGCAAGTGTAAAACATCTGGACCACCACCATCAAATATTTTCAACCTTATTCACCTCAACCCCCCAACGCACTCCATCTTTAGCATAAGAATGTCAGTGCAGCTTAATCAGGACAATCTTACCTGTCTCTGAGGTCCGTTGGTGTCTGACTCTCTTCGCCGTGGCCTTCCGGAGGGTAGCGAGTGGCAGGGTGACTGCACAGGGCTCTCTGCTGATGTTGACTGGCCTTTCCCGCTCCTCCTGGACGCCTCCTCCTCCGTAAGAGGCAGCATGCCTCGGGTAGTATGGTCGCCATGTGACATCTTGGGTCTGACTGACGGATCTCTATGTCTCCGCCGCTCTTCTCCTTCCTCCAGAGGGCGTAATTCCTCCGGCTCCTCATCTGTAGTGCCGGAAGTAGTGGGCTCAGCCCCTGGGAGATGGTGGAAGTCTCTGAGCTCCATTTCTTTGTCTATGATAACCCACTCTTTGCTGTCAAAGTCTTCTTCTTCCGCAAGTGGGACAGAACGGATGAAGGCATTGCTGTGGGCTTCCTGGTCCACCGATGCAGACGCCTCATTACGACCACGGTCTCCACGGCAGCCATCGACGGACAGCATCTGAGCGGGCTGGGAGGAGTAAACGTGCCGAGAAGGAGAACCAAGGATGTCCATTCGAGAGCTAAGAATGGAATAAATTATGAATGCTAAATGATACAGAAAATATAAGTACGCTGCTGTTCAAAAGTTTGGGATCAGTACGATTTTTAAAGAAGCCTTTTCTGCTCATCAAGGCTGCATTTAATTGATTAAAAATACAGAAAAAAACTGTGATATTGTGAAAAAATATTGCAATTTAAAATACTGTTTTTTTATTTGAATATATTTTAAAATAGATTTAATTCCTGTGATGCAATGTTGAATTTTCAGCATTATTACTCTGGTCTTTAGTGTCAAATGATCCTTCAGAAATAATTGTAATATGTTGATTTATCATCAATGTTGGAAACAGTTGTGCTACCTTCAATTGGTTTTTGAACCTGTGATATTTTTTTAAGGATTCTTTGATGAATAAAATGTTAAAAAGAACAGCATTTATTTAAATGAGAAATCTTTATTAACAATATACACTACTGTTTCAATTTTAGGGTCAGTATTTTTTTTTTTCTTTCTTTCTTTTATTCAGCAAGGGTGTGTTAAATTGATGAATTGTTTTATTCTTTTAAAGTTTTTATTCATCAAAGAATCCTGAAAAAAGTATCACAGGTTCCAAAAAAATATCAAGGAGCACAACTGTTTCCAACATTGATAATAAATCAGCGTATTAGAATGATTTCTGAAGGATCATGTGACACTAAAGACTGGAGTAATGGCTGATGAAAATTTGGCTTTGCATCACAGAAATAAATTACATTTTAAAGACTGTTTTTTGAAATTGCAATAATATTTCATAATATTTATTGAGCATAAGAGCATGACGAGCTTTAAAACAAATTATATAAACTTATATAAAAAAAAATATTGATTATGAATTGGCACTGACCAAAATATTATGTAACAATAAATTACATTACTTCAAATGTCAACATTATATATATATATTTATAATTTGATTGGATTATATGCACTACTGTTTAAAAGTTTGGGGTCAGTAAATAAAAAAAAAAAAATCTTATATGCTTACCAAGGCTTTAAATGCATGCATTCGATAAAAAATGTCAAATATTACAATAATTTTAAGTAACGGTTTGCTATTTTAATATATTTTGGAATTTAATTTATTTCTGAGATAGAAAAGCAGAATTGTTATTACTCTAGTCTTCAGCGTCACAGGATCCTTCAGAAAGAATTATATGCTGATTTGCTGCGTAAGAAACATTTCTTTTTCTTCTTCTTAAGGTTAAAAACAGTTATATATGATGCTTTTTATTTTAGTGAAAACAAACTGTGATACTTTTTTTTTTTTTTGTTGATTAATAGCAAGTATAAAATGACAGTGCTCATTTAAAACATAAATATTTTGTAACATTTTAAATGTCTTTACTGTCACTTTGACCAATTTAATGCATCATTCCTAAATAAATGTATTATGTGTCTTTCAAAACAAAAAAATCGTAGTGGTCCCAAATTCCAAACTGTTTCAATGCCAATATTTGAATAATCCTGTGAATTAAAACTTTACCAATAAAAAACAGCTTACTTATTATAATACAATCTTAAAATATATATGACAAAACAGCATCACATTACATATTATGTCTCAAAACAGTAAAACTAATATTATTAAATGCATTGGACAAATCCTAAGTAAATTTATCACCCACCGTTGTCCGTAACCATCCCGTCCATCAGCGGCAGATATTCGGTCAGATTCAGGGCTGTTGACCCGTCGATACCTGAGCGAGTGCATCTGCACACCTGCAGAGTCCAAACCCCTTTGTGGCGACACAGGACACACACCCCGGCTACCATCTTCCTCTTGACCTCCCTGCAACATTAAATCAATCAACATTTAAGTGAAAATGATTTATAAAACTTCAAATAAATCATTACATCTAAGTTGTTTTACTCTACAGTAGTTGGTTGGATTGTGGTCATTGTACAGCTCTGCACCTTTCCAAGGTTAATCCTGAGTTTGTTCCGATTGAAGTCCGTCTCCTCCCATCCATCTGCGTCCGTAGGTAACTGGCTGCCATCAGCTGGCCGACCAGAAGGAATGGGAGGGGCATTTTCTTGGTCGCTTAGGTGCTCATCCTGTACAACGTCATCTGTGTTTTCCCTCTGATGGTCACCTGGCATCGGGGTCACATTTATAACCCTAAAGGTCGAAGAAAAGACAATCAATGCCAATAACAAAAAAACCTTGAATGACCTTAAAAATGTTTTTAGGGAAACCTACTTGAAAACTTTATTTATTTATTTATTAAAATATGACACGCTTCACCTTTAAAGAGTCATTTTCTGTAAATGTCACCCAGAGTTTCAAAAATACAGCGTCAGAGGGGGAACTCCTTTAAAAGTCAACAGACATTTTTCTTTTTCATGGTAAAATGTTTTTCATGTCCTGGAGCAATACAACAACTTTGCCTTAACAGAACTGCAGTGGACTAAAATAAGTCGGTGACATTTCCATCAGAAGCAAGTTTTTCGCCTCTCTGAACATATAAACCTACTGAAAACTATAATGTTTCAAGAAGCACTGGATGTTTGTGACCACTAAATCAAAAAACAGTCAATTTATCAGTATGCAAATAACAGTAATTAAAGGAGAACTCCGGTGTGATATTGACCTAAAGTGTATTGAATCATGATACCGAGTGTGAACGTACCTTGCATATTTAATCTCGGTTTGTGTCCAGCTGTCCGAAATCTGGGGTCAGTTAGCCGATGCTCACAACAGGTTGTCAATGAAAGTCAATCGGGCATCGAAGGAGCCATGTTAATAAATCACTGTTTTACGCCATTTACGAGGCACAAAGTAGCTCCACACTTCATCGGTAGACTTCCTAGGGCCCTGACATTTAAAACGAGACATTGAGAACTCAGGAAAAGCACCGGTAGTTTATTTACAAGAAGATTTATACAGACATCTTCCACCAGGAACAGAGCAGTCGCCGCCATCTTAAATGTAGTCACGATAAGTCGAGTGTCAAGCACGAAGGAAACTACAACCTGATACGTTGATAACCTGATAAATTCATTGGTGCTCCACACTCGATTTATCGTGACTAAGTTCAGGATGGCGGCTACCGGATTTTCTTTCCCAGGTACTGTCTGTATAAATCTTCTTGTAAATAAACTACCGGTGCTTTTTCTGAGTTCTCAATGTCTCGTTTTAAATGTCAGAGCCCTAGGAAGTCTACCGATGAAGTGTGGAGCTACTTTGTGCCTCGTAAATGGCGTAAAACAGTGATTTATTTACATGGCTTTTCCGATGCCCTGTTCACTCTCATAGACAGCCTGTTGTGAGCATCGGCTAACTGACCCCAGATTTCGGACAGCTGGACACAAACCGAGATGAAATATGCAAGGTACGTTCACACTCGGTATCATGATTCAATACACTTTAGGTCAATATCACACCGGAGTTCTCCTTTAAGTAAAACAAAGAAGACAACAGATTCAAGCTTGTGTATTTTTTCATTGCTTGTGTATTTCAGACTGTAAGCATGTCTTTTTATCCATCTGTACGGCTTTTACACCACAATGTGCGACAAATAACAAAGCCCCCCGAGACACCGTCTGTGAATTAGTGTGGGATTTCTTAAGTTCCAGGCATGTATGTGTGTTTGTGTTAGTGTACACGAGTATCTTTAACAATAAAGCAAGTGTGACAGATAGATATAGTTGTATTTTCTTGGTTAAATAAACATTGCTTACACTATCAGGGAAAAAAAATCTATTATTACAATATACATTTGAGGTTAAAAGTTTATATTCACCTTGTAAAATTTGCAAAATGGTAATTTTTTGACCAAAATAAGAGGAATCATACAAAATGCATGTTATTTTTTTTTTAGTACTAGCCTGAATAAGGTATTTCAAATAAAAGATGTTTACATATAGTCCACAAGAGAGAAAATAATTCATCTTTTGAGGACAACTGAGGGACTCATATGCAACTATTACAGAAGGTTTAAACGCTCACTGATGCTCCAGAAAGAAACACGACGCATTAAAAGCTGGGGGTGAAAACTTTTGAACAGAATGAAGATGTGTAGATTTTTCTTATTTTGCCTAAATATCATATTTATTTTCATTTAGTACTGCTCTTCAGAAGCTACAGAAGATACTTACATGTTCCCCAGAATACAAAATAAGTTAAATTTACCCTGATCTTCAAATTCAAAAAGTTTTCAGCCCCCTTGCTCTTAATGCATCGTGTTTCCTTTTAAAGCATTAGTGAGCGTTTGAACCTTCTGTAATAGTTGCATATGAGTCCCTCAGTTGTCCTCAGTGTGAAAAGATGGATCTCAAAATCATACAGTCATTGTTGAAAAGAGTTCAAATATGCAAAAAAGCTGAAAAACCAAATAATTTATGGCACCTGAAAGATTTTTCTGAAGAAGAGCGGGCGGTTTACGTTTTCAACGGGGTCATTTTTATAAATTCAACTATTATTTTCTCTTGTGGACTACATGTACACTTCTTGGATGTGAAATATCTTATTCAGGTCAGTACTAAATAAAAAATAACATGCATTTTGTATGATCACTCTTCTTTGGGTCAAATAGTTTTGCAGATTCTGCAAGGTGTATGAAAACTTTTGACTGTATTTTCAACTGTATTTTATTTGTTAACTTGTGTTCAGCTATTCTTTTTAATAGTTAACTTTTAACTATTTTTGATTTTTTTCAGATCATCAGTCATCAAAGCTCTGTAAATATTGGTCATAGACAGAGATTTACTTTAAAGTTCAACAAGCTGATTACTCACTAACATTAAACTCCCACAGATCATGTTTTCATGCCATTTTAAGTCTTAATTTGACATAACAAAGTGGTTATATCTAAATGTGTGAGTTGTTTACTTACTTTTTTAATTTATTCTTCTCATTAACGCCATTATATTGTTCATTCGGACTGATTCACCAAAGCAGAACGCGCACAAACACAAGAGGCCCCCCACCAAACTCATTGCACGCTTTAGGGGATCTGTTAAAACTCATTGGGCTCAGGGGAGGCAAGACAGACGTAGAATCCCGCTGTAACTTTACCTGCTGGTGCTGTTAGACAATGTTTCTTTAGTAAAACAAGTGATTTATAGACTTCTTAATGTTATATTTTGTAATACTGGCTTTATTTTTGTACCACAAATTTTTCTCTCATCCACTATTTTGAGAAGACACTGCCTCCCTTGCCTCCTCAGTGGAAATGCCCCCTCACGTGTAACATGTTCACACATGCATGCGGTTCTTACCCAACCATTGCCGCTGTAGGCCGTGTGTTCTGCTGTGCTGCTGTCGGTGTGGTGGCAGACATCATGGAGTCCGTCCCACTTTTCTCCCAATCATATGGCTCGTTCTCTGTGATGATGCGTTCTTTCATGCTGTTCTCGAACACTGACATCAGGAGCTGACATAGAAAAGACACCACAGGAAAGACCGCTCATGTTGTATCAACAGAATAGCAATAACATTTTAGAAAAGTACTGCATACTATGTGTAGAGAGAGTTTTTTGGTCTAGGTACCTGATAGTCGGGTTTGGTGTAGTAGTCAAGGCCTAAAACATGCTCCAGGAAGACATTAAACTCTGATGGCATGTGTTTAAGCAGCATCCTATGATCATAGCGCTCCTTAATCTGGCCCACTTGCTCCTAAATGACGCATATGATCAAACAATAGATTTCAGTGGTCTGAAATTTCATGATATTGGATCAAATAGATTTTTCAAATCAGGTAAGAGAAAACAGAACACCTTGTCTTTGATTTTCCTCCACGGCAGCTGCCCAGCAGCAAATTCAACCAGCATGTAAAACAATGACCATAAGTCATCATGGCGACCCATTTCCTATAAAAACAACACCAGAATTCTTTAAAATTAAAAAGGAAATAGAATAAGATGACTGTATCTTCTGTAAAATACATTGTTTGATATAAGTTCACAGTAAGCTGACTTAAATTAAGCACTTACTTTGTTTTTATGTGCATTCACAGATGCATATCTAACAGTCCCGCGAAATCCTGCAACAGTTCTGGGCTGAAAGCAGAATTGTATTAGGAAAAATCTGTCATTGATAAATGTATCTATAATACTTGTTAAGATGTTATAATTACTGTGTAATTTTATGGATTCTAACTTTCATTAGTGTAGCAACATGAGAGGGACACACAGTACACAACACACTCTGAAAGAAGAGGCACCATGACTTTGCCCAGGGACTGAACATGGCGTTCCATTCTTCCAGAACAGTGAGCACGCAACACCTTCCCTCACGTAAATGTACCTGTGTGTCTGTGTGCGCATGAGAGTGTGAGTCCCAATGGGTCTCTCTCACAAACACGCTCTAATTTCTTTTTGATTAACTGAATGACATGACAAGCAGCATCTGTTTCAGAACAAATGACATTTCAATTGGATGCAGTTAATTTTCTCTTGTCGTGTTCACTGTTTTATTGCCAATTATAGAGGCTGCACTTTTGCTGAACATAAAGGTCAAACTCTTGAAAAGAAATCTCACAAGCATTATTCGACATGAATTTATTAAATGGGCTTATTAAATGTATTATGTTAAATCAACTTTCCTTTGGATAAGAACATGATTAAGAATCATATGTAAAATTAAATGTGGAATGAATATTATGTGTAAAACTTTCAATTCATTTTATTCAATTGATTTATTCCAATAAATATCAACATACACTATATTGCCAAAAGTATTGGGACATCCCCTTCTAATGACGAGGTTGAACTACTTTAGTAATTTTCATGGGTATAAATCTTAATGTTTAAGCATGTAATGATATTCTACGGAAAATTGTGTGCTTCTATTATAGCAACAGTTTGGACACAACCCTTTTCTATTCTAACATGACAATGCCTCTGTGTATAAAGCAAGGTTCAAATAGAAATGATTGATTCAGTCAGTGTGGAAGAACTTGACTGTTCTGCATAAAGCCAAATCCTAATCCCATCTGAACTCCTCTGGTGTGACTTTAAATGCAAGCTTGAGCCAAAAACTCATTACCAAACACCAATGACTTGTACATATGGGTACAGTCATTTTAGACACTTCCAAAACTGGTGCAACATAGATAGAAATACATTTTTTAAATACATGAATTATGCTTCCATCTTTGTTGCCAAAGAAGTGCCTTTTTCTGTTCTAAAGAAGGGGGTGTCCCAATACTTTTGTCCATATAGTGTATGCACAAGTCATTGGTGTTTGGCCAATTTCCTAGAATATCATTAAATGCTTAAACATTCAGATTTGTACTTGTGGAAATTACTAAAGTAGTCAAACCTTTTATTAGAAGGGGGTGTCCTAATACTTTTGGCAATATAGTGTATAATATATACACACTACCAGTCAAAAGTTTTTGAACAGTAAGATTTTAATGTCTTTTTTTTAAAGAAGTCTCTTCTGCTCACCAAAGCTTGTATTTATTTGATCCAAAATACAGAAAAAGCAGTAATATTGTGAAATATTTCACTATTACTGTATTATAATAACTGCTTTCTTTTTTAAATGTAATTTATTCCTGTGATCAAAGCAAAATTTTAGCATTATGACTTGAGTCTTCAGTGTCACATGATCCTTCAAAAATCATTCTAATATGATTATGCTGTTCAAGAAACATTTTTATTATTATTATCATTTTTATCAATATTTAAAGCTTTTTTTATTAAGTTGAGAACATATTTTTCATGTTTCTTGGATGAATAGAAAGATCCAAAGATCAGCATTTATCTGAAATAAAAAGCTTTTTGTAACATTATACACCTATACCATTTAAGAGCTTGAAGTCAGTATTTTTTGGGGGGAAAGAAATTAATACTTTTATTTAGCAAGGATGCTTTAAATTGATCAAAAGTGATTATAAATAGATTTATAATATTACAAAAGATGTATATTTCAAATAAATGCTGTTCTTCTGAACTTTCTTTTCATCAAAGAAACCTAAAAAAATGTGCTCAGCTGTTTTTAATGTAATAATAATAATAAATGTTTTTTTAAAAGCAGCAAATATTAGAATGATTTCTGAAGGATCATGTGACTGGAGAAATTGTGTTAAAAATTCAGCTACGAAATAAATTACATTTTAAAATATATTCAAATAGAAAACTGTTATTTTAAATAGTTAAAACATTTCAAAATTTGACTGTTTCTGCTGTACTTTGGATCAAATAAATGAAGGCTTGGTGAGCAGAAAAGACGTCTTCAAAAAAACATAAAAAAGCGATGTCTAAAAGTAAATTTAGATAACAATTTGTGATTTTCATAGTATTTCATACTGTGAATAAGCTATAAAACGAAGATGAAAGTTCCATGAAGTCACTCACAATGAAAGTCTTTCCATTGGTGAGAGTATGGGGAGAAGGGAACAGATGGAGAAATACGTCAGACATGCACGTCATAACTTAAAACCCCAAACGAAAACTGCAAAAACAAGACAAGATGGTCAAACAAAAGAAAAAGCAGAAACAATGCACCAGGCAAAATTATACAAATGACCCCCATGCAATTCACTTCAAATGTGTCCATAGAAAATGTTAGTACAACAATTAAAAATATGTAACATCAACGAATATTAACAAAGAAATAAACAAACAAACATGGCAGCATGACTCAGGAACTTAATTGTCCTATTCATACTGTACGCTTTCAACAGAAGGCGACATTTACAGTCCTGAGGACACCAAAACTATTTATAATCCTGAAATGATTTATTCATATCTCATAAATGTGATGCACAACAGAATGGTTGCAAAACCACATCAAGGACATTTCGTCACACTAAAATTACAGCCTGGTTGTTATCTGTTTAACATTTTAAAGTATTTTTAATCTGCTGCAGTAAAAGACAACAGCTCTTGAAGATTGCAGAGAAAAACAGAGCCAAACCACTTTACTGCTGCAGCACTGAAGTAGAATAGATAGATAGATAGATAGATAGATAGATAGATAGATAGATAGATAGATAGATAGATAGATAGATAGACTAAAGCATGACGTTCTGTTTCCTGCCTGAATCGATGAGTACAGCTGACTCAGCTGTGCAGAGAGGAAAGGCGAAAGAGAATGAGGGGAAAACAGAGATAGAGCGAGCGAGAAAGAGAGAGAGCTGAAAATATTACACCCTCTCAGGCTGAACCTGGGGGCATTGCTCACTGATGCATGCAGTCTTATTAAATATTCATACCGCTGCACTAAAACCTGCACATACAGAGAAACAGAGAGATAGTGTGAATATGGAGGAGAGAGGAACATGTGCGAATGAAGAGCTCTTTGTGATGAGCTAAAAGAGGAAACAGCCCAGTGCCTGATTCAGAGAGCTCTGTAAACCTCTCATGAGCTTTCAGCTCGTCTCTCTGCCAGAGAATAAAGCCTTTTTATTGCTCAAATAAATCTCAGCCGCTTCTTAATAAAACAAGACCTTCGGGGTCAATCAAAAGACAGCTTAATATCATGGTAGTATTGTAATCAATAACACTGAATGACAGAGATGTCATTTTTGATGTACTTTTATTATTCAGTACATATGTGACCACAAAACCAGTCTTAAGTAGCATGGGTATCTTAGTAGCAATAGCCAAAAATACATAGTATGGGTCAAAATGAAATTTTGTACCATGAATATATATAAAAATTAAATTTTTGATTAGTAATATGCATTGCTAAGAACTTCATTTGGACAACTTAAAAGACGATTTTCTCAATATTTAGAATTTTTTGCCAGATTTTCAAATATTTGTATCCCGGCCAAATATTGTCCTTTCCCAACAAACCATACATCAATGGAAAACTTATATTAAATTTAAAAAATGTGACCCTTATGACTGGTTTTGTGGTCCAGGGTCACATATATACAATAAGTATTATTAACCAGTAAATAGTAAATCAACAATGAATAATACTAAAAAGCAATTAAACTGTGACATACCGGTCTGACTTCTCCATTGGTGTTTGTATACTGTCGTGCAAGCCCAAAATCTAGCATATAACATTTCCTGTATGTTGAAGGCAGCCTTCCCATGGCAAAATTTGACTGGAAAGAAAATCCAAAATAAATACTCAATAAATAAAATCACTTCTGGAAACCTAATGACAGTGTTGCATTGTGTTATTATTTTGAAGGCAATTACTGGAAAGCTATTAAACATTACCGGTTTAATGTCTCGGTGGAGAAAGCCAACAGAGTGAATGGCTTCTATAGATTCTAGAATCTGTTTTCCCAGGCGGAGGGTTGTGCTCATGGTAAAGGTGCCACGCGGCTGACTTCGCCTGAGATCTGCCAGGTTTCTACCCTGAGAGTGAGAACAAAGTGTAAGTGAAGCCCTAGCACCTCCATAACACCAGTGATCACAGTATTTCAGAGAAAACAGCATGTGATGGTGATATACCGTAAAATGTTCCTCAGTCTTTGACTGAAATATAATCACCAATCTAGTTAAAGGGATAGCTCACCTAAAAAATTGTCATTAATTACTCACCCTCATGTCATTTCAAACCAATAAGTCCTTCATTCATCTTCTGAACACAAAATAAGATATGTTTGATGAAATCCAAGAGCTTTCTGACCCTGCATATACAGCAAAGGTCCTACCATGGTCAAGGAAAACATATGAAGATCATTGTTAAAGTAGTCCATATGACAATAGTGGATTAACCATAATGTTATGAAGCTATCAGAATACTTTTAGTGTGCAAAGAAAACAAAAATAACAGCTTTATTCAACAATTTCTTCTCTCCCGGGACAGTCCGCTGCCATTATCAAGAGTACCACAACGTATGTGTGTGCATTCCTCTGTTAGTAAACAAGCTTTCATTTTATCAAAAATATCTTCATTTGTATTCCGAAGATGAACGAAGGTCTTACTTGTTCGAAACGACATGAGGATGAGTAATTAATGACAAAATTTTTATGGTGAACTATCCCTTTAAGGGTTACTTATTTGCATTAGTGTCGATGAGATTTGATGTTACTGTATACGTGACTAGTCATGAAAGGCAACTGTTTACCTGCAGCTGCATGACGACATAGTTGAATTTATCATTTCGCCCACAGCCTATGAATTTACACACATGGTTTTTACCTAAAAAAGAAAATAACACATTGAGAAGGTCATTTATGAAAATATTTTAAAATTACATTACTGGTCAGGGTGATTAATGGTGCATTCATACTTGTAGTTTGGTTCATTCGGTCCAAAAAGGAAAATTATACATTTGGTCCTGGTCCGCTTAGTGTTCACACTGGCATTTTTGACAGCTAACCTAATGATATAGTGACCTAAAGGCATAGTGATAGGTTCACAACCTGATTGGTCTTGTTGAACGACATATATTTTGTGACGGAACTCACCAAACACTCCAAACAAAAGGAAAATGTGCATTTGACTTAAAGTGTCTTTAAGTCCAATACACCCGTCTGCTAAACTAAGCGTGCTCATTGTTGCATGTATATGATTTTATTTTCACAACCTGCAAACTCACATAGAGCTTATGAAAGGTACTTTACCTCCACATTTGCCCTCTGCTAATTCTTTTTTGGATACACCGCATGTTCCTTTTGTGAAATCATGTTGCATAGTGTCCTTCTTGTCATTACTTACTGTTTTTGGTTTGTTTAGAAGTATATAGTCCATGTTGCGTTCATATTTAATTCGAACCGCACCAGAGTTCATTTGGAAGTGAACCGAGACCCATCTTTTTAGCGGTCTCGGTCTGCTTGTTTGGTGCGTACCAGGGTTTGGATGGCAGCGTTCACACTTACCCAAATTAGCCACACTAACCCAGCAATCGAACCAGAGTCCATTTTAATCTAACCAAAATTGACTAAAAAGTGTGAACACACCCTAAAAGACCAAGTCCAAAGAAAACTATATTGACATCTAAAATCTATTGACAAATGTGTTAGCTAAAACTAAAACTACTAAAGTTAAATCATTTTACCTGAAAGCTGAAATAAAATATTAATATAAATGTAAAAACTTAAACTTAAAAACCTTAAAAGAAAATTAGAAATGTTGCCTTGGCAAGAAACTGACTACATTTTTGTTTTTATAATTATAACTAATAAAATTCTAAAACGAAACAAATAAAAATGGTAACACTTGGTAACAAAACATGTATTAACTAACATGAACAAACAACGAACGATACATTTATTACACTATTTATTAATCTTTGTTAATGTTATTTAATGAAAATACAGTCGTTCATTGTTAGTTCATGTTAATTCACAGTGTATTAACTAATGTTAAAAAGCACAACCTTAGATTTTAATAATGCATTAGTAAATGCTGAAATTAACTAAGATCAATAAATGCTGTAGAAGTATTGTTGATTCTTGGTTCATGTTAACTAAAGTAGTTAATATTAATGTAAAGTGTTACCTTAAAAATAAATGAAAGCTGAATAGAAGTTGGTAAAACTAAAAAGAATTAGAAAAAAGGCATCATAATGAAAAAAGTAATAATTCAGAATATTAATATATACTATAATATTATATCAATAAGGTTAAACATTTTTATATTTTGTGAGTTTTGGGTAAATACTAAATGTGAAATAAAATCTTAAAATAAATATTTTTCAGCATTTTTTATATATCTAATATTATTTTCGATTTAAAAAAATAATATTTATATTTAATATTTTATTTTGTTACGTTTAAACTTGCATTATAGTATAATGAGTTTCATATTTAGTTGTCCATTTTTAATTCTTTCTGATGACTAATGGTTGAAGTGAATCATCAGAATGTGTGTGTGTGTGTGTGTATGCTTGGCTGTATGATCTGTAGGCCGTTTCACATGTTCGTAGTCACGTAGGCTGTGTTACTGCCGCTTCATTCACAGGGCTAAATATACAACGTGCCACACACATGGTCCACTCCGATGGGATGGCCAGTCTTACAGCATTTAAAAAACCTGTCATAATGTTGTCAAATACTATAAAATCATATAACACCACTAGCATATATCATCTACTATTAAGCCTTTGAAACACAACAGGGCTCCTGTTTCTTAGATTCTTACTTTTACACAATTGAAATGATTCAAAAAAATACATGCATTTCCAGCATCCTCAATATCACTTTTCATCCTATGAGTCCTCTGTGATATCGTTTTTAACTAACCAAATCTTCCTTCAGGAAATTATATCATTTCCCAAACATCATTAAACAACAGTTTTTAAGAGTTCAAAAGGTACTTCGAACACAGATGACCCTGTGTGACCCTGATTACTGTGGGGAATTTGTCTTTAGTCAACGTGATGGCTTGTCAATGTCAAAGTGATGTTGATACTGTACCGAAATACCAAGACCTAATGATGACCATGCCTTACCCTGCAGTTTCTTCAGAACTGCCACCTCCATCTTCAGGACTTGTTTGGGCTGTTGAGCTGACTCCACTTTTAACGCCACATTCTCCCGAGTCAGCAGGTCCAACGCCTCGTAGATTTCCCCGAAGCCCCCTCCTCCTATTTTCTTCAGCTGAATATCAAAAAAGAACAACAGGATGCTATCTGAATTTTCATTTCCTATTGATTTCAAGTATGAAACCTAAAGTGAGAAAAAAAAGTGAGTCCTCCCAATGTAAGAGCTGTCAATGTTTGATGATCTCATACAAATGCACGCAGCCTTTCAAAGTGTTTTTTAGACAAAGCATTGGGGATGCATCAGAAAGCACTTCATCTGCATTTCAACTAATACCTTTATTTCACTCTTCTGAGATATTCATTTTAAACAACAAACTCAACGAATAACACTGTAACATAAACCCGGCTACATGTGCATGATCTTGTATATGTGAATAATCCTTGTTTCATTGATTACCAATCTAGAGGGCACATCTATTGATCTGGGATACGCAATAATGCAGCAGTTCCACTGCAGACAAACATTAGCCAGCTCTGCACAAATGTGTCACAAATTGCACAATACAGACTAATACATTTCCAATAGACAAGATGAATGCAAAAGAGAAGTCTTCTGATTTCAAATGACTCATAAATCATCCTTGACGGTCAGTCACTCTCTCGTCTGCTCTCTCAAAGTCAAATGCCAATTTACTCTGACTGGAATCGAGCAGTCATGTGAGAAGATTGTCTTTTCCTTTGTACTGGGAATTTTCGTGGGAATTTTATCTCTTTGTAATGTCTTTTGACAAGACAGTTCCAGTGATTGGGGTCAAAAGAGCGATTCGTTTTCCTGTTACATAACCTACTCAGAACAAGAGAATGGATGTGAGACTGAATCACACATACATATTTTCATCTGTACAATATGTACTTACATAGTGATTTTTTTTATATAGTATATAGTTTTACAAAAAATCTGCAACATAGCATATTAATTCATATGTAAATTAATTATGTAAATTACATTTATAAGTAATATATAATTAAATTATTATATATTAAGTTTTGGGGTCAATACAATTTTTTAAATGTTTGACGTCTCTTGCTGTCACAATATAATGACATATTATTACAATTTAAAATAACTTTATACACTGCCATTCAAATGTTTGGGATCAGTACGATTTTGAATGTTTTTAAATATGTTTTGTTATGTTTATTAAGGAAATATTTTTTAAAAATATATACTACTGTTTAAATGTTTGGTGTAAACATTTTTTTTTCTTTTTCTGAAAGAGATTTGTATTTTGAATAAATGGTGTTCTTAATAACATTTTTTTCATCAAAGAATCCTGAAAAAGTATCACAGGTTCCAAACTAAATATCAAGCAGCACAAATGTTTCCTCCATTGATAGTAAATCAGCATATTAGAATGATTTCTCATGGAAGGATCATGTGACACGGTAGACTGGAGTAATGATTCTGAAAATTCAGTTCTGCATCACATAAATAAATTTTAAAACATATTAAAATACAAAACCATTATTTGAATTTCTGTATTTTTGATCAAATAAACGCAGCTTTTGTGAGCATAAGAGACTAAAAACAAAACTTAAAAATCTTACTGATCCCAGCAGTGCAGCATTTCTTATTTTTGTGGAAACCATGATACTTTTTCTGAATTCTTTAATGGATAGTTCATACGAACTGCAATCATTTGGAATATTTTTTGTTACACTTTTTTACACAGTTGATCAATTTAATACATTGTTTGTCAATAAACGTATTACTTACTTACTTACAAGTATTTTCATTCATTAGGTTTTTTACACTCCAAATCCTGAAATATGGGATTCAACATTTTCAGAAACAATTTTTTTTATTTAAAGGGTTAGTTCACCCAAAAATGAAAATTAGCCCATTATTTACTCATATAGGTGTATATGACTATATGTGACCTTGGACCACAAAACCAGTCATAAGGTTAAAATTTACAAAACTGAGATGTATACAACATATGAAAGCTCAATAAATAAGCTTTCTATTGATGTATGGTTTGTTAGGATAGGACAATATTTGGCCGAGATACATCTATTTGAAAATCTGGAATCTGAGGGTGGAAAAAAATCTAAATACTGAGAAAATCACCTTTAAAGTTGTCCAAATTAAGTTCTTAACAATGCATATTACTAATCGAAAATTACATTTTGATATATTTATAGTAGGAATTTTACAAAAAATCTTCATGGAACATGATCTTTACTTAATTTCCTAATGATTTTTGGCATAAAAGAAAAATCTAGAATTTTGACCCATACAAAGTATTTTTGGCTATTACTACAAATATATCCCAGCGACTTAAGACTGGTTTTGTGGTCCAGGGTCACATATATGACTGTATATGTGTATATGACTTCCTTCTTTCAGACGAATCCAATCGGAGTTATAGTAAAAATTATCCTGGTATTTCCAAGCTTTAGAATTGCATGGCCAGGTGTTTCTCTTCATCAGTCCAAAGTAAGTCCAATAAAGTTCATCCATCCATAATAAAAAGTGCCTCGCTGAAGGTGAGTCTCGCACAAACGTTTGTTTACAGGAGCAAAGGAAGCAAAGTTTCCTTACTTTAGCAAATGAAAGTCTCATCTTGGCTTATATATAAATCCTCTGGCATCTTTCTTTACAAATGCTTGTTCTGTACATCTAATTCATGACCATTGTTTTGTTTTGATCTCTATGGCGCGTTCGCCACTTCTGAGCAGCGCATGCGCACCGGTGTCATCCTATGTCATCCACCAAGAGCTGTTTACAAGTACGAGCAGTTGGCACAAGCTAGATTAAAGTGATTATGATATTTTAAATATGGATATTTTTCTTACAAAAACACATTGATTTACTACAGGAGGCCTTTATTGGAAATGGCAGGATGATTTTTATATAACTAAGATTGGATGTGTCTGAAAGAAGGAAGTCATATACACCTAGGATGCCTGGAAGGTGAGTAAATAATGGGCTTTTAGGCGAACTAATCTTTTAATACAAAGGATTCTGTGCTACTTTCAAAAAAGTAAAAGTAAAATACAACTGTGTGTCCAAGAGTCATGTACAGATCTTTCAAACACCTACCACTTTCCATCGTTCTTTGACCATGCAGTTAGGGGGCAGAATGTCCTGCTGCTCTGCAGTGCCGTTCATGTTGGCGTTGTCCTGCAGAGCTGGCGCTAGGCACTGCAACCCTGAGAGCACTCTGGCAGCCCCCAACTTAAACGATCCATTTATCTGTGAAAAGCCACCAACATTTGTTAAATCACCTATTCATCGCAATCGCTATCATGCTATTGGTCAGTTGAGCTGGCTTCTACATGCAGCGGCCAGTCAAACATCAACAAACGCTAACATTCCAAAGACGGCAGTTATCTTTGGAATGTCTGATTTTAAAAAAAAGTTATTATGAGATAAAAACAGCAATTTATTTCTATATTTATGTACTCATACATGTTCAAGAGGTGAAATGCGGACATTAAAGTATACTCTGTGCATACTATGCTGTTGAGCAGACAAAGAAAAAGTCTACTATAGGCACATCCATTGACCCACATATTTTTTGACCCAAATACCTGCACAAATAAAATAGCCACAAACAGCGGAGAAAAGTCTAGAAAACACGTGAATGAAAAAGTAATGACACCGCACCAGCCCGCATAAACAAACTGTGTACTGTGAGGATATTTCTAACACCACATGCTACTGTAAAGATGCTAAGTAGTTTATAAAGTGCACAAAAAGGGGATACTAAAACAGTTCCATTAAGTCAACTGGGCTGATTTAAAGAGAAGCCATTATCATAGCACCTAAAATATTCATTAACAACCTAACCATTAGAATTTATTGAAATGAACACATTTAGCTTATTTCCCACAGCAGTGATATTCAAATCCCATGCTAGACCAAAAAGAGACACACTAGTCAATGGTAAATGTTTGATTAAAATTCTATACCACTTTGGGTAAACAAAACATCAGCTCTAAATAAGACTTTAAATGCTTATTAGAGCATTAAAAACTTTACTCCAAGGTTCAGTTTTGGAGTTACCTTCTATTAAAGGTTAAGAAAGATGCATATTAGAACCCAATAACATGCTATTTGGCATGCAGCACCATTTTTTGTTGGTTAAGCATGCAGGGCCCAGCTCGGCTCAGATTCAGTAGCTCAATCACTAACTCATGCCCAGCCCAGCATCCGTCAAGAACTGCAGTCTCTAGTGCAGCATCTTAGAGAAGTGCTCTATGAACGATCTAGGAACAAACTGCACTATGACATAGCTAAGGTAGACAAAGTTCAGCCAAGAAGAGTGACAGAGCGTAATATTGCCAACTCATGTGCCAAGTTCCTGACACCTGCACTGATGTACCCTTGATACAGGCAAACAAGGAGATTGGTGGAAAACAACTGGAAGAGTGTTATACAGGCAGTGGCAGGGATAAATGATGCAGTTTACGAATATATATATTTATATAAAAGCTTGTTTGGTCCGAATGCACATGAGTTGGCAAAAGAATGTGAGCAGTGAAGAGTTTAATCACTATGCGTTGGATTCTGAACACTGAGATACAACTGAAGTTCATTAAGCTAGCATTTCCACACCCTGCAGTTGCTCGTCATCAATGGGCTCTTTGTTCTAGCTGCAGTTCATTGTTGTGAATAAATTGTAGAACAATGAAGCTTTCTTAACTTGTTTTTGACCATTATATCTCATGCTTCACTTTCCCATCTTTTCGTTCACAGCCAATTGCCAATTGTTATTTGTGGAACAGAGACCGCCCATGTTTTCAATGACCGTGGTACCAGAAGTGTTTTTCCCTCTTTTTTTTCCATAGAGATTTTAAAACGTCTTTGTTTAGGAGTTATATGCCATGAACCAATCCAAGGTGAATTAAAATATCAGACAAAATAATGTATTGCTTTCATGAAAGAAATAACTACAATCCCATAGACCAAATTGCTACAGCTAATTCCTAAAGAGTTTGAAATCTGAGACTTTAAACCCAAAACATTTTACATTTACCTATTTTATCTTACCTATTTTTTCTCGCAAATGCTACTTTGTTTTGTATTTCAGACTTTATAACTCAATTTAACTCAACAATAGTGAGTTTTTCCATTCTGAGGTGAAAAAGGCAGAAGTATGGGGCTATGAACTCAAAAGAGAGAATGACTAGTTGATTCTTCTTATCAGAATTGTGAGATGTAATCTCAGAATTACGAGAATAAAGTCAGAATTTTTAAATACAATCTAAATTTGACCTTTTTTATTGTTTTATTCCATGGTTTCCATAGACTGCCACATAGCATTTGAGGTTAAAAATGCTTGTCTTGTAATCTTTTTTAGAGAATAACAGATTGTTTCGCTAGATAAGACCGTTCTTCCTCAGCTGGGATCATTTAAAGCCCTTTGCAGCTGCATTTAAACTCCATTTCTGAAGTTCAAACTTGCGGGCACAATTGCAGTCCACTATATGGAGAAAAAATCCTGAAATGTCTGCATTAAAAAAACATAATTTCTTTATGACTGAAGCAAGAAAGACATGAACATGTTGGATGACAAGGGGGTGAGTAAATAATTTTTGTTCTGGAAGTGAACTTCTTCCTTAAATTAAATTTACAGTTAATGTAGTTTTCAGGGATGCACCGAATCAAAAATTCTGGGGCGAAACCAAAAATTCTGGATGCACTAGGCCGAAAACTGAAAATGGTTTCGTTTATAGGTCTGTCTTCTAAGATTTTTAATCTACTGGAGAAAATGAATGGAATTTTCATTAGGGCTGGGTGTTGACACAAATTTCACGATTCGATGAGACTCGATTCTAATTCACACGCTTGCTATTTGATTCAATATAGATTATTTTGGATATATCTTAGGTACAGTACATGCCAAATTTTCTCAGCTAATGCAGTAAAATATACATGAGAGTCAGTTGGTACTACACTACTATAATGTTGAAGATTAAAATTAACTGATTTGTATACAAACCCTTAAATTACACTAACTAAATTATAATAATAAAGTTATAATTACGTTATTCTACTCCAATTAATTTTTTGAAATGTAAACATTTAAATGGTGGCTGTCATAAAAACTTGACAGATTTATGCAAACATGAAATAAACATAGCAGAACAGTAAAATTGAGAATGAATGTTATATGTTGCATAAATTTAGCAAAATGCCCCTTTCTAGAGTTAATTTAAGTTTTAATGTCTTCGAACATGTATTTTCTGAGGTAAACGTGCCGTTACGTGACAGTGTTTACAAACTGTTATACTGATGCACTGATTGAGCGATTACATGAGACAGCATATGGATTTTGGTAAGTTGTACTCTTTCTTTTAACATACCTTTGAATGTTTATTTAATGCTTAAACTGCTAAAACTTGAATTGAGATGCTACAGCGATCTGTCACTCCACATTAAACAGTGCCAAAACAGCATTAATTGTTTGATTACTGTAATAAAACTGACAAAATTTTAAATCTGAGTTTTATATCGAAAGTAATAAAGCACAAAGCTTATTGCGATTTATTTGAAGGGAGGCTAGACTAATCAATGTCGTTTTGTAAAAATAAGAATCTATCTATTTTTTTACCCAGCCCTAATTTTAACTTCGGATCCAGACTTTTGCGCACTTTTGTGAATTTTTTTACTGCATAAGAAACATCTTTGTAACCCAAGGAGTAAAAGGTCTGCCAATGTGTGGAAATGCTATTGCTTCATTCCCATAACAAATAGAAACCACCTTAGGCCAAAGGACAGACGGATATCCTTGATAGTTTCTACATTAGCTGCTATCTTCCCTCTCCCTTACGAGCGACTAACTAACAAGCAGGTTCCGAACAGTCTTACGGGTGTTGTTCGCGCACAGGCCGTAATGCTGGCGAAACAGCTAAAGCATTCAATCGCACGGCTTATATTCCCGCTAAAATCTGCATGTGAGCTTTTTTTTTTCTCAGTTTCGTTCCAGGGGACCCATGGGATGTGAGGTTACAGTGAGCGAAAAGCAGAGGGGGTTTCATTCAAGTCACCTCAATTAGCAAAGAATAATAATTGAAATTCCTCTGAATCCCAGGGAAGGGAAGCGTCAACAGCCATTTTGTGATCAAACTCTGAAAAGTGAAGTGCAGCCACATTTCCAGGAAGGGAGAGGGGGGGGAGAACTATGAAGGACGGTGTAACTCTCTCACCATGTTCACAAATCTCTTCAAAAACCTTACGTCTCTGACAAATATCTTGCAATTGACCAATTTAGTCGACGCCAAAACCCTCCTTTGCCAGCCTACAAGCCAGAAAAACAAGAGAAGAGATGGATTATACTTAACAAGCAATTGGTTTTGAGCACTTTTGAGCTAATGCAGCGCTTGATATGACGTTACGGCTGTTTTGTTTTCCTTCTCTGCGCTAGTTATCAAGGATTCGGCACATCGGTCAGACTCGGTAGTGGCCGATGATACGGTCTCAAACCGTCAGCAGTTCCTCTTTTGACTATTATGACACTCACCATCCATCTTAAGGCAAGCATGGGTCAGACAGAAACTCAATCCTTAAGGATGAATGTCACAAAGGTCAGTTTGCACTCAATGTCCCAGAGAAAGGTGATACATGCATTATTGAATCATAAGCTGATGCGCAAAAGGAAAAAATGTGTCTTTGACTTGACATTCCGAAAAGAGATCGCCGTTACGAAAGCCCTGTGAACTGAAGAAAACACAAAACACACTGATGTGCAACACAGTGAAATGGACACAGATACATACACAAATTACAGCACACTTGGACACATATGGGCCAGTGAGAAAGACAGACAGTAAATACATAGAATGCTTTCAGAAATGCACAAATGTTGTGTTCAGAAGCATAAGGGAAAGTGGGGGTAAGCTGTGCCAATTTTCCTTTAGTTTAAAAACCTAAATATTACGAATTTATAAAAAAGGTCCATGTTTTGTAACGTCATGTGTTTAAAATAAATCATTAATAATGTATCTTTTTCCAAACTCTTTCCTGCTAAATATGTCAGTGCAGTGAAATTATTTTCAATGTTATTTATTTATTGATAGATAGATTGTAATAAAAAACTAAGTGAAAAGACAAAATACACTACCAGTCAAAAAAATTTTTTATTTTTTTTTAGATTTTTAATGTTTTTAAAGAAGTCTCTTCTGCTCACCAAGCCTGCATTTATTTGATCTAAAATACAGCAAAAACAGTAAAACTTTGAAATATTTTTATTAATTAAAATAACTGTTTTCAATTTGAATATATTTTCAAATGTAATTTATTCCTGAGATTTCAAAGCTGAATTTTAGAAACATCACTCCAGTCACGTGATCCTTCAGAAATCATTCTAATATTCTGATTTTTAGGTTTATATATAACTAGAGAAGAGTCAAGTTTTAAATAGGACAAATATCGAAACTCATTTGTCACTTTTGAACGTGATGCTATTGGTCTAATAGGATTCAATGATCTGTGCTAAGCTATGCTAAAAGTGATATCGCCAGAACAGGAGAACGGCTGGATGGATTTCAAAACGGTAAAACTCAACTTATTAACTGTTAACTGAGTTGGAGAATGAGTCTTTTTCCAAAACAAAGTGGAGTGTTCCTTTAATCAAGAAATCCTGAAAAAATTACTTAACTGTTTTAAATACTGCTAATAAAAATAATAATAATAATTGTTTCTTAAACAGCAAATTAGCTTATTAGAATGGTGTCTGAACCATCATTACTCCAGTGTTCAGTGTCTGAATGTGACACTGAAGACTGGGGTAATGATGCTGAAAATTTAGCTTTGGTCACAGGAATAAATGACATTATTAAATATATTCCAATAGAACACAGTTTTTTTAAATAGTAAAGTATATTTCACAATTTTACAGCTTTTGCTGTACTTTGGATCAAAAAAAATGCAGGCTTGGTGAGCAGAATTAAAAAACAAAACATTAAAAATCTTACTGTCCAAACACTTTTTACTGGTAGTGTACTGTAAATCGTTTTAGATAACTAAATGCCTAAAAAAGTATGTTACTCTGTAAATTTGATTTGACACATAAGTTATTTTCACCAGTCATAAAATTTACTTTCACGTGCTAAAACCTTAAAAATAACTTTTCTCTCAATTTACAAAGACGTTTACTGTATAATGGACCCAGTCAAAAAAATTTGATGCAAAAATTGTGAGGATGGCACATCTTACCCCATTCTCTCTTATGCCACAGAGTTGGAGTAAAGTTTGTAGGAAATGTACACAATATTGTCCAAAGAGCATTGTAAAACAATTTATGGCTTACATAAAACGAACATTTCATTGCAATCCTTACTCCAGATTATTTCACATGCTTTAGTAAAACGAAGAAGGCAATTCCCTATTTTAAAACACATTTGGATGCTCTCGCCCTACCTGGCACACAGACTACGAAAAGTCAGTCCTTTCCGTCGTTTTGAAATCTTCATTTGGGACCTCACAGTGACACAAACCATCAGCTGGGACCGTTTTTAAAACCATAAACCGCCTGATTTTGGCATTTTGCTACTGACGGTCCATCTAGATAAAATTCTGTTCACGAGTGCTAAAAAAATGCAGTTTTACTATTAAGAAAAAGCGAATATATTCAGCTTTATCACACTGATAATGCAGTGCAAGCCAGTGGACTACCACCAAAAAAAAAAAAAAAAAAAAACACCCACTGAAAACGTACTTGGTTATCTAACCGTAAACATCATGTCTGTGATATAAAAAACACGCATATATAATAACACAAAGGTCCAAGGTTAAAACAAATACACAAATCTGACACGTGACCTGCTCTAATTCGCCGTATAAACGAGTTCCATTGGCATCAGAGTGCAAACAGCCTAAACCACAGAGAATTAAACGACCATGTACATCAATATTATTCTACCACGACATTCAATACATCCAATACATTTTTGATAAATAAACGACACGGCTCTCACTGAACACAACTGTCCGGTCGCGCATCCTTTGCGCTGGTCCGCACTGCAGCGCGTCAAACACCCATGCAGTGACTCTTTGCAATCTGTAGAGGACGCTTGGCAGATGAATATTCATTACGTTGGATGACGTTCGTCTATTACAGCTACGTGATTGGCTGACAGACAGGCGCTGCGCTAGTCAACTAACGAATCGAACGCTTAGTTTATGAATATTAAGTACGCTCCAGGAAGGTTAGCGAGCAACGTCAGTATGACCTCATTATTATTCATAAGCTACGCATTCGCCGTAGTAGGATTTGTTATTTCGCTGTTATTCCTGGCTACACCCGTTGTCAGTGTGCATCTTGTATAGTTACATAAACTAGTCATAAATGAAAATTTAATAAGTCTATAAGAGCCTGAAAAGTTACCCCAAAGTAAACAGAAAAAGCGCCTCCACAGAGAACTAACGTAACGTACAAATCTCAAAATTGAATCCAACAAACAACACCACAGGTGCAAGAGGCTCGTTTTATTTCAGCGAAGGCCTATAGTATGTTTTTAAACACCAAAATATTATTTGCAGACATCCCGGATGCAGCTGGTTTCATTTATATTCCTACGGAGGATGTTTTAACATGATAGCGGATGTCCAATAGGACATGGCCTGGCATCCCAGGACCAGCCATATTGAGTCACAGCGAAATTGAAATATATAACGCTTATTACCTGCTCATTTTCTTATGTGTGGAGGCTCATAACCTCTTTTCCCCCGTCAGGATTCTCTTTAGACCTCTCTCCACCATTGCTAAGGATGCTGGATGCTCCCTGCTTTGCTCCCCGCCCGTCTGGATCCCAGCATCAGCACCACACATCACTCTTCCTCTCTGACCTCCACCACAGCGATGCTGATGCTCTGCTTTCGGTATTCCGCTCTCTGCTGGCGGGCTCTTCACAATACATTAAAACTAAGCAATTTATGATGGAGTCATGGATACGGTTTAGTTCTTATTGGATATGTTAGGATAAGAACAAATCTTATTATAAACAAGTTTTATTGTTGTTATTTCCATTGGTATGTGTACAAAATTCTACTCTGGAGCAATCCTTGTTTGTAATGTAGTATTTTTGCCTTTTTTCAACAAAATTATTGAAAATGTTTTTTTACATACACCTTGCAGAATCTGCTAAATTTTAGAGGGATCATACAAAATGCATGTTATTTTTTATTTAGTACTGACCTAAATAAGATATTTCACATAAAAGACTTTTAAATGTAGTCCACAATAAATAAAAAATAATAATAATAATAGCTGATTTTATAAAAATAACCCTGTTAAAAAGTTTGTATATGCTTGATTTTTAATACTATGTTGTTACCCAAATGAACTGTATAATTTTGAGATCCATCTTTTCACACTGAGGGACTCGTATGCAACTATTACAGAAGATTCAAATGCTCACTGATACTTCAGAAGGAAAAATGATGCATTAAGAGCCAGGGGTGTAAACTTTTGAACAGCATAAAGATGTGTACATTTTTCTTATTTTGCCTAAATATCATATTTTTTTCATTTAGTACTGCCCTTTAGAAGCTACAGAAGCTACTTACATGTTTCCCAGAAGACAATATAAGTTATAATAATACATTTACTCTGATCCTCAAATTCAAAAAGGCTCTTAAAGTATTGTTTTTCCTTCTGGAGCATCAGTGAGCGTTTGAATCTTTTGTAATAGTTGCATATAAGTCCCTCAGTTGTCCTCAGTGTGAAACGATCTTAAAATCCTACAGTCGTTGTTGGAAAGGTTTCAAGTACACAAAAATGCTGAAAAACCAAAAAATTTGTGGGACCTGAAGGACTTTTCTGGAAAACAGCAAGCAGTTTAACTGTTCAGGACAAACAAGGGACTCATGAACAACTATCACTAAACACACACACACACACACACACACACACACACACACACACACACACACACACACACACACACACACACACACACACGTTGCGTTTATGTTTTATGGGGACATTCCATAGACGTAATGGTTTTTACACTGTACAAACCGTACTTTCTATCACCCTACACCTACCCTACACCTAAACCTAGCCCTCACAGGAGATTGTGCACACTTTTACTTCATCAAAAAAACTCATTGTGCATGATTTATAAGCCTGTTTCCTCATGGGGACCTGAGAAATGTCCCCACAAGGTCAAAATCTACTGGTATTCCTATCCTTGTGGGGACATTTGGTCCCCACAACGTGATGAATACCAGGTACACACACACACACACACACACACACACACACACACACACACACACACACACACCTGTGGATGATTCAGGTAACAACACAGTATTAAGAATCAAGTGTATGAAGACTTTTGAACAGGGTCATTTTTATAAATATTTGATAAAATATTCTATTGTGGACTATATGTAAATATCTTTTTATGTTAAAAATCTTATTCAGGTCAGTACTAAATAAATGATAACATTTATTTTGTACGATCCTTCTTATTTTAGTAAAATAATTAACATTTTGCAGATTCTACAAAGTGTATGTAAACTTTTGACCTCAACTGCATAAACACAAACCTTTGATTACAAGTGAGACTCCTTGATGACAGAAAAATGAATATTAGTGGTTCATATACCAAAGTATATATAATAATTCCTATAAAATACTTCACAGATAAAGTGAATCTTTGATACAAACTTATTTATATATTTACATGTTTTGTTTTGTTTTTAAATGTTGGTTATACTGAGTCAAAGACAGGGTTTGAGAAGTTGATATTTTCTGGCTCCTCTTCGTCATTGAAGTCTTCAGGACGAAGTTCAGTTTCAAACATCCGCTGCAAAAGTCCATCCACAGTTCTGGATCCTGGGAAACAAAACAAAAGTAGTCCTTCAATACTTACTCGATTAACAAGACTAAGAATGCATTTGAAAATAAATATAAAATAAATACTTCTTGAAGCAATCTTGAACATGAGGGAGGGCTTCTGTTTGCCAGCTTCAGAAGAGCCCAGTTCACTGTCATTGGTTTCCATTGCGTCTACAAGACCAGTGTCGACACCATCTCTGACAAACACAAAACCACATAAATCGCCATTAAAACCCAAAGTCAACAGCAACAAGTCAATGAAACAATTTATCAAATAACTTGATAGCAGGTCTAAATGGCACATACTGTTGAACATTAAGCTCCAGCTCCTCTATTTTTTTCTCCAATGAAGTCTGAAGGTCACTTTTGTCAACTGTGTATTCCACCAAGAACGCCTCCAAGATAAATGCTACAAAAATACTGTGAGAAAACAGAAACAATATTAGGCTCACTACTCACATTATGCATACAGTTTAAGTCAAAATTTTACATACACCTGACTCATGCAACTATTACAGAAGGTTCAAATGCTCACTGAAGCTTCAGAAGGAAACACAATGCATTAAGAGCCAGGGGTGAAAACTTTTTGTCAATGGGGGGTAAATGTAACTTATTTTGTCTTCTGGGAAACATGCGAGTATGTTCTGAAGCTTCTGAAGGGCAGTATTAAATGAAAAAAATACGACACTTAGGAAAAATAAGAAAAATGTACACATCTTCTTTCTGTTCAAAAGTTTTAACCCCCTGGTTCTTTTATGTGAAATTACTCATTCAGGTCAGTACTAAATGAATAAAAAAATAACGTGCATTTCATATAGTCCCTCTTATTCTGGTAAAATAATTAACATTTTGCAGATTCTGCAAAGTGTATGTAAACTTTTGACTTCAACTGTATTTGTCTTTCAAAGTAAAACACAATAATATTCTAATAGATTACAATGGAGTCTTTTCATTCTTACTTGATTATAATAATGACAACCACAACGTGAAAAAGGACAAAGAAAATTCTGGCTGAGACGTGTGTGACTGCTGTGAATCCGCTGGTCAAGAGTGAAGTGGAGTTAAGGGAAAGGCAATGCATGATAATGATGTTATTACAACTTTCAAGGATCATAATCTAGAGTTTCACAGCATTATCCTTGGAGCAGAAAAACATTTTGATCTGTATTCATAAAGGATATCATGCCACTGATTAACAACGGTGAGTTCCAGCAGGACAATGAAGGAAGAAACCACATTGTTGAAGTTGTTTTTGCAGTAGTTGAGTTTAGCAAAAGTGGTTCCTTTAAGCAGAGGGTTTCCACAGTACTCTTGATTCGGACTTGTAGAGTTGGGTTCAAAAAACTGAACTTTACCTTTGAATATTTCCATTCCAACCATGGCAAATATGTAATAGACCACCTGTGGGGGACAGCAGTGGATTTATACATATCAATACATATCAGTTTTCATCACAAATCACAGTTTAATATCCAGCATGAAGGGTCTGCCTTCCTTCAAATGACTATGTCCCTATTTTAGAATCATGTGTTGGCAGCTCAATGAAATACAGCTATCTAACCACAGCCATAAATCAAGCACCGCATCCTCTCCCTGCCTTTTTAACACCCTATTATTGCACAAGGTGTCCTTGAGGCCAGGTATGGTGCAATATAGATGGATGACTAATAAGAGGATGGTCATTTTTAGTTGTTATACTTTCCCAGAGGGACACATTCATCCATTTTGTATTTGTATTTAAAGCAATAGCCTGTATAATGCATGCAATGTATATACAATGCTGTTCAAAAGTTTGCGGTTAGTAATATTTAAGTTTTTAAAAGATTTAAAGGGATAGTTCACCCAAAAATGAAAATTCTCACATTATTTACTCACCCTCATATCGTTCAAAACCCGCATTAGCTTTGTTTATCTTCAAAACAGAAATTATGATATTTTTGATGAAATCCGAGAGATGTCACATGGACTAATCTTGATTACTACCTACTTACTGAAAATATTGTTGTGTTGCTGTCTATGCAGGGTCAGAGAGCTCTTGATTTCATCAAAAATGTCTTAGTTTGCGTTCCGAAGATGAACGACGGTCTTATAGGTTTGGAACAACATGAGAGTGAGTAATTAATGACAGAATTTTTATTTTTGTGTGAACTAGCCCTTTAATGTTTTTGAGTCACCAAGACTGTAAAAACAGTAATATTGTAAAACATAAATAACTGTATTTTGTTCATACAATGAAAATAAATGGGGTCCAAAACACTACTGAACCCCATTGACTTTTATTGTATAGACAAAAAGAAAGCAAAATCACAAAGATTTGTAACAACATGAGGGTAATTAAATCATGACAGGAATTACATTTTTGGGTGAACTAAGCCTTAAGAATATGCAAATACTCACCACTATGAGTTGGCCAAATGTAAGAATAGTTGGTCCGATTTTAATAAGAGTGTTGATGATAGCGCGGAATCTAAAAAGGTACGTTTTTTTTAGTTTAATATCATATGGAAGCATAAAAAGACATTTTCAAGGACACAAATCACTCATGTGTTTTGCATTTGACTATAACTGTCTGACCTCTTTATGGAATCCACCAAGCGTATGAGTCTGAGGACCCTCAAGATGAAAACAATGTCCAAAATCTGCCGACTTGTGTAACCACCAGCTGCAAATAAATATTTGGTCAATCAATTCCAAAGAAAACAAGATATTAAACTTAACAACTATGATTTAGGGCTCATGTCGTTCCAAACCTGTAAGACTTTTGTTCATCTTCAGAACACAAATTAGATATTTTTGATGAAATCAGAAAGCTTTCTGACCCTACATAGACATGGCTTTATGAAATTACGGTCGAACCACTGATGGAGTCACATGGACTTTTTTATGCCCTTACTACCTTTCTGGGCCTTGAACGTGGTAGTACTATTGCTGTCTATGCAGTGTCAGAAAGCTCTTAGATCAAAAATATCTTAATTTGTGTTCTGAAGATGAACAAAGGTCTTACGGTTTGGAACGGCATGAGGGTGAGTAATCAATGACAGAATTTTCATTTTTGGGTGAACTATCACTTTAATGTGTCCAAGTACACTGTAATGGTGATACATAAGTATAAGTACTTCATATTGTGCACTTACAGTGTTTGAGTGCTGAGTTAATGATAGTGCCAAAGAGTGCAGACACAACAATGATGGTATCAAACCTGTAAGAGATAGATTTGATTGAATTTGTTTTCATGTGAGCTCACACAGATGATGTTATGTGATCAGACAAAAGTCTTACCAGTTCCAGAAATGATGTCGCGCAAAGAATGCCCGAGGCTCGGTAGCATACAGTTTGAGAATGATCTCCAGCATATAAAGAGCCAGAAAACCCCACTCAGCATTTGATACCACAGGGTTCTCCTCATCCAGACCGATGAATACAGCATTCACCAGGATGATCAGATCATAGACGTAGACAAACATTCTGAAACATATAATACAGTAACAGTTTACCATGTGACCCTGGACCACAAAACCAGTCTTAAGTAGAACGGGTATATTTGTAGCAATAGCCAACAATACATTGTTTGGGCAAAATGATCAATTTGTCTTTTATGCTGACATTTTGGGGTTTTTGGTTTTTCATAAAGTGTTTTTTTTTCAGACTAGTGGAAGTAAAACATCCAAAAGACACAGTTAAGTGTTTCTTTTATAGCACTTTATCTACTTGTGTCAACAGATTTCAATTACAATACATATTTTTAAAGGCTGTTTTCTCAAAATTAGTTTTTTCTTCTACACTGAGCCATAAATCTCCACTTCAGTAGCACTTACACACACCAAACTTCACATTGTTTTCATATTCTTGTCTATCTCCTAAAGGTTTTTACAGAGGGATTTGTTCATTAAAATTAGCTTGATTTTATACATTTTATTCCCCCCCAAAAATAAAAATATACTGTTTTCTGCCTGAAAATGAATTATGTAGTGACAAAATGAGACCCAGAAATTCCTTGTGTAAAAACATTTGACTCTAATGTCAAAAAAAAAAGAATTTTAAAACTGACTTCATCCAGTGTTTAGATTTTTGTACTATAAATGTACGCAAATTACCGCATATTTCATTAAATAATGGCTCATTTGTATATTAAACCCTAACATTTTAGAAAACTTGTAATACAAAAAATGTTTGCAATTATCAATGTAATTAATCAACTGAGTAAGTAAGGTGATAACTATTAGTTTTTTTTTTTTACCCTATTCACCTGTAGTGTCTCGCCTTAAGTAAAGATGATATTTTGTACATTTCCTATCGCAGATATATCAATACTTAATTTTTGGTTAGTAATATGCATTGCTAAGAACTTGAACTTTGGACAGCTTTAAATGTGATTTTCTTAGTATTTAGATTTTTTTGCAACCTCAGATTCCAGATATTTAAATAGCTGCCAAATATTGTCCTATCCTAAAACTACATATCAACGGAAAGCTTTTTTTTTAGCTTTCAGATACATTTTTCAGTATAAATCTCAATTTTAAAAATTGACCCTCATGACTGGTTTTGTGGTCCAGGGTCACATATGGCAAGCACACATTCAAACATGTTAAACAGCATAAACAGGATGTCCAACAGGATAACAAAAGGAATTCAAACAGCTTTGTCTTTAAAAATATACATTTTGTGTCCATGTACCTGTGATGAACCATATAGCGGATGAATCTGCTGACTGAGGAATTATACATAGAGGGGAAACAGATTTGAATGGGATGCGGCTGTGACTTCACTGTGATCACCTGAATACTCAGAAGATCAGCAAGCTGGACAAATGCAAGCTTTCCTGCTCAGACAAAGAAGATTGAAGGAAAAAAGTGAAAAAATTCAATAAAACTGTAATTTTAAGTGACGATTTTTAAAGAAAAGATAAATCATTCTGACCTATGTGTCCTTTATTCTGATCATCCAAGACACTCCAGAGCAGTTCCCGGTGAGCAATGCTGATTTTCGGCTTGACGAGTTTAACCAGATGGTTCCATTTGGCCTGGGTCACCACAGGCTCCCCACCTTCACCCCGGGTTTCCTGAAGCAAAGAAAAAGCCCTGCACATCTTAAATCTTCTGGCCTTCACCAGCTGCCGCACTTCCTCCTAGAACACATGAAAGAAATCAAGTCAGTGTTTTGCAAATTTCCTACCATAAATAGATCAAAACTTAATTTTTGATTAGCAATATGCATGGCTAAGAACTTCTCAACATTTTCTTATTTTCAGATTTTCTCAATATTTAGATTTTTTTTTATCAGATTCCAGATTTTAAAATAGTTGTATCTTAGCCAAATTTTGACAGTGGAAAGCATATTTATTCAGCTTTCAGATGATGTGATCATTTTAAAAAATTGATTCTTACAACTGGTTTTGTGGTCCAGGGTCACAAATAGCTAGAAAGAGAATGAGGCAAATTATTGGACTGAGAAAGTTGCATGCTTACATGAAAATTATGTGAATACCTTAAGGTACTTTTTGTAGTTGTTGTAAACGACAGCCAGAAAGAAGGACATGAACGTATACATGTTGATAACAATGTATAGAATGAAGAAAATGGTGAAGAAAACACTGTAGTTGTATGCCGGCATCCTTCAATGAAAATATGAAAACATCAAATATTACAAAAACATTTGCATAGCATGCTTAAAGCATATTATATGCTACTGAAAACCTTTTATATTGCTTAACAGTGCTGGGGAAAGTTACTTTAAAAGTAATGCATTAGAATATTGCATTACTCCCTAAAAAAGTAACTAATTACGTTACTTAGTTACTTTTTATGGAAAGTAATACGTTGCGTTACTTTTTAAATCTGAGCAGGGCTTGCTTGTTTGTTTTTTAATATAAAAAGTTACATTTTTAGCAAATGCAAAAGCCCTTTCACATCAAAAAGTGAAATGAATAAGCGTCAGACTGAAAGAAAATATATTATCTAGTAAATTTAAAAAGTAATGCGTTACTTTATAGTTAGTTGAAAAAAGTAATCTGATTATGTAACTCGTAATGCATTACCCCCAACACTGCTGCTAAATATATAGTTGCACACCAATGAAAATTATACTAATGAGAACAAAGATTAAAAGAGGGAGAGAAAAAAAGCAATTGTTCAAGACTTACATGACATCAGGGCTATTAGCAGAGGTTACTAAAACATAAAGATCGAAAACAATATCCAAATAGTCTGTGAAATATGGAGAACCATCAATGGTGAGAAGGCCCCTGGGATAAAAGAAAAACATATAATGCGCAATTTAGCAGGGTAAATAAACTATTTTTCAATGGATGCAAATGAAATGCAAATGAAATGACAAAAACAGAGGTATGAATGGATGGTACTGTATTTAAGTTTACCTTTTTCCAAATAATTTGAGAGCCATGAGAGAAAAGACCAACACACTGAACATAAATAAGAGAAAAACATAGGAGATCTGAGGCAGCGCATTCCGAATACTCCTGAATGCCCTCCGCAGCTACAAACACAAAGAGGAGGGGAAAAAAAGGAATTAGTCATTTGTGCACTATGGACATACACTAGGATTGGTAAGACCTTTTGCTCAAGCAGGCTTCATGTATCTGATCAAAAATGCAGTAAAAAGTGAAATATTATTGCAGTTTAACATAATAGTTTATTATTATTTTAATATATTTTAAAATGTAAAATTCCTGCGATGGCTAGTCTTCAGAGGCATATAATCTATCAGAAATCCTTCTAATATCCTGATTTGGTTCTCAAGAAAGGCTGCTCAACAGGGCTGCATTTATTTGATCAAAAATAAAGTAAAAAGTAAATTTTTTATTGTAATTTAAAATAACTTTTTATATATGTAAAAAAATAAAAAAAACATTATTTTTATATTTTTTAAAATGTAATTTATTCTTGTGATTGCAATGCTTTCTAGTCTTCAGAGTCACATTATACATCAGAAATCATTCTAATATGCTGATTTGGTTCTCAAGAAACATTTCTTATCAGCATTGTTGAAAACAGTTGTGCTGCTTAATATTTTGTGGAAATAAGACGCAATTATGTTAGGGTTCTATGATAAAGTGAGTTCAAAAGATATTTTATAGCATTATATATGTCTGTCCTGTCACTTTTAATCAACTTTATGCAAACTTTCTTTAAAAAAGTATGTATATTATTTTTTAATCCATCTGACCCAAAGCTTTTGAACTGTAGTGTATGTTTTCTCCAACTTAAAGGAGTAGTTCACTTTCAAAACAAACATTTACAGATAATGTACTCACCCCCTTGACATCAAAGATGTTCACGTCCTTCTTTCTTCAGTCGTAAAGAAATGGTGTTTTTTAAGGAAAACATTTTAGGATTTCTCTCCATATAGTGGACTTCTATGGTGCCCCCGAGTTTGAACTTCCAAAATGCATCAAAGGGCTCTAAATGATCCCAGCCGAGGAAGAAGATCTTATCTAGCGAAACGATCGGTTATTTTCTAAAAACATTTACAACTTATATACTTTTTAATCTCAAACGCTCGTCTTGCCGAGTTAGTCAAATGCCCTTTACCAACTAAGATAAAACAGCAAATGTCAGATGAACTCGAAGTCGAAGAACTAACCACATTGCATTGCAGAGCTAGTGGAAGATGAGCATTTATGGTTTGCATTTATATACATTTGTACTTTTTTTAAATTGAACAATCGTTTCACAAGATAAGACCCTTATTCCTCGGCTGGGATCGTGTAGAGCCTTTTGAAGCTGCATTAAAACTGCAATTTAAACCTTCAACCCATTGGCCACCGCTGAAGTCCACTATATGGAGAAAAATCCTGGAATGTTTTCCTCAAAAACCTTAATTTCTTTGTGACTGAAGAAAGAAAGACATGAACATCTTGGATCACATGGGGGTGAGTAAATTATCAGGAAATAGCTCTCCTTTAAACAACGCAGGAAATACATGTAAAATAATTTATAAGAATTCATTTTTAATGTAGTTCTCTTACTTGTCTTCCTTCTGTAACATTGACTAACAGAAGTGGTCTTAAGACCCTTGACCATCGGACACCAAAGTAGCCTGTTGCTTTCAGAGCCCCGTATATAGTCAAATCTATAAAAGAGAGCTGTGAGATGGGAAGAGTAAAGAAAGATCATGAAACAAAAATGCAGTTACATTTAAAATCTTCCAAAATTTCTAGATATGCAAGCTAGTTTCACGACACTCATAAACCCTCTGTCTGACTTCACTAAATGTCTACTCATAGTTAGTGAACGCCACATTTCCTGATGATCCTGCAGAACTGCTGAGAATGACAAACCATGGGCTAAAGTTCATTTCACAAAGTCGTTACGACTACTTTCTCAGCATTTTCTTATGCTTGTACAGACAGAATACTCTAGGCAAATTCATTAGTATATTAAATAACACAGTATGATATGAACAAAATGGATTATGTACACTCAGTCAAAAGTTTTTGAACAGCTTTTTTTAAAGAAGTCTCTTCTGCTCACCAAGCCTGCATTTATTTGATCTAAAGTATAGCAAAGCAGTAGCCTACATTTTTGATATATTTTTTTCTGTTTGAATATATTTAAAAATTTTATTTATTCCTATGATTTCAAAGCTGATTTTTTTTTATAGAATATTAGAATGATTTGTAAAGGATCATGTGACACTGAAGACTGGAGTAATGATGCTGCAATTTTTTAAATAGATTTGATCACAGGAATAAATTACATTTTTAAATATATTCAAATAGAAAATTGTTCTTTTAAATAGTACAAATATTTCAAAATTTTACTGCTTTTGCTATACTTTGGATCAAATAAATGTAGCCTTGGTGAGCAGAAGAGACTTAAAAAAACAAAAAATCTTACTGTTCATAAACTTTTGACTGGTAGCATAGCTTTAATCAAAATTGAAGTTGATCTACCTACCGTTACAATGACTATGATGCAGATATTTTTGGGATCCTTCCAGAATTTATCCTTTGGAATGACTTTGGCATAATGTACTATCCGTGCAGTAAACGCAGTAAGACATATGATCTCAATTGTAGAAGTCGCCTAGAGAACACACATGAACATAAAGTTATATTACTATTACATAATTGTTTACTAAAATTTTATTCTAAATTCTTTGGTTGTAAACATCTGGCATGACCACAATCAGCTGGGCTACAAATAAATAGCGTGAATAGTGACTCTAAAGATCCTGACGTTGTACTATGTAAAGTGTTTCAATGAATAGCTGCTTTTCAATGAACATGAATCTCCAGGAAATATCCCATTGTGTAATATAGGGGGTTGCATGGAATCCAGGATGTCATAAAAACAGTAAACTCTCTTTTATGTTGCTAGTCAAATGATACACTTGAAGAGTATATTGCTAATTCAATCAGCGAAAAAACTTTTAACAGATCATATTATTATATGTATACAGTGTTTGGGAAGTTTCTCTGCATAATACATGTTTTAAGGTTAAATATAAGAAATGTTCAAGCACAAATCACACATTAGATAAATGATTAAACCACTGCTTGGCTGAAAAAAAAAATTGGACATGGAAGTTAATGTTTTTGTCACTCATACCCATATAGAAAGTGGCACAACAGCCGGATCCTCAAAGATAGCCAGAGCAAGATTTATGATGATGAACACGTATACCAACGTCTGCATGAACCAGTGGTTGTACAACAGGTACAGCCTGTGAAATATTTTACAGATTTTATAATACACAACCTGGTAAAAAATAAAAGTTATATAAATGATTGCTGGAATGTTATCTCTTACCTCACAGACTGCGGTGAAGTATCAAAAAAGATGTTTCTGTTATACTGGGCATCTGACACATAGACTGTGGCCAGGTCGAATTTCTAAAACAACATTATCAAACATCAGAGACCAAGAAAACGTATTTACAGTCAAACCAAAAATCTGAAAAAATTCAGACACCAGATATAATTTTTGATAGTTTTACAAGTGGGTGCAGGACACTACAGTTCAGTTATGTAAGTGAGGATAGCAAAAATAAAGTAAACTGTGACATATTATACCCAAATATTCTTCATACAGTGGACTACCAGTAAAACTGATTCAGACACTCAAGTGTTTTTTCTTTAATTGCTAATATAACCTTTTTACACCACAGAATGAACAAAATTAAGCATTGCTTGGTAATTGGTCAACAAAGTATTGATAATTGTGAAAATACTGTCATACTAAAAGTTGCCTGGATTTTTGGTTGATTGTAATCCATTAAATATCTTTCTATCAAAGTTTTCTGACATTATCAAGATGAATTTGTTCTGACACAGTTGCTATACGCTTCCTTTCAAACTACAGCCATCACTTAAAACCCTTTGAAAACATGGAACTAGTATGGCCATGTTTATTCTAACAGATAACAGTTTAGTCCTTGCATAATTACACTTGTATGGCAAAAGACAGTCATAACAATGCTTTTTTCCTCTTTTTTTCTTGACAAGGGAGACAGTTTCTCGTATTCCAAAAAAGATCCAGATTTAAAAGGACCGTCCATTTAAGACACTTTCTATGCCAGTTAATAAACCAAACAATCCAAACTTTGAATCAGAGTTCCATCTATTAACCTGAGCTTATTATCAAACCCATCTTGTTAGATGTTTACATTTTGCGGCACATCCACGCAACATACCTCTGTCATCTCATCTGAAACGTTACTGGAAACATTATTTCCTCCGTTGGTTAAACCTTCATCCTTTGATAAAGTGTGGCTCTTTGGTTTTTCTTTTTCGGACATTTTTCTCTATTCCTCAACTTTTTCCTGTCCTTGCGCAGCTGATGCAGATCCAGTTCGCAGGAAATCCCGTCTTGAAAAAGTTCATCTTGCAAACGAAGCGAATTTATTAATCCTAGTATGGCGAAGGCCCCGCTATTAAAAATTCATGATTATTCATATTCCACGCCTTCGCGTCTGGAAAAATACCGAGCAATCTCAGCGGGGCCAAATTAATATTTAGTAGACAAGCCATCTAACGAATGAACTTGACGATAGCCTACTTAATATTAAGAAGCACAGGGAAGATCCTTCGCTGTGATAGGCTGAACGCCATATCTAGTTAATATTCATAATATAAGTTCTCGCCATAGTAGGCTTAGTTAAATCCCGCATATTCCAAACTGTGTGAAACATTTGGCTTTAACCTCCAAACAAACAATCATTAAGGCGAATAATGTAAATTGCCAATAACATACATAAGAATTCAAGAAACTACTTATTTAAGAGTTTGCAATGCTGTGCATTTTGACCGGTCATGTGACTGAATCCAGCGGAAATAGCGGAGAAGATCCACAGGCTCAGAGTTTTATAGACTTGTGGAAGAAAACACCCCAACGACTGTGTTATGATTAACCCATTGTTCTCTTATGCTCACATTGTAATTTACTCTGAGATCTCAACACTAGAGGAAACCACAACTTTATATAACTTACTGTCAACTTAACGTTTTTCATTATATAATTAGGCTACCTTTATAAAAAAATTAAATTGCTGTCAAAAGATTAATCGCATCCAAAATAAGTTTTTGCATACATGATAGATATATGTACATAAATACACACACGTAGAGTATATATTTTGAAAAAATTACATGTATACATTGATATTCATATTATTTATGATATACTGTATATAAATGTTTAATATATAAACACATTTTTGTGAGCCTGTACCATAAAAAAAGAGACCAACGACTGTAAAACTTTATATACTATTTATTATTTTTGACCAAAAGTGATTTCTATAAACGCCATAGATTGAAAGATCCATACAAGTTTATGCAAACAATCTCTTTTTTTCAAAAAAATGTAAATCAATTAATACTTGGGGATGATCATTTTTAGTGCTCATGATGAATAGAAAAAAAATCTAATCAAGTTACGTGATTGTTAAGTGCATGTGATTAGAGTATATTTTTAAAGTGTTTTAAATGTGCAAACTTGGCATTAATTTATGGGTGATATAAAGTAATTTTCATAACTCTTCATAATTAATTCCCTTCAAATGCAAAAAAAAACCACATTTTTATCCACTGCAAACAGACAAATGTTGATAACAACATTGTTTTAAAAGGCAAACACCTTTTTAGGTGTCAATATGTCAAACAAAGTTAGCAAAAAACTATTTTCAAACTAGATTAAAAACTATTTTTTTGGCAAACAACCAGCTATGATTTCTTTAAACATAATCATGCGACCCTGGACCATAAAACCAGTTATAAGGGTCCTTTTTTTACACAGTTGTATAGTTTGTACCATAGTTTATATCATCTGAAAGCTGAATGAATACACTTTCTATTGATGCATGGTTTTTTGGGTAGGCCAATATTTGGCTGAGATACAGCTATTTGAAAATATGGAATCTGAGGGTGCAAAATGTCTAAATATTGAGAAAATCACATTTAAAGATTTCCAAGTGAAGTTCTTAGCAATGCATACTACGAATCAAACATCAATTTTGATGTATTTACAGTAGGAAATTTATAAATATCTTCATGGAACAACTTAATATCCTAACGATTTTTGACATAAAAAAATTCAATAATTTTGACCAATACATTGTATTTTTGCTACTTATGACAGGTTTTGTGGTCCAGAGTCACATATTTCAGCCATGAAATGTAAAATGATTTTATTGCTGATGTGGTACATAAAAGAAACCAGGAAATTTACTAATGAAAGATGATTGTAATTTCAGCAGATGCGAGTAGTGGTAAAAACAATGATGATAAAATATCAATCTCAAATATATAAAATTGTAAAGACTGCAAAATTCAAACATCCTATTCATAGGCAAGAGGTGTAGAAATATGTATAAAAATACCTCACATTCTTAAAGCATGTGTCTTGAGCAAAGGGTCACATCTATAAAACTTCACTAGGTTTAATTTTTGACATTCATATCCAATTAAAGTGTATGTAAGTATAAACACTATTTGGGCTCTGATCCAAGTGTTTGAAATGTGTCTGAAATGTGTTTCGTAAGAACTTTTATGAGCTGTTCTATGAGAACGATCCCATGTCAGATTAACCTCGGTTGCACAGGGTTTGTCCTAACAGAGGAGTAGGCTCCGATATGCTTGATGAGATTGGGTTCAACGCTGTGTGCCTTCTCACCTGGCCTCGATCTGGCTATCTTGTACAGCACCATGTCTTTTGCATTTCCCTGAGCGCAGACAGCCTGGTCCAGGTATTCGGCAACTCGAATGGAGGCGTTACCTGGATAGAGCATAGCAGGGGTACAGCATTCGGTGGCAGGACACACAGCGTAAAGCTGAGGTGAAACCCGTCTGATTTCTAGGAGATAGTGCCTCCCTGCCAGCTCAACCACGGCCATTACGTAAAGAGCCAGAAAGAGAAAATGAGAAGGTGAGAAGGTAAACGAAAGAGGTGTATAATAGGATAAAAACAGGAGGAGGATTGTAGCACCAAACAGGCCAAGACCAAGCCATTCTAGAATGCGATAAGGCTCTGGATTCCAGTATCTCTGCAGACGTTCTGGATGGTAGAGCTTTATGTATAAAGTATCAAGCGCAAATCTCCTTGACAGTAAGTCTTGAACTGTTGGAAAGAAACCTGTTAACGGAAGTGCATCATCCTCAAGCACAACAACGTTTTTCGGCCTCATCATGTCCCATCCTTTGCGCAGGCAGAAAACATAATCTCTTTTCTCCTTTTCGAAGATGTTGGACACATCTCTGATCTGCCATCTTTCATCTGGAGAACGTCTGACAACCAAAAACTGCTTTTCTAGAAGCAAAGCATCCTCATTTAAAGCGTGACCGCTTTCGACATCACAAAGCATTACCTCAGCACATGGTTTATCTCCACATGCTTTGAGGAGCGATTTGAGCTGTTGTGCCACTTGTAACAAGTAGTGATAGTCTCTCCCTTCTCCTCTTCTGGTTGTCACAATGGTGACCAGGAGATCTGGTCTCTTGGCAATCGTTTCCAGCGGGTCCTTCAGGCTTTTCGTGGAAGCTGCTGCTTCCCAGAACCGCAGGGCCTCCTGGCCTCTTTCGTAGCTTTCTTGTAGCGCTGCATCACTTAGTGAATCAAGATAAACGGTCTTTAAAAAATAATAAGAGTAAAGTAGACGATGACAACATATTGGCAGTATCACTCCAAAGGTTAAAATGCACAAAAGCAGCCCTTGGGCTATTGGGCTTGTCCAACGAAACTGCTTGCTGGTACAAGTCCTCCATCGAGGCATCTGCGTCTGTTCAAACTGAGATCACTATTCCTTCTGTGGCACTTCAGTACAGTGCTGAGGTGATGGATAGGTTGTCAGATTTGAGCCGAGGTGCAGTAAAAATCGTGTCACATGAGCTTATGAACTTTAGAACGTATATTTCCATATGCCACCTGTATCTGTAAACAACAGTGATATACATATAAAAGTTATACTCTTATACTTATTGTAAATAAAACATTAAATATTATAATAGATCATTCCATGCAGTAGCTTTTTAGTTTTTGAGAAGATTATTTTAAAATGTGTTTAGAATTATTGTTTTGATAAGTTTGTAACATAGCCTACTGTGGACATGAGAGACTCTAATGACATTTTTGTGTAACGACCTTTCTTTCTGTGTAGAAAGCTTGAAGAATGCATGACGATTTAAAATTTTTATTACATGCATAAAACAAACCCGGAAGAATCTTATTTTATCAGTCTGCAAATAGCCCGTTAAGTAGCCTAAAATAACAACGTATGGAATAGAAACTATTCGGCATTATAAAAAAAAAAACTATTTCAGCGTTCCTACCAGAATGTGAACGTTTAGCACCCAACGTCTAGAGGACAGCACCTGAAACTAAACAACGTGTCAAACATCACGCTTCATGACCCATTTGCCCAAGTCAGTTCCAAACATCAACAGTTACGGCGTTTCCGCATTACCGTAACACACTGAACAAATACGCATTTTTATTCACGGGGAAGCAGTTAACCGTTTCTTACGGGGTAGAATATTGAGGGCATCCAGGTAGATGTACTCTAAAAACTGAATCATTGATTTGGATTTAAATTTTAGGATGTTTTGTCAAATTTGAGATAGCTTTATTAAAAAATATCCTTTGGTGACCTCAAAAACGCCTGTGATTGGTGCATCATACCCAGCGCTGAGTAAAGTATCACACACCACGCGATGACACCAGCAACGTGTTGTAATTACCACACTAGACACTAGATGACAGTATAAGGTAAAAAATGTTTCTCTGGACCACAAAACCAGTCTTAAGTGGCACGGGTATATTTGTAGCAAAAGCCAAAATACATTGTATGGGTCAAAATTATCGATTTTTCTTTTATTCACAAAATCATAAAGTGTTCCATTAAGATATTTTGTACATTTCCTACCGTTAATATATTAAAACTTAATTGATTTTGATTAGTAATATGCATTGCTAAAACTTAATTTAGATAACTTCAACTGCGACTTTCTCAGTATTTAGATTTTTTTGCACCCTTAGATTCTAGATTTTCAAATAGGTGTGTCTCGGCCAAATATTGTCATCCCAACAAACCATTCATCATTGGAAAGTTTATTTATAGCTTTTATATGATGTATAAATCTCAATCTTTAAAAAATGGACCCTTATGACTGGTTTTGTGGTCCAGGGTGGTATAATTTACCAGAAGTAGTGTTGCCAAGTCCGTGCGCTACTTTAACAATGTTGCCGCGGGCACGGGTTGTTTTTCATGTGGGTTGAAGCCAGCGATCACAATAACGTGATATTTATCTCCTGGAATGCTAATTTTACCAGAGGAACCCCGCCAATAACGTGTATTTTACCCCCGGAATGCGATTTTTACGGGGAACGCCCCTCGAAACGCGAATGAGCTAGTTTTGGGGTAGTTTTGAGTAGCAATTGTGCGGGTTTGTTTATGCAAACCTGGCAACCCTAACCAGAAGTTTAAAGCTGTAAGGTGTAATAAGTAAGGGGGAACAAACACATTTTGTGGTTGATTATCCTGTAAATCAGCAGACCACCAAAAGTAGGCTAAGTTACAGTCATAAGTCTTAAAATGTTTAACTTGTCTATCATTACCAGTGAAGACGTTCAATGTTAACATCTAAATAAACACAAATACACCTTTTTCAGGGAAAGTTTGACACTTCTGATATTAACTATATCATAATTATTTACCTTACTATACTATAGCCTATTATACAATGAGACAACGTAGTAGAGCCTGGATACAATGTCAGTGGAAAGAATTAAACCTTACTTGAAGCAAGAAATATTTCATTGATTACTCATAAAAGTCTATGAAATGAAATCCCAAGTCATGCTCTGACGCGCACAATGTTCACCTGTGTTCTAGTTAAACACAAGGAAATCTAACCCACCCGTGTAACCAGATCATCACCTGTACCTGTACCTGAAAATGTTGCAAGAACATATTTTGCATTGTGTTGCATTTCACTAATAGTCTTACAAAATGCTTTACAAAATGCACGTAGTCACATCAATAGGGTCAATTAGAAAGTAGATTTATATAAAGATCTGCTGTTTTAAATGTTTTCTGCTGATCCTTTTTACCATATTTTGAATTTACATATATTTTTTCAAATCGAATTGAGAAACGGATTTAGGATTAGACAATCAGATGTTGTTGTACAGGCCTACAGTATGTTGTTCCATCATAAAACAAAAAAGAAAGTTGTCATAGCCGTTTAAAAGACAAATACCAACAACAGTCAAAAATTCATGAGCATCGGTCGCTATAACGATTTGTAAACAAGTGTTGAGTTTGAAAACTGATGAAATAGCAACCCTCAGATGGAGCAACTGCACAGGGTGGGTCTTCATGGAATGCATCAAATGCATCAAGATGAACAGGTCTATCCAGCACTCTATCAGCCTCTTTAATAAACCACATCTTCAGCACTTCTGCACATTCATTCTACCTGTGCAGACAGTACGCTCAGGTGTGCATACATGGCGACCAATACAGGACAAATGGGCTATCTGCCCCGTGGAGGGGCCATATTCTGCACCATACCAGACATCCTCTACCTTCCAGAACTTGTGAGTTGATTTTAATGACTTTACTGATGCTATGTTTACATTAAAGTATGAAAAATTATTATATGATTTAATTTATCTAATGCAAATTCAAATACTTTTTTGTTAAACATACAACATCTTTGGTACCTATTTATTTAATTGCCAACAATTTAGTTAGTAAAGAAATCCAACCTATTTAAAATTATTTGCTATATATACATAAATTAAAACACATACTTGTGTGTTAAACATTTTATATTAGTAAATTACTAATTGCTAAATAAGTTATTTGTTTAACTGGCAATGATTACTGTGACAATTTATCTTTATTTATTTGATGTTATTTGAATAATCAATCATTTCAAAATCAAATATAAATTGTTAGCATAAATATGTTCCGAAGATTATTCTGTGAAATCCAGTATAATTAAATTTAAAGTGATTCATAACTAAATAAATACACACTGTACATAAATGTAAAACAAAAAAAGTTTCCAACATTTCAACAGGAAAATATCACTGGTAAATGTCAGAAAGTGTATTTTTAATTCAATTTTATTTTAATGCTATTATTTTCTGTTATATCCAAAGTAAGGACTATAGTATAGTAATTGTTTATCCATTTGAATATAGTATTTTTTTTTTTAATCTGGGAGCTCTGTAACTTCAGGAATAAAGAGGGATTCTGAGTGACATTTTTGTTTCATTATGTTCATCTCTCAGGTCTTCGGCGGTCTGGTCTTGAGCCTGGTTGCATCTACGGAACTTTTTCCTAACAACCCCCAGGCATACGTGATCTCTGTGGCAATTTTCTGTTTTCTCCTGACTTTCTTCTGGTTGCTGATCTTTGCCTGTGGGTCTCATAATAACAGAAGCTGTTGGGCAAGCGCGGTGAGTTCTTAATCTCTCTCTTTGTCCCCTTTCCAACTTCTCTTTTTACCTCAACTGTTTGTCTTTCTTTCTCTTACTTTCTCTCGCCCAATGATTTATTTATTCTCTTATACATTGTCTCAATTTTCACTTTGCAGGATGTAGCGTACCATGGATTTGCAGCACTCCTCTATCTCAGTGCTTCTGTGCTTCTTGCTAAAGTGACCATTGATGCTGCTAATGCAGATCTTAAGGACACAGTTTATTACAAGCTGAATGTAGCTGCGGTGGTGAGTACCTGTATATCTATCAAACACTGTTTAACCTGTTAAATACACATACAATAAGATATTAGTGAAATATATAAACAAAAAGGCATTTAGGTGTACTTTTAAATATTTTGAATTATCACGTTGTTATGTACTTAAATTAATTTGATTAGATTAAGATTACACCAGCAAAAGCCATTTTTCTTGTTGTATAGTGTATAGTAACTGATGTTTCTTTAATTTCAGGTGTTTGCCTTTTTCACCACTTTACTGTATGTCATCCACACCATTTTCTCAGCCATCAGATGGAAATCCTTCTAGAATGTCTGCCTTCAAGCTGCTTTACTCATCTAACGTCACATATAATTGTTAAACTGCATTTTTAAGCAATGTTATGTTTACACACAAACAAATAGCATTTAGCATTAGTGCATCAATAATGATTCATGTGATAATAGATTGACTTTACAGTCTTTTCATGTTCCCTAAACTGTGTGTGTTATTTTTAAGCCACCTTTTCTAATATTTCTTTTTGTAAACTATTCTCGCCTCAGGTATAAATTATTGTAATTATGACTTATATAATAAAAGAAAGATTAACAATCTTTTGAGTATAATTTCTTGGTGTGGCACTGGATACATAAATGTCTCCAGGGCTTCATTATAGCAAGCAAATCACCCTTTACTCTTGAATATAAGGTGCGGAAGCTATTCTGGGACTAACTACCTGCTTATACAACATACTGCAAGTGTAAATGTACCATAAAACTAGATGTATATGCGATCCTCAAACCAGTCATAAGGGTGATTTTTCTTTTGCTTTCCATTGATGTATGGTTTGTTGGGATAGGACAAATATTTGGCTGAGATACAACTATTTTAAAATCAGCAATCTAAGGGTGCAATAAAAATCTAAATATTGAGAAAATCGCCTCCAAGTATCCAAATTAAGTTCTTAGCAATGCATATTACTAATTAAAAATTACGTTTTGATATATTTATGGTAAAAACGTTACAAAATATCTTCATGGAACATGATCTTTACTTAATACCCTAATGATTTTTGGCATAAAGAAAAAATTATCCCGTGCTACTTATGACTGCTTCAGGGTCACAAATATAAATTTTCAATTAAAATAAAAATCACTTGCTATGGTTCTGTGTGGTTAAACAATAAAATAAATACGGAAACCACAGCAAGAAAGCATACATGTAAACGTATACTTTCTTGGCCCGCATTAGTATTATGTTTGTTGCCATGATAGTTGTAGTCTGTTTGTTTTGGTGTGTCTTTTTGTCCCTTAAAGCGTGTAAGGTGGTGTCTACTTTTGACTTGTAACAGACATTCTTGCTTTTTTAGATCTTGTTTAACCTGTTCTTAAAAGGCTTGCAGTGAGGTATGGGTTAGGGTAGGACACTTACAGGGGTGTGAGTTCACACATGTCTAGGACAGAGGACAATTATGTCCTGTAAGGTGATGTCTGGGAACTGTTTCAAATGTTTAATTCATGAGTGCCGGACAGTTGGGGAATGACTCCAAAAATCCAGGTGCATTATACTATGAGATGTTTATTTCTAATGTATGAATGCCACACCTTCAAATGTATGAAATGCCATGCATTACATAACAAATAAAAAATGTGTGTATTGCTTTAAGAAAGCACAAGCACACAAATAAGAAGGTTATATTTCATACATTTAAAGTGGATAGGGCTATTTAACTTGAAAATGAAAATTCACCATCATGTTGTTTCAAACCCATTTGACTTTCATTCATCTGTGAAGGGGAATGTTAGTTAAAGGTTTAGACACTGTTTACTTTCATTGTATGAAAATAATAATACAAATAACAAATGGGTTTGGAACAACATGTTGAAACAATGAAACAATTTGTCATTTTTAGGCACTTTCAATAGGTAATACTGTGTATATATATATACAGCTGAGGTCAAAAATTTACATACACCTTACAGAATCTTGTTAATTATTTTACCAAAATAAGATGGATCATACAAAATGCATGTTATTTTTACATATTTAGTACTGACCTGAATATTTCACATAAAAGACATTTACATATAGTCCAAAAGAAAAAATAATAGCTGAATTTATAAAAATGACCCTGTTTAAAAGTTTACATACGCCTGATTCTTAACACTGTGTTGTTATCTAAATGATTTATTTATTTATTTTGTTTAGTGATAATTCATGAGTTCTTGAGTCCTTGTTTGTCCTGAACAGTTAAACTGCCTGCTGTTCTTCAAAAAAAAAAAAAAAAAAAAAATCCTTCTGGTCCCACAAATTCTTAGTTTTTTTTTTAGCATTTTTGTGTATTTGAATCCTTTCCAACAATGACTGTATGATTTTGAGATGCATCTTTTCGCACTGAGGACAACTGAGAGACTCATATGCAACTATTACAGAAGGTTCAAATGCTCACTGATGCTTCAGAAGGAAAAACGGTGCATTAGGAGCCAGGGGTGAAAACTTTTGAACATTTGTAATTTTTTCTTATTTTGCCCAAATATCATATTTTTTTATTTAGTACTGTCCTTTAGAAGCTACAGAAGATACTTACATGTTTCCCGGAAGACAAAAAAAGTTAGATTTAGGCTACCCTGATGTTCAAATTCCAAAAGTTTTCACCCCTTGGCTCTTAAAGCATTGCGTTTACTTCACAAAAACAATAGCCAACAGACTGGAAAACCCCATTTTTACTTTAAACCACTAGAGTGTGCTGTGTATAACTGCTTATTACAGCCACAACCTAGATTGTTTTTATCATACCAATCTACTGTATGTAACTCAAACACATCTCTTGCCAATGTAGCCCTTCTAAATGAGACTTTCTCTCCCTCTTTCCATCTCTTTACCTTCTCATTCGCTGCATCCGTAGAATGACGAAGAGCTTCACTTACTGCTCTGTCATCACTTTCAGTTCTTATTCAGTAATGTTGACACCTTCACTGCACAAGAGCATATATGGCTGAGAAAGCAGATGAACAAAGAAAAAAATCGCTTTGGAAGGTGTGAGTGACCCTGTAATCTCAATGATACTTCAGAAGCTGATCCTCACACAGCCCTTGACGTTTTAGAATTGTGGTTAAAAATAGTTGAACTAGTGGAAGGGCTCAAGATCCCCAGTCCCCAGGTTTAATCAGACATGTGGACATTTTCTGGCTGGTACATTAACACATATAAAAATATAGTCATGATTTTGATAATGACTGGTTTAACCTGTTCTTATACTTTTATGTACTTTTATGATGCTGGACTTCAAAATTCACATTCACAGCTATTGACTGAAGTTTTAAAGTGCGTCATAGACAGTGTTGGGAGTAACGCATTACAAAAGTAATATGTTACAGTAGTTTATTACTTTTTGCTGTAACGCGGTAATATAACGCATTACTAATACATTTTGGGTAATAATATTACTCGTTACAATCTCAGTAACGCAAGTTACATCAACATATTTTAACTCAACATTAATTTGTGAATTAAAAAAAGTCCACAAGTAAAATATTTTGTCTTCCTGTTGCTGGAATTCGATGGCTGAGATGACTGCAGAGACGGATTCTACATTTATGAGATGGACGCACTCCCGTTATGGAGAAACAGCACGAGTAACTCCTATTAACATCTACAGTAGACTGGTGCCAGTAACACTAAACTAATGATGAGAGCTGCGGAGTCGGAGAAGAGAAAAAATGACGGACGAGCGCATAAGCAACAAAAATTAAGCTAAAAATGACAAAATCTGTTTTTATTAAATCATAGTACGCATATAAAATGGATGAATACGCGAAATATATCTGATTTTTTGAAACGAAAAGACTGAGTGACATTTGCTGCTGAGTTTGGTTCACTTTTGTGTGGAGTGGCGCTCTACGAAAGTTCACGGAAAGGAAACCGAGATGACAGAAATAAAAGTAAACACACTGCAGTTATAAATGATCTGTATGACCAAAAATGACGGAGTTATTCCGCTATTCGATTGCCCCGGCGCCTCACGCACACACAACGTTGCAAAAGTTGCAGTCTGTTAATTATAAGAATAAAATACAGTCACTGGTCAAATGAAATAGTGTGTACTGCATAGTATCCGTGCCGTCAGCCTGAGCTCGAGCCAAACACATATTTGCTCATGTGAGGAGGATGTTTTATAAGCGCGTTAAGTACAAATCCTGGTTTACATAATAGTTTAGCATTCAAATACATCACGAATATGGACACATTCAATTGGATTGATGCAGAATGAGAGAGGTAGGCTGCACGAGAACAACACCGTTTGTTTTTAGTTTCGCTTTTACCCTCATTCGTTTTGGCTTGTTTAGCAACTTGTATTCTTCATTCTTGTTTATTTCTGAAAACCATTTAAAATAGCCTATAGGCTATTCGTTGTGTTTAATGATTGTACATTATAACACTTCGCTTTATTTACCGGTGTTATTTCTGAAAGTATTAATGAGTTTTGTGCTTATCCATGTTTAACCTAAACTACAACGTAACATTAATAGACATACCGGTAGGCCTACCTAAATATGTTTTTATAATTTTATGCTAGCTATCCTAAACTTAATGTATAATGAGCAGCTATAAACTTTTTTTTTGGCATTTTATAATCTGTGGATATTTTGATGAAAGTAACTCAACAGTAACTTAAAAGTAGTGTAACGCATTACAATTTAGAAACAGTAATATTGTAATGTAACTAATTACTATTAAAAGACAGTAACTAGTAATATATAATGTATTACGTTTTGGAAGTAACTTGCACAACACTGGTCATAGATGTAATTGGGGAACTCTATTTTGAACTCTGTTTAGAGTGGTGGTTCTCTTGAGTTGTCCTTGAACTGTATTTGGACGAAAAAATCAAGAGGTAGAAAACTGTCTCTGACTCACCTCAGTATTAGTTGGCAAGAAGTGCATGTGTTTTCCGGCCTACGGCTCTTCTGTTTCTACAAGAATCATTCCTGTTTTATTATAAAACATCATATACAGTGACAATGCAGGCCTTTTTAATTATATCTTTTTTTTTTTTTGTGGATAAAAATTATTTACATCATGCTCTGAGTGAGAATACATGGATACAAAAATACAAAGATACAAACACTGTACACTTGAATGCTCACCAAGGGTGCCTTTATTGGACTAATAGTCATATCAAATCAATAGTTTTCTATTTTAATATATTTTAAAATGTAATTCATACCCGTGATGGCAAAGCTGAAATACTCCAGTCTTCAGTGTGACATGATCCTTCAGAAATCACTCTAATTTTTAATTTAGATTTAATTTAATTTGAATGTTTTTTTTAGGATTTTTAAAAGTTTTTTATATTGTAAAATATTATTGCAATGTAAAATAACTTTTATATTTCTTTTCATTAAAATATAATTTATTCTTCTTCAGTCTTCAGCCTAACTCCAGTCTTCAGTGTCACACGATCCTTCAGAAATCATTCTAATATGATGATTTATTTTCAGGGTTGGAAACAGTTGTGCTGCTCAATATTTTTATGAAACTTGTGATACATTTGTCAGGATTCTTTGATAAATAAAAAGTTAAAGAGAACAAAATTTATTTGAAATAGAAATTGTTTGAAACATTATAAACAGTGCAATTTTATTGCCTTTTTAAAAAATAAATGAATACTTTTATGCACCAAGGATTGTTAAATTAATAAAAGGTGATAGCAAAGACCTTTATTGTTAGAACAATTTCAAAATTCTATTTTGAATAAATGTGACCCTGGACCACAAAACCAGTCTTAAGTCGCTGGGGTATATTTGTAGCAATAGCCAAAAATACATTGCATGGGTCAAAATTTTTGATTTTTCTTTTATGCCAAAAATCATTAAGAAATTAAGTAAAGTTCATGTTCCATGAAGATTTTTTGTAAAATTTCTACTGTAAACATATCAAAATGTAATTTTTGATTTGTAATATGCATTGTTAAGAACCTAATTTGGACAACTTTAAAGGTGATTTTCTCAGTCTTTTTTATTTTTTTGCATCCTCAGATTTCTGATTTCAAATAGATGTATCTCAGTCAAATATTGTCCTATCCTAACAAATCATACATCAATATAAAGCTTATTTGTTGAGCTTTCATATGATGTATAAATCTCAGTTTTGCAAATTTAACCTTATGACTGGTTTTGTGGTCCAGGGTCACAAATGCTGTTCTTTTGAACTTTTTATTCATCAAAGGAATGTGAAAAAAATAACCACAGGTTTCAAAAAACTATTAAGCAGCTATTTCAAACATTGATTAAAAATCTGAATATTACAATAATTTCTGAAGGACCATGTGACACTGAAGACTGCAGTAATGATGCTGAAAATTCAGCTCTGCATCACAGAAATAAATTATTTTTTAAAGTATCTTAAAATACAAAACCATTATTTTAAATTGTAATAATATTTCACAATATTGCTGATTTTTCTGCATTTTTGACCAAATAAATGCAACTTTGATACCTAAGAGAAAATCTTACTGATCCTAAACTTTTGAACAGCAGTGTATTGAAATATTTTCAGCGGAAAATAAGGGGTCAATATTTTTTTAAATAACCTACTATTATTATTTTTACAATATTTGTGCCTTAAACAAAAACAAAGAGATCAATCACAGCAGAACAGAATTTCTAACAGAAATTCAGACATCTGTTCCTGAGATTATGCAAATATTCTACTTACAAAATGTATCTGTGAATGAACTCTCCTCTGGTTGTCTTTCTACAAATCCTCTCAGTCACACAAACTCTTGCTGCTCCTTATAGTCCATCTTAGATGATTCCTCATCCACCAGCCAAATGTACAACTGTGGTTTCTGTCATTTTCCTACTGAAATCTTCCACACTCATCTTGTGGGAAGTAAGAGTGACATAAAAGAGATTTTCATATATAAGTGACCCATTTTCCAACATTAGACAAGCCACTTTTTAAAAAATATTACGCTACTAACTATCTATTTTTCTTGTTATAGGCTATCAACCAATTTTTTCTTCCTTTTGAAGATCTAGGCCCCTCCACAGGCAGTAAGAGACTGGAAAAACATATCTAACCTCCCATATTTTTACACAACTAGATCAAAGTTGCATACGAATAGTCAACGTCATAATATTTGGCTTATATGTACTAAAATTTCATAAGTACTGCATTTGTATTTTTCTTTATCCATGCTTCACTATGAGTTTCAGGATGGAAGTTCACTTACCGGTATGTAACAAAAACATCATTTCAACTGGAATGAGAAAACATTTGAATGAGAGATAAATAATTTGAGCGAGTGTTTGTGACAGCTGTGTGCCGTACATATCGCCGTCTTATGCTGCCGATGACCACGCCAGCCACAGAGGAAGGATAATACTAAATCTAACAAACTTCAGAGTTACTTAATGACTCATAAGAGGATGATTCATAACTGCTGTCTTTGGCAAATGTGAAGCAAGATCCCATAATCACAATTTTGAAGGGTCCTGACAGCTGAGTTAATCACAGATTAGGGTCTATGGTCTCTAGTAACTTTTCAAGTAAGTCACATCATATGTTCTTATACATGAGTCTGCGTATAAGACCATGATTCATCATAATGTACACTAAATAAAGCACTGGGTACCTTTAGGCTGTTTGAAATGGACCTTGGACTGGGCGACGCTTGTGGAAAACAGTCATACATCTCAGTCTAGATCTATGGATAAATCATGAGAGACAAAACACCGAAGACATGGGAATGTGCCATTTGCTTGTAGCACATAATCTAATAATGTGGCATCAACGATACGGAAAGATGATCGAAGAGATATGATAAGAAACACTATACTTACAAGTCGTCTTCCCTTTGCGTGTAGTGCGTAATACGAGCTTTGATAACATAAGCCTCATCGCTGGCACATGCAGTTCATTTGTAATGCTTTTCACCAAACACATAGTCTTTGCTGATAGGTACAAGGCCTGTTATGAAAAAGAATTTGGATTTGGGAATTACCCTTTCTGTTGTATTCTAGATTCACAATGCATTCTCTCATAAACTGATTGTGTGATAAAATTAGCACCAAAGCACTTGCCTAAGTGCATTTTAACACTTGACTGTGATAAAGGGCAGAACTAGCATTGAAGATATTGCCAAAAGCCTTAATGAACAGATGATGTCAAATAGATGATTTTCAAGTACATTTGTTGCATACTGAAATGTAGCCATTGCTGCATTGATGTGTATAGGATGTAGCATTTTAGCCAAACACGGTCATGATTCATGTTCTTGTGAGTCCATGTGCTTTTATTTGCCCTTCTCATAGAGCACAGTTAGATGGATGTCAAAATGCAATATGTCTAAAGCGGCCAAAAGAGTTAGATCACCATGCCCTCATGCAACTAAACTCGTATGATGAAATGTGGAATGTAAACGCACTGATTTGGAGGTGGGATGTATATATACCCGAGCCCAAATGTAGATATGATGATAATGACTTTTGCAGGAAGCCCAGCTTTCTCTCTCACATCATAATGTATTTGTATCTTGCCTCCATATGTGTATACACGCTTAAAGGGATAGTTCACCCCAAAATGAATCTGCTTACCCCCAGGGCATCCAAGATGTAGGTGACTTTGTTTCTTCAGCAGAACACAAATGAAGATTTTTAGCTAAAACTGGTGCAGTCTGTCAGCCAAATAATGGGAGTGGATGGGCACCAGGCCTTTAAAAGTAAAAAAAAAAAACATGCACAGACAAATCCAAATAACACCCTGCGACTCGTGACGATACATTGATGTCCTGAGACACGAAACGATCATTTTTGTTAGAAACTGAACAGTATTTCTATCATTTTTTACCTTTGATACACAGCAATGTCCATCTCTCCTGAGCATGAGTTTACCATCCGGCTCGTTACATGTGCACGCGCTCTGGCGTAGTATATGCAAATGCCATAAGGGGAAACCGGTGAAAAGTCCCGGATGAGGATGCAATGGAATGAGCCAAATGTTAAAAACCCTTTGCCATTATCGTGTATGGATTGTGGATTGATGTGGAAAAAGTAATTTAAAGCAGTTTAAGATAAGGCAGCAGCATAACGAAATGTGAAAAAAATGAAAAGGTATGAATAGTTTTGCAAGGCTGTATAAATGCACAGTTTTTGAGTTTACATCTTATTACAAGTTTATATCTTGCAATTCAAATTTTGATTCCCAGTTTACATCTTGCAGTTTTGACTTTATTCACCTTTTTCCTGAACGCGGAAGTTTCTCCTAGATTAGAACGCTGCTTTACATTTCCGGTCTCTGATGTTTCTAGTCAAATTAACGTATTTTCCGAGCCGACAATACAAGGCTAAACCTATAAAAATGGTTTATAAAAGCACATGGCGCCATCGTTTACAATGTAATGTCGCAATGACTGTCTTTTTGCAGTAACTGTCATAGTTTAAGTAGTGTGAGATGACATGAAGCGACATGAGGTTATCTGTATTGTAAACAGATGAGGGCGCATGTACACAGATCCCGATGAGGGTGAAGTTTGTGGGATTTTGTCCACAAAATGATAAGAGCACACATTATTTTATTATTTTACACACAGTATTTTAACTTAATCGCTGCAAGCCATGCTCGTTTTCTTTTGTCATTGTTTATGCAAGGCATACAGCGCCAGAAAAGGACAGATTTGCTGATACACAAAACACGTACTTTACAGGAATTCCTTAAGATTATTGCTTACTGTGGCAGCCAACAACAACACAGTACATTTTTATATAGTTATTAAAAATGTTTCAGTTTAATTAATTAATTCTATTTTTTTACCCCGTTTTAACATGGATTTCTGGTGAGACCGGACTGAAAAGCACCCAAATGGAAGTTAGAATCCATGGCGGCGCTCATGAAAACAGTGGATTTCTCATAAATTGTTGCAATTAAAAATGTATTTATTTATTTATTTTTATGCAATGGGAGGGTTCCATAAATGATTCTTCATGGAACCATATATGCCAATAAAGCAACTTCATCTGGTCTCATTCCAACCAAAGTATGTACGCCAACTTCTCTGAACCTTTCAGGATGTCTCACAGGATCAGAAGATGTCAAATCCTCTGACTGGGGTCCTGGGAACCGTGGAAAATCACCAGGAGCGCTTCTTATGTCCTCGGCGCATTCCTGCCTTCCTCTCAAACGCACACACTCAGTCACAGACACATACAATATGACCACACGCACAAGGGGAGAAGAAAGCTACCTGCCAGCGGAGCCCCTTTATCTTGCACGTGTCTTTTAACGACAAGAAGCTGGCAGATAGGAGAGCTTCACAGACAGGGTAGCAAGTGACAGGCTCTGAGCACAGCCTTGTATGGAAGTGGCTGAGGGAGAAGAGAACGATAAGCAACAACCCAACTATGCTGTCCATGTTTAGAGGCACTCACTGGGCCCACCAGGCCAGAAACAATGCCTGTTTCTGTTAAATTTAGACAGGTTATCGGCCACCGCTCCTCTCCCTAGACAGTCGCTCACAGCACCACAGGGAATACGGAGGGCAGTCCATAGGATTGGCTGCTTCAGGGATCTCTAGGTAGGCAAAGTTCCATTCAAAGCCATTATTTTATTGGATGAATAACTTATTGGATGGCTTAACGACTGTTAAGGTGACATCATTTGCATGAATGAATACGGTTTTCTGTTTAGCATCAGTTGCAGTGGGATCATAATAGTTTATTTTCCTTGATTGTTGCTGTGTGAAATGTTCTAAACGGGGAAATTTCTGACTGCTATGCTACATCATTAAGAAAACAACTGAGTTAACATCTTAAAAGGTCAAATTTGGAGGACAAAAATCCGTTATGCCACGTAATTTTGGCTTATTATAATACATGGAAATAGTTTAAGTTAACACTTGCCAAGTGCTAAATGAGAGTTAAAAACTGGCTTTGGCCAGTAGATAAAATGTTAATCACCAACTGGCCCATAATGTTATTTGGAACTAGAATGTAATGCATGGTTTGAATCAAATTATATAATAAACATATATATATAATCTGATGCTTGCTAATGTAAATCATGTGTCTTTTAACAAGTTGTAGTTCAGTGGAAACTTACCATCAAAGGTTTATGAAGGATGCCTGCAGTAAAGTTTCTTTATTCAAATGCAGATACACATATGGAGTATTCCTTACATTAGTCTCCCATTATTCCTTTTAAAAAGATAAACGGACAAAAAAATCACAATGTGTCTTTGAGTAGTTTTACCAGTTAGATTTTTAATGTTTTTTTTAAAGAAGTGTCTTCTGCTCTCCAAGCCTTCATTTATTTGATCCAAAGTACAAAGTTCAGAAATCATTCTAATATGCTGATTTGCTGTTAATTATTTTTTTTTAAATCATAATTATTATTATCAATATTTAAAACAGTTCAGTACATTTTTTCAGGATTCTTAGATGAATAGAAAGATCCAAAGATCAGCATTTATCTGAAATAAAAAGCTTTTGTGACATTATACACTATACCAGTCAAAAGCTTGGAAATTTTTTTTATATTTTTATTTTTTTTAAAAGTGATGATAAAGAGATTTATAATGTTACAAAATATTTCTATTTTAGAGAAATGCTGTTTTTTTTTTTACTTTCTATTGACCAAAGAAACCTGAAAAAAAAATTCTACTCTGCGGTTTTCAATATAATAATAATAATAATAATAATAATAAATAATAACAACGTGTTTTTGAGCAGCAAATCAGAATATTAAAATGATTTTTTGAAGGATCATGTGACTGGAGTAATGATGCTAAAAATTCCGATTTGAAATAACAGGAATAAATGACATTTTAAAATATATTCAAATAGAATTTTTTTATTGTAAAAATATTTTAGCATTTTACTGTTTTTGCTGTACTTTGCTAGGCTTGGTGAGCAAAAGAGACTTCTTTAAAAACATTAAAAGTCTTACTGTTCAAAAACTTTTGACTGGTAGTGTATATACATAAAAACATATAATCTGTAATTTTAATATGTATGTATAAGGACATTTTAACCTTTTTTTTAACCCAATTTTATTTTATTGAACTTGAAAACAGTTAAAAGGATAAAATATAAATATTTAATGCAAAAAATAATATAATAATATAATAAATAATAATAATATAATAGTTTAATTAATTAATAGTGATTCACGGCTGATCATTTTTCTCAGTTTATTGCAATTGCGGTTGGCACCATTTGTAGCCCAAAAAATGGACCCTGCTTGGAAGGAATATTATTATTGCAGTGACAATGCTTTTACAGTGAGATTTGGACTTTGAAATTCAGCTGACTTTGTTTTTTAAGGTTCTGTGATATAACATTACATTAAGTCAATAAGTGTATGATGCCTATTAATCTGGTTAAGAGAATGAGAATGGAAAACCTGCATGATTCATTATCATCCCAACTTTTTCCGATTCTTACTCTCAAGACTTTTCAGCCCAGGAAATCGCCACAGCTCATACATGCCGGTTATGATCTCATGTCAATGAGGTGAGAAAGTTCAGAACAGTCTAGCTGTTCCATGACATGACTACAGTACATCGCCTGACTGCCCATGAGCAAGTGACAACATGCTGTTGCTTATTTATTTATATATTTGTTTGTTTTACGGTGGAGAGGTTTTGTTAGCCAGGTCAGGCATGAGAGTCTGTGGAACTGCAAGCACAAATAGTCATCTTACAGAGGGAATAACACAACAGTGATCTCACTTCTGTCTCAAGGCCTCCCCTCCACGTCTCACAGCACAGCTGTGGAACTATGTGAGGTGAAAGCTGCCCACAACAGCAAAAGACTCAAGACGTGAAGTTCACGACAAGCTGCATTCAAACAGATTAAGGCTGAAAGACCATGTGAAATGCAGAGTAATGCTTTTAGTGATGTGTTAAGATTTAGGTATAACTTTAATATAAAATCATTCACGTGATGCAGTTTTGAAAGTCACAGAAGTCCAATTTCCAAGAGTCATTGTGTACTGAGCAGGGTGCACATATTCTTTGCTTCTCATCTCTTGCATGCGTGCATTTACCCATTATTTAATCATAAGTCAGGCAAGACAATTATATACAGATTGCATCGTGTAAGCAAGGCATGCTTTATACTGTATGCATGCATATATCTGCATCTGTATTATTTCTGTCTAGAGAGCCATCGGCAAGGCACAATAAGAAACATGATTCAAATTAATGGAGGCCCTTCAGGTTATATTGGTCTAACGCAGGGAGACACATCACGACAGAGATCACGTCACTGGCAAATGTGACCTGGCATGCCATAACACTGACTCAAGATAGGGCACAAAAGTGTCTTTCTGCAGTTGCAGTTTCAGTTCAATGCCATAAACACATACAGGGAGCTGAATGACACAGCTCTGTACTTATTAATTTTTGTTGAATGTTAACTACAGCACATACATCATTTAAGTAAATATTACAGCATTGGAAAACTTGCATATTTTGCTGATATTGCTGCTGAAAATGATCATGTTTTGGGCTGTACTAATCGATCAGACCGGGAAAAACATTTGGACTACTATAGACTGCCAAAAGTTATAACAAATCAAGAAGAGTGCAAAAAACTGTCCGAGGAACAAAAGGAATTTGTGGTTGGCCAAACTGAACCAGGATTTCCAGGGCAAGAATCTTGACAACATTCATGTTTGTTCTTATCATTTCCAGTCAGGTAGGTGAAATATTAGGCAAATATCTTAATTAATACTGCTGGGAACATATCTCTACCACCTATTAACTTTAGTTTGTCAAAATATTGCACCCTGTCCTGCTTACTAAGTCCGTCCATATGATTTAGACAGCATAAATTAGCAGTCAATGCTGTTGTTTACATCTGAGTATCGGCAGTATGGCTCAACACATCTGGGTAACTGACCAAATCATGACGTAAGTGCAAACCTCTATAGAGTTAAACTATAAGAATGAGAAATGTTGCCTAAAATAAATAAGGTTATATATTTAAAATACACATACTTTCACACTGTGGCCAAGTGGTTTTCCAAAAGTGCTGATAGTACAACAGCCTTGTGACGTTTTACGCTGTCGTATCGCTACACTGTATGCGTTCATGGAGTTAGAGTCAAAGTGGAGTCAAAGCGGAGTCATCTGTGTTTTCTCTCAGGAACGGAACCAAGATTGTGGGATTTTCCTTACAGCGTGAAGCAGCTTTTGGAAAATCACATTGTCAATGTTTTCTTGAGTGAGATTTGAGGTTTTATCCGAAAGTAAAACTTCCTTCATTATCATTTGGAGCGGTCTTATATTCATGGAGCGGGAAATGGAAAACCTTGGATAGAGAGCTGATTGATTACAGATGGCTTTGATTTAGACTTTGTGTGTTGAAATATTCACCAAAAAACAAACCAAAAAGACCAAATCGCTAATTAACTACCCAAAACCACCCAGAATACCTAGCAATGCCTTAGTGACCACCCATAATGGAGTGTTCGGCCATATTGGTGGCACTGGACATAAACAATACCATTGAACTGAATGAAACTGCTGAAAATGATCAATTATTGTCATGTATTGGGCTGTACTAATCGGTCGGACTGGGAAAAACATTTGGAGCTATAGACTGCCAAAAGTTATAACAAATCAAGAGTGCAAAAAAAATTGTCTGAGGAATGAAAGGTGTTTGTGTTTGGGCAAACTGAATCAGGATTTCCAGGGAAAAAAATCTTGACAACATTCATGTATGTTCTTATCATTTCCAGTCAGGTAGGTGAAATATTGGGCTAATATCTGATACCACTCGTATGTATCTTTACCACCTATGAACTTTACTTTGTCAAAATAACTGACCAACTATGAGGATATTATTGTTGCCTAAAATAAGTAAGTTTATGTATTTAAAACATACTTACACACTGTGTGTTGGCCAAGTGGTTTTCCAAAAGTGCTGATAGTACAACAGCCTTGTGACATTTTACGGTAGTTGTGTACGTTAGACACTGTACATGTTCATAACATCGGAGTCAAAGTGGAGTCAACACGGAGCAGGGAGCAGAACTTTTAGCTTTAATTTTAAAGTCAAAGCATCAGCGTTTTTTTTCTTATAAACTTAACAAAGATTGTGGGATCTTCCTTGCAGCTTGAAGCGGCTTTTGGAAAATATCAGTGTTGATGTTTTCTCAAGCGAGATTTGTGCTTTTATCCAAAAGTAAAACTTCCACTTGCTTGATCTTATATTCATGGAGCGGGAAATGGAATAGCTTGGATGGGAAACCGATTAATTGCAGAAAGCAAATTAGGAGATTTGGAAAGATTAGTAAAATGTGAAACTATGTTTGCAATAAGGCTATTATATAGCATTTTATTTAATGCACTATTTAGCCTGTCTAATGTAATGTTGATTTAATTAATTATCAGTACTTATGAATACAGGGTTTGCACCTATGTCACAATTTGGTTTGTTACCCAAATGTGCGGCCATACTGGCAATACTCGGATGTAAACAATAGCATTGCACGGTTAATGTACTACTGAATATGTTGTTCTGCTAATTTATGCTTTTTGCACTCCTCTTCTTTATTTGTTATCACTTTTGGCAGTCTATAGTGGGCTACTCCAAATGTTTTGACAATAACATGACAATAGTTGTTCATTTTCAGCAGCAATAATCATTAATAAACAATAATTTAACGTTACACGTCGTAAAAACTCTACTGATGTTAATTAAGTAATAATTTTAGCCATCAGAGATAAACATGCTTCTAAAAATCACATCAAGGGAACTATGTTGCTTCTTAATGGACAGTGTAATTTCTGGCACTTATCTTGTATCAGAGTACTGAGTTGTGTGTGCTCTCAGTGTTTGTGTTATCAGCTCGTGGGGGTCTGGCACGAAGCCACCGCACTATCCGAACACAGCCTCCCCTCCTCCGGTCAGACATGCGAATCCGTACGGAAATCGGAAAATATGCTTGAAGCACTTAGGAAAAGTAGCCTACAACTCTCCGCCGCACACTCTGCCCGTGCGGTGCAGCTCTGAATGAATCGCGTGTCTCACACACAGCTCTCCTTACCGGAGTGATTCAACTACTGGAGGATGAGAGTGAACGGTCGCGGTACTTTGCAAATGCGCGCTGCCGGTAAACGGTCCAGTTGATTGAGGTTGTTTTCGGCTGAATCTCCGAGCGTCACTAACACAGCTGCATCTACATGTGGCAAGACAGCGTTTCTCTTTAAAAGGTAAATTTTAATATGGCTTTAATATGTTTGATGCTTTTTGCAATAGTGGATGTGTTTATGTGCTATATTATTATTAGTCAAAAGCAAAAAGTAAATTCATACTACGTTTATTTCCTTTAATCTTGCATACAGATGAATCATCTTTGATATGCAAATGTCTAAATTCAGAAGCAGTTCAGCAGATCTTTTGCTCTTTCCATTAAGAAACACTTCTCTGCCTGCACCAATCTGTTGTTCATTTATGTAATCAATTTTATTTACGAAATCCTAAAATGCTGTATTGGTTTAACACAATCACACATCCAGGCAAGGCTGGTGTTTAGGCGGGTTAGCTGGTCAGCAAGCTGGTCTTCCAGTCTGACCAGCTGAAAAGTGCACAAGCCAAGCCAATTCACCATCCTGACCAAGCTGGGTGACCTACTAAAACCAACACACCATTTTAGGATGGATTAAGCTAGGTTTTTTTTATCAGTAGGGAAATCACAAAGTTTCATTTGCATACAGGTAATTTTGGTAACACTTTATTTTAAGGTGTCCTTGTTACAGTTTAAATATGCATTAAGTACTAAGTGATATTAATTAACTACACGTGCTTACTATATGGTTAGGATCAGGTTTAGGGTTTGGCTTAGTGTTACTTGCATGTAATTATGCATTGTGACTCTGTACCACAAAACCAGTCATAAGGGTAAATTTTTTTTAAAATTGAGATTTATACATCATCTGAAGCTGAATAAATAAGCTTTCCATTGATACAAAAATCTGGAATCTGAGGGTGCAAAAAAAAAAAAAAAAAATTTTTTTTGAGAAAATCGCCTTTACAGTTGTCCAAATTAAGTTTTTAATGTATATTACTAATCAAAAATTAATTTTTGATATGTTTATGGTAGAAAATTTACAAAATATTTTCATAGAACATGAAAATGATCTATTTTTCTTGTATGCCAAAAATCATTAGGATATTAAGTAAAGATCATGTTTCATGACGATTTTTTGTAAAATTTGTAAATATATCAAAACTTAATTTTCAGTAATATGCATTGCTAAGAGCTTCATTTTGGCAACTTTAAAGGCAATTTTCTTAATATTTTGATTTATTTTGCACCCTCAGATTCCAGATTTTCAAATAGTTGTATCTCAGCCAATTATTGTCCTATCCTTAGCTTATTCATTCTACTATTACATCACGACTGTAAATGCGTTATTGGTTTTATAAGATTAGTTTTGTTTAGCATTTTGAGTACTATTTTTCAGGCACAAACTGGTTTATGTATTTCTTCTCCACCAAAGAAAATAATTAGATCAAGCTTTGGCATCGCCAAGCAGCTCACAATCTAAAAAAACGGACTGGAAAAGTCTATATGAATGGACCTCTCCCACTCAACACTTTCTGCAATCACTCTTGGCCAACTCCGTTCCAGGTTTTCCATTTCCTCACTGTTTTTTCCCCGTTCCGAGCGACTGTGGAGTGAGGTAAAACACTGATGCTCTGACTTTCAAAAAAACAAAAAAAACAATCCTCGCTCCAGGCAAACTCTGCTTATACTCAGCACCGTTCCATACTCAGGTCCGGAATGCCGTGAACACAGACAAGCTTGTACACAAATGTTGAAACTTCCCAGCGCTCTCACTGTAAACTCTAAATATTAGCTCTTTCAGAACATTGCTCGACCAATCAAATTTAAGCAGCTGTTGCATAATTTCTGATCAGCCATCTTAGTGTTGTATCATTCTGAACAATTCACCTTGCTTTTTCTTTCCTCACAGGGCACGGGAGAGCAGGAATAAAATACCTCACTAGGAACATGGGCCAATCTGGGACTTCATCCTATTTTTCTCTCGCTCTAAGACTCAGCATCTTCCTCTTAGTTTTCTCCCATGAGCTCACGCCAGCAACTGCAGGCGGCTCCAAATCAAGCATAGATGTAGATACTTCTCCTAACGAAAACTCTTCGCACGAGACATGCGGTGGAAGCTATGAATGCAAAGAGGGAGTGATCTTGCCAATTTGGACGCCGGAGAACCCGTCCTTCGGGGATAAGTTGGCCAGAGCCACTGTGTACTTTGTCGGCTTGTTCTACATGTTCCTGGGGGTATCCATCATTGCAGACCGCTTCATGGCTTCCATTGAGGTCATCACATCCCAGGAGAAAGAGATCACCATTAAGAAGCCCAATGGAGAAACTACAACTACAACAGTTCGTGTTTGGAATGAAACCGTCTCAAATCTTACTCTCATGGCTCTGGGTTCCTCAGCCCCAGAGATTCTGCTCTCCGTGGTTGAAGTGTGTGGGCACAACTTCAACGCAGGCGAGCTGGGCCCAAACACCATTGTTGGAAGCGCAGCTTTTAATATGTTTGTCATCATCGGCTTTTGTGTCTCTGTGATACCAGAAGGAGAGCATCGGAAGGTCAAACACCTGCGGGTGTTCTTTGTCACCGCCACTTGGAGTATATTTGCATATTTGTGGCTTTATCTGATCTTGGCAGTGATTTCCCCAGGTATCGTTGAAGTCTGGGAGGGACTCCTTACTCTCTTCTTCTTTCCGATTTGTGTCCTATTTGCTTGGGTCGCAGACCGAAGACTTTTATTCTACAAGTACGTGTACAAACGTTACAGAGTTGGAAAACAACGAGGTATAATCATCGAGACCGAAGGTGAGCCGGAGCTCCATTCAAAGGCTGATATCGAAATGGACGGCGGGATGCTTAACTCTCACGGCGAGGAATTCTTAGATGCCATGGTGGATACTGAAATCAAAGACATGGATGAAGAAGAGGCCAGACGAGAAATGGCTAGGATCTTGAAGGAACTGAAACAGAAACATCCGGAGAAAGAGATGGAGCAGCTTATTGAGCTCGCCAACTACCACGTCCTCAGCCAGCAACAGAAGAGCCGTGCGTTTTATCGCTGCCAGGCGACTAGACTTATGACCGGTGCGGGTAATATACTAAAAAAGCACGCTGCAGACCAAGCCAGAAAAGCACTGGGCAATCACGAACTTAGATCAGAAGTCTCCGATCATGACATATCCTCCAAGATCTTCTTTGACCCTGGAACATATCAGTGTCTTGAGAATTGCGGGACTGTGGCTTTGAATGTGGTACGGCGTGGTGGAGACTTAACTAGTACTGTGTCGGTGGACTACCGCACTGAGGACGGCACTGCCAACGCAGGCTCTGATTACCAGTTCACCGAGGGTGTTATCATCTTCAAACCAGGTGAGACCGAAAAGGAGATACGAGTGGACATCATCGACGATGACATTTTTGAAGAAGACGAAAACTTCCTGGTTCATCTCAGCAACGTCAAGGTCATTTCTGAAGGAACCGACAATGGTAACCTGGGCGCCAATCATGTGGACACATTAGCTAGTCTTGGCCTTCCTTCAACGGCTACTGTGACTATTTTTGACGATGATCATGCTGGCATCTTCACTTTTGAGGAACCAATTGTTCATGTCAGTGAAAGCATTGGCATGATGGAGGTGAAGGTGGCACGTGCTTCTGGAGCTCGTGGAGTAGTGATAATCCCTTATAAAACCATTGAAGGCACAGCAAAAGGTGGAGGTGAGGACTTTGAAGATACCCATGGAGTCTTGGAGTTCCAGAACGACGAGATTTCGTAAGTGTATTTTTTTCTTTAATTATACAGTTGCATTGTGGTGCCAAATGACAAATTGTATAATAATGGCAGATTCTTTGTTACAGTTTAAAGGGGAATCAACATTATCTAGTATAGTAGAAAACCCTAATGTTTTCTGTTACATATAGTTGTAAATTCTCCTTGACAGATTTTGAAACAGGTAATATACAGTTGAAGTCAAAAGTTTACATACACCTAGCATAATCTGCTAAATTATTGTTTTTTTACCAAAATAAGACAAATTATACAAAATGCATGTTATTTTTTATTTAGTACTGACCTAAATTAGATATTTCACATTAAATATGTTTATATATAGTCCATTTTTATAAAAATGACTGTTAAAAAGTTTACATACACTTGATTCTTAATACTGTTTTGTTACCTGAATGATCCACAGCTGTGTTTTTGTTGTTGTTTGTTTAGTGATAGTTGTTCATGAGCTCCTTGTTTGTCCTGAACAGTTAAACTTCCCGCTGTTCTTCAGAAAAATCCTTCAGGTCCCACAGATTCTTTGGTTTTCCAGCATTTTTGTGTTTTTGAACCCTTTCGAACAATGACTGCATGATTTTGAGATCCATCTTTTCACACTGAGGAAAACTTAGGGACTCATGCAACTATTACAGAAGGTTTAAACTCTCACTGTTGCTTCAGAAGAAAGAAAACGATGCATTAAGAGCTTTAAACTTGAATTTGAAGGTAAAATATAACTTTTTTTGTTTTTGAGGAACATGTCTACATCTTCTGTAGATCTTCTCAGAAGCTACATCTTCTGTAGCTTCTGAGGGGGAGATCTAAATGAAAAAAATATTATATTTATGCAAAGTAAGAAAAATGTACACATCCTCATTCCATTCAAAAGTTATCACCACTGGCTCTTAATGCATTGTGTTTCCTTCTGGAGCATCAGTGAGTGTTTGAGCCTTTTGTAATAGTTGCATATGAGTCCAGGCAACAACACAGTATTAAGAATCAAGTGTATGTAAACTTTTGAACAGGGTCGTTTTTAAAATATAACTATTATTTTATCTTGTGGATTATATGTAAACATCTTTTATGTGAAATATCTTATTCAGGTCAGTACTAAATAAAAAATAACATGCGTTTTGTATGATCCCTCTTTTTTTGGTAAAATAACATTTAGCAGATTCTGCAAGGTGTATGTAAACTTTTGACTTCAACTGTATCTAGATGGCTGATGATAATTTTTTGCTGCCTTGGAGTTTCCTGTTTATTTGTAAACTGTCAAATGTATCATCATTACAAATTTCTATTGTAAAGAAAACTTCAAATGTTAAAATAACAATAATTATATATTTTAATAATTTAAAATAAATTAGAAAGAATTTGTATGTAATGCAAATATAAAAATGTTCATTTAAATTCATACTAATTAATTTATACTTTCTTTTGTGGTGAGGCTAGTGAAAATGCGGGCAACTAAAATGTGGCCTACTAAAGGTGTAATCAAAAACGATAAATTCCTCAAAATCTCCAAGCCATCCAATTGATTTGATCTCTTCAATCTTTATTCTTTATTTCCCATAAAATGTTTTCCCCTTAACGTGAAGGTTTTTTTCTGACTCATATTCCTTTGCAGCTTTCCTGTTGCTTACTTTTCACTCCATTTCCATTTCCCCGCTAACTTTGCTTACTCTTAAGTTTCCATTTTGCACAGTTTATTTCAGAATCTCATATTAATTAATTGTTTTTATATACCAGGTACTCCTAGATTTCCCAGAACTCTATAAATCATGGCTTTTACCAGGCATTTTTGTAATTAAAGAGATATGACAAAAATAAAATTCTGTCATTAATTACTCACCATAATATCGTTCCAAACCCATGAGACCTTCTTTCATCTTCGGAACACAAATTAAGATATTTTGACGAAATCCAAGAGCTTTCTGACCCTCAGTATAAAGCAAGGGTCCTACCATGTTCAAGGCCCAGAAAGTTACCAAGAACATTGACAAAATAGATGTGACATCAAGAATACAAGAATACTTTTGTGTGAAAAAACTAAAATAATGACTTTATTCAACACAGCGCCTTGTTTAGGAGCAGAGGAAAGCATGTTCATGCGTTGTGGTGCTTTCAATAATGGTGGCAACCAAGTTGTTATTTATTTAGTTATTTTTGGCACACAAAAAGTATTCTGGTAGCTTCATAAAATTATGAACCACTGATGTCACATGGACAATTTTGTCAATGTTCTGGGCCTTGATCATGGTAGGAACCTTGCTGTCTATGGAGGGTCAGAAAGCTCTCGGATTTCATCAAAAATAAATATGAAGGAAGGTCTTATGGGTTTGGAACGACATGAGGGTGAGTTATTAATGACCGAATTTTCATTTTAGGGTGAACTATCCCTTTAAGGAAGTGAAGTGATAAGTTTGAAGTGAAATTTGAGCCTGATGTACCTAAAGTGGCAAAAGTAGTTCGCTGGATCAAAAGAGCGTACTTTTATTGCTTGAGGTGATTAAGTTCCTCAAATAACAGACTTTTGACACACAATAAAGGCTTTGATAAATGTGGTCCTTGAAGTCTGAACTGAATGAAAAAGCATCTGGTTTGGAGTGAATGAGCTAAGTAGAAGCTTTCCACAAGTCGGATCTGCTTAATCTGTGTAGAGACATGCCACAGAGTGTCTCGGACATCCAGAACTGCTCATTTGGGTGACTAATTACATTTCCATAAGCGTTGCAATGCTCGGATTGAGCTCGAGCTCCGTTAGGGCTTCTGGCAGGGAACAGGCTCTCCTCACCCATTTTCTTCTTTTGGCACTCCGCCTCATATCATTTATTGGTATGATCACATACTTGACAAGGTGGCCTGAACCCCAGATATTTTCCATGACAGGGAGGATATAATGATAACAGATTTACACAGTCGAAGATAAACAGCTCAGAATTTGCTCCAAGATCTTGAAATGGAAAAGCTCCCTTGCTTGTGCTTATTTTAGGCTGATTAATGGGAAGACATGCACAAATGTAAATAGAGGTAAACGCATTGCTTTGAAGTAAGCAACCTACACTACGCTGATCTGGCTATGCCTACAGATGAAGTTCCATATATGGACAGGTCTCCACTCTGGACCCTGGATCTTATTTGGAGACAGCTGGGTGTTTTTATATGGTGCTACTTCAAATCACTGTCCTTTACTTATAAATTACATTGAGCCAACCAATTAGACTCCTTTGCAAAATGAAAGTCTAGTGAGAAAACATGATGTTGATGTATTAGCATTGAGTGTTTCATCCTCATGGGGGGCTGTCAAAGACACGAGCAAACCGTCTGTCCCTCATAGGGTTTTGTCATGCTGAGTAATGAATATAATGTTTGTAATTAGCAAGTTTCAAATGTTAATCTTGCTACACTTTAGGGCTGAGTCCATATTTATTAGCACAGTGAGATTCTTGGACATTTTCCTGAATACGGAGAATAACGAGATAGAATTAGTGTGTTGCCGAAGATCTCGTTAAGGAGAAAGAATGAAATTTTGACATGGGGAAGAAAGAGGGGGGAACTGACAAAGAACACAGAAATAGTATGTTAGGCATGTTTATCTTGGCTTACGTAAGACTGGATTTTGCATAAACATTGTAGATGGAGGGAACAAAGTCTCAAGGGAGGTGGGAATTTCCATCAGTAGTACTTGGAAAATTCTGTATAGGATTTACAGTTGAGGTCAAAAGTTTACATACACCTTGCAGAATCTGCAAAATGTCAATTATTTTAGCAAAATAAGGGGGGTCATACACAATGCATGTTATTTTTTATTTAGTACTGACCTGAAGATATTTCACATTAAAAAAGACATTTACATATAGTCCACAAGAGAAATAATAGTTAGAAATGAATAAAAATGATCCCATTCAAAAATTCTTAATACTGTTTTGTTATCTGAATGATTCACAGCTGTGCTTTTTTTGTTTAGTGATAGTTGTTTATGAGTCTCTAGTTTGTCCTGTCCAGTTAAACTCCCCGCAGTTCTTAAAAAAAATTATTAAAAAGATTTTTTGGTTTTTCAATATTTTTGTGTATTTGAACCATGATGCATTAAGAGCCGGGGATGAAAACTTTTGAATAGACTGAAGATGTGTACATTTTTCTTATTTTCCCCAGATATCTTTTTTTTTTCATTTAGTTCTGTCCTTCAGAAGCTACAGAAGGAGCTTACATGTTTCCCAGAAGACAAAATAAGTTAAATTTACCCCGATCTTCGAATGTCAAAAGTTTTCACCCCCTGAGTTTTAATGCATTGTGTTTCCTTCTGAAACATTTGAACCTTCTGTAATAGTTGCATATGAGTCCCTCAGTTGTCCTCAGAGTGAATATAATTACAACAGTCATTGTTGGGAAGAGTTCAAATATGCAAAAATGCAACTATCATTGAAAAAACACAGCTTTGGATCATTCAGGTAAGAACACATTATTAAGTATAAGTGTATGTAAACTTTTGAACAGGGTCATTTTTATAAATTCCACTATTATTTTCTCTTGTGGGCTATAGGTTAACTTATTTTATGTAAAATATGTTATTCAGGTCAGAACCAAATAAAAAAATTACATACATTCTCCCTCATATTTTGGTCAAATAATTAACATTTTGCAGATTCTACAAGGTGTATATAAACTTTTGATCCCAACTGTACATATGTAGTGTTTTCTGACTATTTTGAAGGACCACTCAAATATTTGGCTTTATTCACAGGCAGTCTTTTATTGGTCTGTTCTGTTTTTCCTCAGTCTGCTTTCTTTCATGTCTTGAGTGTGTTTACAGAGCTCAGGGCTGTCACAAAGACAGGTATGATATCTCAAGACTATTTTTGTGATATCTGTCAGGTAGTAAGGATATTTTAAGTGTGGCCTTTTTTAAAAATGCTTACAGCATTTTTAGTCTAATTAACCTAACAGTTGAAGGCTTGGTTAGGGTCTTCAGTAAGACACTGCGACGTGACCTTTGTTATTAGGACACACAATGTCCACGTGCCCTCGTGCACAGAGTTCTTGCCTCTCCCCACGGCTGATTAGATGACTAGCTCAGTGGTCATGTGTATTCATGTTATTCATGTTAATACTGTCACAGTCTGGCTGGGTTGAGGAGTGGAGATGGAGGAGGTGAACCGGATTGAATGAAATGTAAACAGTTTATTAAATAAAATACTGAAATACAAACAAATAAACAAAAACCAGGAGCATCAAATGAGAACATGTAACATTAACGACGGACAAGGGGTAGTGAGCAGACACAGACTTAAATACTCTGAAGACAGGGCGTGGTTACAAACAAGCTAACAAGGCTAACGAGGGGGAAATACAAATATGGGCAAGACAAAACCAAAAGGGGGAGAACAAGGATTAAACCATATTAAACTAGAAACATAGGGGGGAAAAACACTGGGTAAACAGAACAAGACAGGACAAAATACTGACAAATACATTTTTCTTTTCTTTTCTCTCTTTTTTTAAGCTTTCTGGCTTTTTTGCTTTTTACCAGACACATTGCCTTTTTTCTTATGATTTTTTTTTTACTACAGATTTAGTTAGGATTGGGTCTTTCTTTCTTTCTTTCTTTCTTTCTTTCTTTCTTTCTTTCTTTCTTTCTTTCTTTCTTTCTTTCTTTCCTACTTTCTTTCTTTCTTTCTTTCTTTCTTTTTTAGCTTTTTGGATTTTTACCAGACACATTGCCTCTTTTTCTTATGATTTAAATTTTTACAGACTTTTTTATTACAGTTAGTATTACATTTATTACAGTTATTACATTAAATTAGGATTGTGTTTGGGTAAGTTTTAGAACAAATAAATTACATTTTGATGACTATATACAGTTTTATTTTATTTTATTTTTAAATTAATCATGCTGACTAGATACAATGAATGCTCCTCTGATGAAGTCACTCTGCTTCAACAGAGTACTAAAATATATTTTAAAATACTTTTTTTACTACATGATTCATCTTAGTACTTTTTCCTTTTCTTTTTTATTTAAATTTACATTTTTTTTTCCCCAGACATTGCCTATTTTCCAACAATAGCATATTATGTGTTTCAGTACATCCGTTTGGTCAAAAAAAAAAAAACATTCATGTTGTCCCGATGCGAATGGATTGGATAAACACTCGATCTACAAATTAAATTGATTGCATGTCATGTGCAATTGTGTTGCATTAGCTAATTTTAGCTAACTAAATTAACAAGCGGCAAAAATCCTGTTTTTGAGACTTGTTTTCTCTCTTTTTATTGGTCAAGAACTATGTCCTGATTCTGCAGAAGAAGGAAAGATGCTCCCGGGTTTATCGTTATGTTTTTGGAGCGTGTTTTTTCCCCCTAGTCGAGGAGGAGAGGGCCTTCTGTCGCCACAGTCCTCTGCCAGCTCATAGCTGCCCAGACAAACAGGCTGTCAGTTGATTTCATGTGACTCGTTGCACAAGGCAAAGATAGAGTCAGCAGCAGTGCACCATTAAATCACTGCTCCCATCTCTGCTGGGAATATTAATCATGTTAGGTAGCCCCTCTTGGCCAGTTATTATCTCATGATCATCTATGACTAATCTAAATTATTTCCAGAGGTTTCTGCGCCTGCTGAATGATCACGGCTTAGTGTTGTAGTGTTTTCCAAATTTGTATTAAGAAATCAGGCTTTTTTCTGAAAGCCTTCATGGTAGTTGTACAATGAAGCCTGTGTGGCCCAAAGGGAAAGTAGAGGTCTGGTTATGTAGCTTTACATAACGTGATTATGCATGGCATTAATGCATTAATTGTTTACGACACCATACTGGCACGAATGTTCTTCCTCTTAAGGGGGGGTCATGAAAATTTGATTAAATATGGAAAATGTGCTCTTTTTTTTTTTTTTGGTGACATGAATCAGCAGTTAACTCCCAGAGAGCCAGCATAACCCTCGGTGTCCCTTAAAGGCGAGTTTGTTCTTAAAGAATCTTGGTGAATCTCTTTGCATTACTTCTGCCTGTTTAGTTTAGTTTATTCATTCATGATGAAAACTGCACACATTGAGTGATGGAGATTGTTTAGAGGACAGAGGAAGTACTGTGTGTGCAAAGGATCACTGTAGCACTCAAAATTAGTTTTTTTTTTTTTTAACTACAAGACATTCAGCACACAAGCTGTGTTTCTTTAGTGTTTGGCAGGGTTTGGTCTATGCTAAAAAAATTGGTATCCAGCAGAGCTGGGTGATTTACCTTAAATTTTTTACATTTTGACAATATGCAGTGCCTTGCGAAATTATTCATACCCCTTCATTATTTTCACATTTTGTTATTTTTCTGCCGTATGTTAAACTACTTTAAATTACTTTTTTCCCCACATCAATCTACACTCCCTACTCCATAATTGTGCAAATTTGTGCAAATTTATTAAAAATAAAAAACTGAAAAGATCCCGCATTCATACCCTTTTCTGGGACACTCGAAATTTAGTTTAAGACCATTCATATTGCTTCTAGAGGTTACTACACTTCAAGTGGAGTTAAACTGTGGCAAATTCATTTGAATGAGTATAATTTAGAAAGGCACACACCTCTCAGAAAAGGTCTAACAGCTGAAAATAAGAAAAGGTCTAACAGTTGAAAATGCATATCAGAGCAAAAACCAAGTCCTGAGGTCAAGATAACTGCCTGTAGAGCTCAGTGACAGACTTGCGTTAAGGCGATGATCTAGGGAAGAGTTCAGAAAAAAATCTGCTGCATTGAAGGTTCACAGAAGCATGTAGCCTCCCATTGGAAGACGGATGGAAGACGATTGGAACAACTAGGACTCTAGAAAATGTCTGCCAGCCCCCATCCAAGCTGACAGAGCTTGAGAGGTGAAAAGGTGAGGCAAAGAATGGCAGATAATTGCCAAATGCAGATGTGCAAAGCTTGTCACATCATACCCAAAAAGACTTGAGGCTGTAGGTGCTTCAACTATTCAATTCAATTCAATTCAAGTTTATTTGTATAGCGCTTTTCACAATACGAATCGTTGCAAAGCGCTGTACAAAAGTTTAGGCTACTACAATATATTTAGTAATTTTAGTATTTAGTGGTGAATACTGTATGTCAAGTCGATGTACATATGATATAAATGTTAAAATCAGTAACTGTGTAATCAAACAGATGATGAACACTAATTGCAATGATTATGTGCTGTGATCAAACTTGTAAGAAAATTGTGTAGTGCTGTATGTTGTTTCAAGGCTGGCATCATCTGCGGTCCTCTGAGGGGTCGGCATCATCTCTTCTTCTGAATCCAGACTGAATCTTGTGTAAATCCTAGTTACCACGGGATGGAAATCCCGTGGCAGAAACAGAGAAACAAATAGAGAAATAATTAGCGTAGCTGCTGTTCCAACTTCCAACCAAACAAAAATGATGTGTTTAGCCCAAGCTGAAGAATATTAATGTGCATTTGATCAGATGTAACTGAAGTACAACGTTATGAGATACATTATGTGAATGCTTGGCTAAAGAGATGAGTCTTTAATCTAGATTTAAACATAGAGAGTGTGTCTGAACCCCGAACGTTATCAGGAAGGCTATTCCAGAGTTTGGGACCCAAATGAGAAAAGGCTCTCCCTCCTTTAGTGGACTTTGCTATCCTAGGTACTACTAAAAGTCCAGAGTTTTGAGACCTTAGGGAGCGTGAGGGATTGTAGCGTAGTAGGAGACTAGTTAGGTATGCAGGAGCTAAACAATTAAGGGCCTTATAGGTGAGAAGTAATATTTTGTAAGTGATACGGAACCTAATAGGTAGCCAGTGTAGAGACTGTAAAATTGGGGTAATATGATCATATTTTCTTGATCTGGTAAGGACTCTAGCAGCTGCATTTTGGACTACCTGTAGCTCATTTATTGAAGAAGCAGGACAACCGCCTAGTAGTGCATTACAATAGTCCAGTCTAGACGTCATAAATGCATGAACTAACTTTTCTGCATCAGAAACAGGTAACATGTTCCGTAGCTTGGCAATGTTTCTAAGATGGAAGAATGCTGTTTTAGTAACATAGGAAATATGATTTTCAAAAGACAGGTTGCTGTCTAATATAACACCTAGATTTTTGACTGTAGAGGAAACAACAGTACATCCGTCTAGTTGCAAGTTGTAGTTTAAGAGATTCTGTGTACTCTTTTTTGGTCCAATAAGTAATATTTCAGTCTTATCTGAATTTAACAGTAGAAAATTATTGGTCATCCAGTCTTTCACATTTTTAACACACTCTGTTAACTTTGCTAAGTTAGAAGTTTCATCTGGTCTTGTTGAAATATATAGTTGAGTGTCATCAGCATAACAATGGAAACTGATCCCATATTTCCTAATAATATTACCAAGGGGTAACATGTAAATTGAAAATAGTAGAGGACCTAGGACAGATCCTTGTGGCACTCCATACTTTACTGGTGTTAGCTGCGATGACTCCCCATTTAAATACACAAAGTGATAGCGATCGGACAGGTATGATCTGAACCATCTTAATGCCTGCCCTTGAATACCTGTATAGTTTTGTAATCGATCTATGAGTATTTCATGATCTATAGTGTCGAACGCAGCACTAACTATGTACTGAGTGTTTTATTTTTAATAAATTTGTAAAATTTGCAAATCTGCTTTTTGCTTTGTCATTAGTATGGTGTATGGTGTGTAAATTGATGTGGGGAAAAACTAATTTAAAGCAGTTTAACATAATGCTGCAACAAAACAAAATGTGAAAAAATGAAGGGGTATGAATACTTTTGCAAGGCACTGTATATATCTCAATATTTTTGCATTTGCTCTAGAATAATAAAAAATGTATTATCTAACTACAAATAATACAACTACTAACTTACAATTGAAAAAAAACTTCAGAAATTCAAGATTTAAACTTGCAATTCTTAGAAAAAAGTCAGAATTGTAAGATATAAACTCTGACTTTTCTCAGAATTTTCACATTTCACAATCTTGCAATTCTGACTTTATTTCTTGCAATTGTGAGTTGATATCCTGCTATTCTGACTTTATAACTTGCAATTTTGAGTTTATATCATGCAATTCTGAGAAAACAGTAAGTTTTGAACGTTTTAATCTTGCAATTCTGACTTTATTTCTCACAATTGCGAGTTTATATCATGCAATTTTGAGAAAAAGGTCAGAACTGCGAGTTTATATCTTGCAATTCAGACTTTATAACTTGCAGTTATGAATTTATATGTCAGAATTGCACATTTGTATCTCTCAATTGCGAGAAATAAGTGTGAGATAAAACAAATAGCAATTACCTTTTATATTTTTTTATTCAGTGGTATAGACAGGCTTCCACAGGTTTTACTTTTTGCACCCATTTTTGAGAAAAAAAGTCATATTATTTTCTTGCGTTTCTGACTTTTATTTCTTGCAATTGTGAGTTTACATCCCACTATTCTGATTTTATAACTCTCAATTGTAAGTTTATATCATGCAATTCTGAAAAAAGAAAAAAGTCAGATTTGCAAGTTTTTGTTTCACAATTCTGACTTTATTTCTCACAATTGTGAATTTTTATCTCACAATTTTGAGAAAAAAGTCAGATTTGCAAGTTTTTATCTCAGAATTCTGACTTTATTTCTAGCAATTATGACTTTATACACAGCTATTCTGCATTTATAACTCGCAAATGTAAGTTTATATTACGCAATTTTGATAAAAAAGTCATATTTGTGAATTTATTTCTCGCAATTCTGACTTTATTTCTTGCAATTGTGAATTTTTATCTCACAATTTTGAGAAAAAAAGTCAGATTTGCAAGTTTTTATCTCAGAATTCTGACTATTTCTAGCAATTATGACTTTATACCCATCTATTCTGCATTTATAACTCACAAATGTAAGTTTATATTACGCAATTTTGATAAAAAAAAGTCATATTTGTGAATTTATTTCTCGCAATTCTGACTTTATTTCTTGCAATTGTGAATTTTTATCTCACAATTTTGAGGAAAAAGTCATATTTGCAAGTTTTTATCTCAGAATTCTGACTTTATTTCTAGCAATTGTGACTTTATACCCAGCTATTCTGCATTTATAACTCACAAATGTAAGTTTATATTATGCAATTTTGAGAAAAAAGTCAGATTTGCACATTTTTATCTCACAATTCTGACTTTATTTTTAGCAATTGCCAGTTTATATCCCGCTATTCTGATTTTATAACTCGCAAATGTAAGTTTATATTACGCAATTTTGATAAAAAAGTCATATTTGTGAATTTATTTCTCGCAATTCTGACTTTATTTCTTGCAATTGTGAATTTTTATCTCACAATTTTGAGAAAAAAAGTCAGATTTGCAAGTTTTTATCTCAGAATTCTGACTTTATTTCTAGCAATTATGACTTTATACCCAGCTATTCTGCATTTATAACTCACAAATGTAAGTTTATATTACGCAATTTTGATAAAAAAAGTCATATTTGTGAATTTATTTCTCGCAATTCTGACTTTATTTCTTGCAATTGTGAATTTTTATCTCACAATTTTGAGGAAAAAGTCATATTTGCAAGTTTTTATCTCAGAATTCTGACTTTATTTCTAGCAATTGTGACTTTATACCCAGCTATTCTGCATTTATAACTCACAAATGTAAGTTTATATTACGCAATTTTGAGAAAAAAGTCAGATTTGCACATTTTTATCTCACAATTCTGACTTTATTTTTAGCAGTTGCCAGTTTATATCCCGCTATTCTGATTTTATAACTCGCATATGTGAGTTAATATCATGCAATTCTAAAAAAGTAATGATTTTTTTCTCAAAATTGCATAATATAAACTCACAATTGTAAGACAAAAAGTCAGAATTGTGAGATTGTGAGATTACCTTTTTAATTTTTTAATTAGTGGCAGAAATAGTGCTTCCATAGCAATCTGACAGCTTCATTAGACCAATAAATTTATTCTATTTTAGCTTATTTTTTATTTATTTACTTAGATATACACTAAGCATATAAAACTCGGAAATGACAGAAGGAGGATAGCAGCCAGGCCAATATATATATATCACTTTATCACTATTCCCCTTCTCGTAAGATAACAGATATAATGCCTAAAATTAGAGCTGTGGAAAATCTCTGCAGAATTTCTCACTCAGGAGAATGTAAACAGTTATTGGCCCACATTCCCCCATTCAGCTATGTTGTTGTCGGCCCAGAAAAAGTTTTGGGACTGAAAATGATTTTCCTGACAGGTTACGGTTCAATTATTCTAAGTCAAACCAGCTTTCAACAAGAAAAATGACTGGAAGAAGTTCCACACATACTTTCAACCTGCTCTCCCTCTCTCTTTCTTCAGTCTCGCTTTCCTCTTACTGTAAGGTTCTCCTCTTTTTGCCCCATGCTTATTTTGAACACTTGCATAAACTCCATGATGTATTTTCCATGACTTCAGCCTAACGGCAACACGAGGGCAGGCAGGAAGATGGGAAATATCCTCCTACAAACCATGGAAAAATGGATCACAATGACAGACAGCGATGTTTTCTCGCATGTTTTACTGTAGAGAGGAGAAACTGTCTAAAATTAAACATGTGGAAGGAGTAACCTTTATTGCCTTGCGAGCAGAGGCCAAGATGTGCTCTCTGGCTCTGAGATATGTCCTAGAAGCTTCACACAGCAATTCAAATCACACCCACATAGTGTCGGGGAGTAACTTACTAAAAGTAGCGATGCTAATGTAGCGAACTACGTTTTCATTAGCGTGACAGTAGCTCAGCTGTTTTCAAATCACTGTAGCTTTGCCAGTAACAACCACCTCCTTCCAGTGAGTGCTGTAGTTTTATGAAACGCTACATCGTTGGATTTTATGTCACATTGTATTATTTTACGGCTTTACAACTAAGTGAACTGAGGTTAATGCTCACTCCTGTCTTCCATTTCTCTTAGCATTCCTTATAGTGAATCATTTTTCTTTTTTATAATTTTTTCAATTTTATTTTTAACTTTTTAATGTTTTTTTTAATCATTTAGAATTCATTTTTAATACAATATATATATCTTTTTATATTTTTAATATATACACACTGTTGTTCAAAAGTTATGGATCAGTAAGATTTGCAGTGTTTTCTATTTTAATATATTTCAAAATATGATTTATTTCTGTAATGCAAAGCTGCATTTTCAGCATCATTACTCCAGTCTTCAGTGTCACATGATCCTTCAGAAATCATTCTAATATGCTGATTTATTATTAACAGTTGTGCTGCCAAATATTTTGTTGAAACCTGTGATACTTTTTTCAGGATTGTTTGATGAAAAGTAAAAAGCAAGTTTAAATCATGCAATTTTGAGAAAAAAAAATTCAGGTTTGCACATTTTTTTACTTTATTTATCGCAATTGCCCATTTATATCATGCAATTCTGAGAAAAAAAGTCAGATTTGCGAGTTTTTAACTCACAATTCTGACTTTATTTTTCCAACTGCAAGTTTATATCATGCAATTCTGATAAAAAAGTCAGATTTGTGAGTTTTTATCTCATAATTCTGACTTTAATTTCGCAATTGCGAGTTTGTCACGCAATTTTCTCGCAACTCTGACTTTATTTCTTGCAATTGTGAGTTTATATCCCACTATTCTGATTTTATAACTCGCAATTGTACATTTATATCACGCAATTCTAAAAAAAGTTAGATTTGCAAGTTTTTATCTCACAATTCAGACTTTATTTCTTGCAATTGCGAATTTATATCACACAAGATTTGCTTTTTTATCTTGCAATTCTGATTTTATTTCTCATAATTGTAAGTTTATATCACACAATTCTGACAAAAAAGTCAGATTTGTGAGTTTTTAACTTGCAATTCTGACTTTATTTCTCCAACTGCAAGTTTATATCACGCAATTCTGAGAAAAAGTCAGATTTGTGAGTTTTTATCTTATAAATCTAACTTTAATTTTCGCAATTGCGAGTTTGTCATGCAATTTTGAGAAAAAGTCATATTTGCGATTCTTGCAATTGTGAGTTTATATCCCACTATTCTGATTTTATAATTCGCAATTGTAAGTTTATATCATGCAGTTCTGCACATTTTTAACTTGCAATTTTGACTTTCTCGCAATTGCGCGTTTATATCCCACTATTTTGATTTTCTAACTCGAAATTGTAACTTTATATCACACAATTCTGCACATTTTTAACTTGCAATTTTGACTTTATTTATCGCAATTGCACGTTTATATAATGCAATTCTGAGAAAAAAGTCAGATTTGTGAGTTTTTAACTCGAATATTTTCTTACAATTCTGACTTTATTTCTTGCAATTGTGAGTTTATATCCCACTATTCTGATTTTATTATTTTATATCACACAATTTTGAAAAAAAGTCAGATTTCAAAGTTTTTATCTCACAATTCAGACTTCATTTTCCCGCAATTGCGAATTTATATCACACAATTTTGACAAAAAAGGCAGATTTGCAATTTTTTATCTCGTAATTCTGACTTTATTTTCTGCAATTGTGAGTATATCATGCAATTTTGAGAAAAAAATTCAGATTTGCACATTTTTAACACTTTTACTTTTTGACTTTAGCGCAATTGTGCGTTTATATCATGCAGTTCTGACAAAAAAAGTCAGATTTGTGAGTTTTTATCTCATAATTCTAACTTGAATTCTAGCAATTGCTGTTTTGTCACGCTTTTTTAAGTAAAAAATTCAGATCTGCACTTTTTTATCTCACAATTCGGACTTTATTTCTCGTAATTGCGAATTTATATCACACAATTTTGAGAAAAAAAGTCATACTTGCGATTTTTTCTCGCAATTCTGACTATTTCTTGCAATTGTAAGTTTATATCCCACTATTCTAATTTTATACGTTTATATCACACAATTCTGAGAAAAAAGTCAGATTTGCGAGTTATTATCTCATAATTATGACTTTAATTCTCGCAATTGCGATTTTATATAATGCAATTTTGAGAAAAAAATTCAGATTAGCGAATTATTAACTCGCAATTCTGACTTTATTTCTCACAATTGTGATTTTATATCCCACTAATCTGACTTTATAACAGTTGTAATACTTTTTTCAGGATTCTTTGATGAAAAGTGAAAAAGAACAGCATTTATTAAGTGGTTAATAAGATTTGGAAGCAGCTTTCCCAATGCTTCACGCACCGCAGAAGATCTGCTACTTCAAAATCTGTTCTTTTTCTTGACACCCAATACATAATCCAATGGCTCACCCTTTTCTCTGCTACACTCTTTTATAACTTCAAAACCTGAAAACCATCCTGCAATGAGGCTTATTAAGGAAATAACATGGTATGAAGCCTACCGTGGTACACATACCTTTATCATCCCCTCATCAGCTCTCGGTATGACAGATTGTGTTTTCATGCTCGTTTGCTCAGCGGCTGTCAGGCTTCCTGCCCGATATTCTTTTAACGCATTTCTCGGAGGGGTGGGGGAAGATGTGTGGCTTTAATTATCATCTCTCGTTATTGTCACTGTCGCCATCCTCATCACAGGCCTTGCCAGTTTGTTGTGGAGGAGCACAGATTGCATTTAAGTAGTCCAAAATAATACCCTCTCAAGTGTATCCAGGAATAGGTCTTGTTTTCTGAAGTGCTGTTATTTCCATTGCGCTTCCTCTCCGTCTCTCCTGATGCGTTCTGGGCCAGTTTTGTCCATGGACATCATCAACTCAGCAGTAAAAATTCAAGAGGGAAATGGATTTTTCCAGGCAAATCCCCCTTTTAATAGCACAAGCTGCTTACTTCCGTTTGGGATTCAAAGTTTTCTCAAGGCTGGTTCTAATCTATTGTGTCACTTAGTGAAGTACCATGAAATAGAGATTAAAGGTATAGTTCACCCAAAAATGAAAATTCTGTGATTAATTACTCACTCTCATGTCGTTCCAAACTTGTAAGAACACAAATTAAGATATTTTTGATGAAATCTGACCCTGCATAGACATGTTCAATGCACTGTGACATCAGTGCTTCAACCATTTTATGAAGCTACGAAAATAATTTTAAACTAACTTTATACGACAGTTTCTTCTCTTCCGTGTCAGTCTTCAGCGTGCGTTTACAAGAGTAACACAATGCATGAATGCACGTTGAAGACTGACAAAATTGTTGTTAATGGTTAAGGCCCAATCCCAATTCTATTTTCTACCCCTTCGCCTACCCCTCGCCCCTTCCCCTTGTCCCTTGAAACAAAGTGTAAAGGGGAAGGGCTAAAATATTTCCCCTAAGAAATGGGACACCACTACAACACTGTTATACGTCATCATAGGTTGTCGCTAGTTCCTAATGTTACGTCAGAGGACATGCGCAGATGTTTATCACTCATTCCAAGATGTCAAAATGTTGTCATGTTGCAAAAAGTACAAATGTACGGTGTACGCACCGTTCATTCACATGTGGCCGTAAGCAAAACAAACAACGCATTATCACATGCGCGGCAAATTGCTGATCAGTGTAGTGGTGCCTGGAGAAGTATATATGCTTCATTTGCGAATTTCGTTTTCAACTTTCTATTTGAACACGTTCGTTTTCTGGATCCTTGGACTAAAATGTTTACAGGGGTTCACTTGTTTAAGAAATTTCTGATCGTAAAAATCAGCTTCTTTTTATTTGTAAGGTATCGTTTTTATTATTATGTACTGATTTAAATTACTGGTGCGGTGAGCGGGCGCAGGTGCATTAGGCGCAATCATTAAATACATTTCAAAGCAAGCCGGCTCCACGGTCCTGACTGCATCATCACTGCCTTTATTGGGTGTTTTGAGCGAATATTTACATTTATTCACATGACTGGATGTGGTGGACTGCCATGATTTTGGCGAATGCAGGACACTGAATAATGCGCATCAGAGGGGATTTAAAAAGTGGAAGTGTGTATACACCGTATACGTTACCTGCGTACACCCTCCACTACACCACCGTTGCAAATTGCCGTGCCACTGGTCTTTCATGTTTCTAACATGCAGTCAAGTGTATATGACATAAAAATATATTTTGTAATATCGTGCAATCAGTGCTATCTGCTAGCAAACTTTAGCGATTTTTTTGCAAACGTTTATTTACAAAACAACACCATAAACACAAACACAAGATTGAAGGTAATATACATATAATGAAACATTGTCATGAAAATCCTTATTAAAGGCAAAAATTACTTATATTTACGAGTCTGCTTGCTCGAGTGAGCAGCCATGTTGGAAATTTCTCTTAGCCCTTCGTTTGAAGTGAGGTCCTGAAAAATCTTCGTTTGGAGGGCTATCTGGCCCTTCCCCTTACCCCTACCCCTCCAACCAAAAGAGAAATGAGACACCCCTACCCCTTCACGTGAACGCGCCAAACGGAGGGGTAGGGCTAAGTGTAGGGGTAAGGGGTAGAATTGGGATTGAGCCTAACTATTCTCATAGCTTTATAAAATTAGAGTTGAACCACTAATGTCACATGGACTATATTAATGATGTCCTTACTACCTTTCTAAGCCATAAAATGTTTCAGTTGCATTGCTGTATATGGAGGGTCAGAAACAGTGTTGCCAAGTCCAGGGTTTTCCTGTGGAATTAGGCTACTTTAACACTGTTGCCGCGGGCTGTTTTTCACGTCCGCGGGTTTGAAGCGACCCCAATAACGTTATATTACACGTTATATACACGTTTTTTTAATATAACGTTATTGGGGTCGCTTCAAACCCGCGGACGTGAAAAACAGCCCGCGGGTTTGAAGCGACCCCAATAACGTTATATTAAAAAAAAGTGTATTTTATCCCCGGAACGTGACTTTTACTGGGGGACCCCCCTCGAAACACGATTCGGCTATTGAGTAGCAATTGAATGAATTTGAATGAATTGAATGAATTTTGTTGTGAACACCTGGCAACCCTGGCCAGAACCAGGCTCTTGGATTTAAACATAAATATCTTAATTTGTGCTGCGAAGAAGAACGAAGGTCTTACTGGTTTGGAACGACATGAGGGTGAGTAATTAATGACAGAATTTTCATTTTTGTAATTTAAGGCCCGTGAAACCCTGAAAACAGCAATATTTCTGAAGAGGTACTTGAAATGTAGACAATGTATCTATGAAATAAGTGTTTTATTTTTTCAATAAGCACATATCTTTTCTTACAAATTTCATGCAATTATATCGCTTATTTCTATTAATGTCTTAAAACAACCAAGCTAAGCCAGTAATAGTAATGCCATATAAACATGGCTGAAGACGCGAAAAGAGGAATAGATGAACTGAATCAGTTGAGTGAGTCATTTATGCTGTAACCACTCTGATTGATTTAAACTCATGACTTTGATAAATAATTTCAAGCGATTCACTACCAATAACCAAATAAATTAAAAGAGCCATTTATTTTCGAATTTGAAGTCTTTGAAAATCCTTCCTTGAAAAGTCCTGTAATTTCATTTTACAGTATCTGTACGAGCCATAGGTACAAACGCTGTATTTAGTTACAAATAGTTAATTAAAAAAAAAAGAATTGTTTGTTAATAATTAATTTTTTTTCTTATGTATCATCTTGTGAAAAACATGCCTTAACATTTTACATTGTAGATGGCAAAGAGATCCTTGAGAATATTAATTCACAGTCCATGTGAATTATCTGTAAATGGTCTCCAACAGTAATGGACACTACAACAGATACACTTTTCTTGTGTCATCCAGAACAGTTTTATGTCTTTCCCCCTTCTCAAAATAATAATCTGGCAAAAATAATCACATTTGTGAATTCCTATTAGAAGGCAGAGCAGTGGCTGGTGTGCAGTATCCCTTAGGCTGAAAAAGAAATTACTTCTGACTAAATCCAATGGCTCACTGTTGTCAGGCTGTGATGTATGTGACAGGGGACTTTTTAATGCAGTAAGCTGTTAAAGAACTTTTCCATATTTTCCACCCGGGAATGACAGCATTCCATCAGAAGCAGTGACAGAATGGAGATGGAATTATATTTACCACTGGTTAACGGATTGATGACATTAGTGCCCGGCTTGGTTGGCTTCTCATCCATCTTCTTTTTATCCCAATGTAGTTTCGAAGGTTTTTTCTTTACAAAGAAAACGTTAACCTTTCCCCTCATAAATGAACTTTGCTGTTCGTGAGCTTTTTCCTACCACCTGTTTCCTGAACATAGTTGAGGTCTAGAGGTCTACAATTGAGGTCAAAATATTATGTGCACCTTGCAGAATCTGCAAAATGTTAATTATTTCACCAAAATGAGAGGGATCCTACTAAATACATGTTATTTTTTATTTAATTCTGACCTGAATAAGATATTTTACATAAGAGACACTTAAATATAGTCCACAAAAGTTCAAAAAATGACCCAGTTCAAAAGATTCTTATTACTGTGTTGTTACCTGAATGATCCACAGCTCAATTTTTTTTTTTAGTGATCGTTGTTCATGAGTCCCTTGTTTTGGTCCTGAACAGTTAAACTGCCTGCTGTTCTTCAGAAAAATCCTTCAGGTCCAAACAATGACTGTATGATTTTGACATTTATCTTTTCACACTGAGGGACTCATATGCAACTATTACAGAAGGTTCAGCGCTCACTGATAATTCAGAAGAAGAAAAACGATAGATTATTTAACTTATCTTGTCTTCTGGAAAACATGAAGAGCAATGCTAAATGGAAAAAAATTTATGATATTTAAGCAAAATAAGAAAAATGTACACATCTTCATTCTGATCAAAAGTTTTCACCCCCAGCACTTAATGCATTGTTTTTCCTTCTGGAGCCTTCTGGAGAGCATTTGTACCTTTTGTAATAGTTGCATATGAGTCCCTCAGTTGTCTTTGATGTGAAAAACGGATCTCAAAATCATGCAGTCATTGTTGGAAAGGGTTCAAATACATTAAAAAGCAGAAAAACCAAACAATTTGTGGGACCTAAAGGATTTTTCAGAAGAACAGCAGACTGTTTACTGTTCGGGACAAATGAGGGACTCATGAACAACTATCAACAATCCCTCTTATTTTGGTAAAATAATGAACATTTTGCAGATTCTGCAAGGTGTATGTAAACTTTTGACCTTAACTTTAAGCCTTATTGAAGTCTTTTTTTTCTTACTCATGTATCTTTTCAACATCCTTTGGTTTGGTTCCACTGTCAGCCCAGGATTTGTTAGCGAGAAGTAACAATATTTTGCATTTCTTAAGCCATTGAACAGATTAGGGTGAACGTGGTAGACAAAAAGAAGAGGATTAGGAATGTAACCTGGTTTTGAAATAAGCCATCTGTCCTCTTACCTTGATCTCACTAGGTTTGTGTTTCTGTCATCTCGGAAGATGTGCGTCATATTAATCAGAAAACGTGATTTATAAAATAAGTCATCGCTGCACAGATCTACAGATCAAGTGTTCAGTATTTACAAAATGACAGCGGTCCGGTTACAAAACCCTGCGGGACACCACAGGTTAAATTAGGTCGTGACACTTTTACACACCTCAGAAATGTTAAACTGCCTGGAAATGACAACATTACATGAGTCACACATGTTTCTGTAGGCAGCATGCCAAGAGTAATGAAATGAAGATTAATGTCACAGCTGATTCATCTGAGATGTGCTATACCAGAGTGCATATATACAAGACATCGGATTGTATGTAGAGCGTGACCTTTCATTGTAATGCAACAAGCCACATCGTTGACTACTCAGTTCCCATTTTAGCTGTTGGGAAAGAGAAGAAAAGATGGAAAGATTGTGTCACAAGAAATTAGGCATGTTAAGACGTCAGTAAATAAACAAGTAACTAGACGTGTCTTAAATGATCTCAAATATAGACTGGATTGGACTCTTTTTATAGCAAGATTCCCACAGACAAAGAACGCTTGAAAATATCATATTTTATTTTAAAAGGGACATATCATTAAAATATGACTTTTTCCATGTTTAAGTGCTATAATCGGTTCCTAGGTGCATCTACAAACCTAGAAAATGTGAAAAAGGGCCACCCAGGAAGTTTGTTTTGGTAAGCCTTTCTCTGCAAGCATGTGAAACTAATGAGCCGCTCAGATTTTGCTCCCCTAGTTATGTAGGAAGTAAATATTATAATATTATTGCCCCTTAATATGCATGTTTCCACCCACAATGCTGCCATCTTGTTTTTCCGATTTCTTTCCCAGCTGTTAACCTTGACAGACGTAACTGACTGTGTTTTTATAACTTATGTGTGTTTTTAACATAAACTTGTGTCTATTTGACAGTTTAAGCGCAATAAGACATGAAAGAGAACTTAGTTTAGTACTCACATGTCGTGTGACAGCCACTTTCTGTGCACATGCTCCTGAAGTTTGTGTTCAGCGTGTTTCTGCTTCCACTCAAAATAGGCGTTTTCAAAACAATATGTGATCCTGGACCTCAAAACCTGTCCTAAGTAGCACAGGTATATTTGTAGAAATAGCCCAAAATACACTGCATGGGTCAAAATTATAGATTTTTCTTTTATGCCAAATCATCAGGATGTTAAGTAAAGATCATGTTCCATGAAGATATTTTGTAAATTTAATACCATAAATATATTAAAACTTAATTTTTGATTAGTAATATGCATTGCTAAGAACTTAATTTGGACAACTTTAAAGGAGATTTTCTCAATATTACTGTATGATTTTTTTGCACCCTCAGATTCCGGATTTTCTAATGGTTGTATCTCGGCCAAATATTGCCCTATCCTAACAAACCATACATCAATGGAAAGCTAATTTATTTACTTTTTAGATTATGGATAAATAAGAATTAATGTCAAAAAACTGACCCATATGGTTTTGTGGTCCAGGTTCGCATATAATGAATGATCTGTGGGGTATTTTGAGCTGAAACAGAAACATTTTGGAGACACTCTGTGCATGCTTACAGAGTAAAACAATGAAAAACATTGATCTGTCCACTGAGAGTTTAATTAGAGATATTTGTACACTAGTAGAATCATTAAAATCTATTAAATCTCAAGGTTGCGACTTGTTTGTGATGCTCCTGCTGGCTTCTTACGTTTCACATAATATTTCTATGTTCAAATTTAAAAGCTGCCAGAGAGATCTAGTGAGATTAGTGTTGTGCATATGCTATTTAACCAAATAATTAGTGTTGTCCGAAAGATTTGTACAGGTGCATTGTTCATCAAATCTGAGGTCCATTTTCACAGTTTGATGCTTCAAATCCATCAGTTGATTAGAGCAGTACAAAGCATGACATTTTGTCTGACACTCTTTTCCTGCTGTCATTTTGTCCCCGAGCGCAGGCAGAAGTTCTTTCTGAAGCATGCTAGACATTTCACAGCTGTCAAGTGCACTGTATAAACCTGCAGAAAAAAAAATCTGACTGGAGAAGATTATAGATTCCAAAACTTGTGCACACACTGATTTCTTTCTTTCTACACAGACAGATGGGATATAAAAGGCTTCGACAAAAGTATGTGCCAGATTCGGAGAGCTGCTTGTTCAGAGTATAACATTTAGATTTGAGTACTTTTGAGCCAAGTTGTCAAGAGTGATGCTTGTGGACTTCTTGTAATGTTGATGTTTAAAATGCACTTGTTTTTTTATGTTGTACTTGTCTTTGTGGCAGTCATTTTATCATTTTTATGTATTATATTTACAGCTGAGATCAAAAGTTTACATACATCTTGCAGAATCTGCAAATTTTGATTTTGATTCTGCTGATTTTGAGATCCATCTTTTCACACTGAGGACAACTGAGGGACTCATATGCAAATATTGCAGAAGGTTCAAATGCTCACTGATGCTTCAGAAGGAAACATTATGCATTAAGAGCCAGGGGTGTAAACTTTTGAACAGAATGAAGATGTGTACATTTTTCTTATTTTGCCAAAATATCCTATTTTTTCCATTTAGTACTGCCCTTCAGAAGCTACAGAAGATATTTACATGTTTCCCAGGAGACAAAATAAGTTAAATTTACCCTGACCTTCAAATTCAAAAAGTTTTCACCCCCGGCTCTCAATGCATTGTTTTTCCTTCTGGAGCATCAGTGAGTGTTTGAACCTTCTGTAATAGTTGCATATGAGTCCCTCAGTTGTCCTTAGTGTGAAAAGATGGATCTCAAAACCACAAAGTCATGGTTGGAAATGGTTCAAATACACAAAAATGCTGAAAAAAAATAATTTGTGGGACCGTAAGGATTTTTCTGAAGAACAGTTTTAACTGTTCAGGACAAACAAGGGACTCATAAACAACTATCACTAAACAAAAAAAACAAACAAAAAAATACTGTGGATGATTCAGGTAACAACTCAGTATTAAGAATCAAGTGTATGTAAACTTTAAAAAAAGGGTAATTTTTTTATAAACATTATTTTCTCTTTTGGACTATATGTAAACATCTTTTATGTGAAATATCTTATTCAGGTCAGTACTAAATAAAAAAATAACATGCATTTTGTATGATCCCTTCTATTTTGGTAAAATAAATAACATTTTGCAGATTCTGCAAGGTGTATGTAAACTTTTGACCTCGACTGTATTGATTTCTTTTGAACTGAATTTATTGACTTATTGGTGTCAGTTGATATCGGATATATATCTAGAAATATAACTCATGACCTTAAATGGTGAGAGACAGACGCTGCAGTACTTGCCGTCAAAAAATCATCTTGAGATATTCCCTGTGCTGGGATTTTGATCCGTTGGAGGTCCTGCTTGGGCCTAAAGCAATTCCCAGGGCAAATAGTTCTGTTGCCAGAGGAAGCTGACCCAAACTCAGCTGCTCTCACAGCCCTGAATCCTCGTCTGCAGTTGCCCCGGGAGGGAGAACAGACAGACGATGTCAGGTCAACAGAAAATGATCTATTTCTGTTGCTTTGATGACAAACAGAGAAGTAAATTAAATAAAACTGACATTTAAGGTCATATTTTGAATGCTAGTGGATGAGCTGTGTTTTCTGTACAATGCTGGCTGAATGTTGTCTAATATTGTACAAGTAGATTAGACTTGAATATGAAGGGTGTCAATTTTAGCATGTGTGTATTTGAGTGTGTACGGCTTGTTCCAGGGGTTAGGGTACATAAAGGGCTTATCTTGATGTGTCCCAAAGAACACTCTGGTGTCTCTAATCTCAGTCTTTAGTGTCGTGTCACTCAATTAAAGATCAGCTGATCTTTGAGCGAAATGTGTGTCATGAAAGCACAGATGATTTCGTCATTTCTCACCCGATATCTTATAAACATCTGCCTATTTTTTACAGCCTTGAAAGGATTAGTTTACATTTTTGTCATGAATTACATTTTTGTCATAATTTACTCAGCCTAATGTTGTTCTGATACTCCTTTCATTTTCTTTCAAAATGAGATGTTAAAAAATAAAATCTTTTAGAATAAATGTCCAAGCTCATGCCATGAAATGAGTTGTGAGATGTGAAAAGTAGATGTGGATTTATAAGCTATAATTCTTGCACTTATTCCTTAATTGCAACTTGTGTGTGTGTGCATAAAGTATAAAGTTCAAAGTGTCAGTGTTATTTTCGTATAATTTATATGATTTATATACTGTTTTACTACTACCGTACTACTGCCTATAAACTATTTTTTTAATCATTTTAGTACTTCGACTTTTTTATTTAATTTACTAGACAGTATTTCTTGTTTTTTATCTAACATTTTTTTTCTTTTATTTCAACTTTAGTTCAGTTAACGAAAATAGTTGTAACAGTTTAGGTTTAATTAACAACAACAACACTGTTTTTACATTTCCATTTAGCTTTAATTTATTTTTATTTTAATGTTAACAATTTTAGTACTTCGACTTATTTTCATGTAGTTGCCAAGATTTCTACTTTTCTGATTCTTTTTTTTTTATCTAACATTTGTTTTCTATTTTATATACATTTTATTTCAATTAACCAAAAATAATTTTAATAGTTTAGATTTTATTAACAATAACAACACTTTTTTTTATCATTTCCTTTTAGCTTTAATTTGTTTTTATTTTAATCATTGTTGACTTATTTTTATTTAGATGCCAAGATTTCTACATTTCTAATTCTTGTTTTTTTTTTTTCAACTTCATTTCAATTAACAGAAATAATTTTAATGGTTTTAAGTTTAATTTACAATAACAACACTGGTTGGTGTTCTCTGGGAGTCAAACTGAATACCTTATATTATCGATAGCACCAGTTGAACTTTACTGAATCCTGCATAATATTATATGAAGTTTAATAATATATGCCATATAATATATCACATGAATTCGCTTAGAAAGCATCAGCCAAGAACATAAATACAAATTCATCTTGCTTCTATAAAACTGTCGGCCCGTTTATCATGCGTCCAGAATTTCCATTTCCAGTATTATTCCCTCTCCTTTCCATCTTTCCCCCTGTCTCGTGTCTTTCACAGTGCTGTAGATCTGAACCTGTGTCTGACAAGCAGCCTTCACGCTTGTGTAATCCTGTCCATTATCTCCTGGCTTATAAAACGCCTGATCATTTTTCAATCAGTTCTTTCAACCTGTGAATGAGCGCTGATCAGATGGCATTCTATTGTAATCAACCACCAGGAAAGGGAGAGGGAGAGAGAGAGAGTGCTAGAAACTTCAAGGCAGCCAGAAAAATAGATCTTATCCCATTACAGCTCTTGGAAGGGAAAGTAACAGTCTGTTCCTGGCTATAATAACAATACACAGCAAGGGTTCACCGTGAGTCCCAGAGGAATCCTGGCTTTACATGTTACATCAGTTCAATATTCTTACTAAGACACAGGTCTTCGTAGCGTAGCTTCAGCAGTGGACTGGGCTAAACAGCTAATGAATATTCCAGCTCACGGTCAACATCTGAGAGTCAAGAGCCGGGGGCTTTCTGATATGAAAAGCTCTGGCGCGCTGATTAGCCTTTTGAGTGGAGAAAGCTTCATGGCATTAAATTGGGCTTTAATGGGTTTGTCACAAAGAAGATAAGAAAAGGGGCAGCTAAAAGTAGTCATAGTTGAACATTTAGCTCTGTATATAATCTTTGTATCTGTAAAAATTGTAAATGACACACAACTGATTGAATTTGAGGTCAAAAGTTTATATACACCTTGCAGAATCTGCCACATGTTAATTATTTTACCAAAATAGGAGGGATCATACAAAATGCAAGTTATTTTTCATTTTTCCAAAAGTTTTCATACACTTGATTCTTAATACTGTGTTGTTACATGAATGATCCACAGCTGTGTTTTGTTTTAGTGACAGTTGTACTTGAGGCACTTGTTTGTCCTGAACAGTTAAACTGCTGTTCTTCAGAAAAATCCTTTAGGTCCCACAAATTCTTTGGTTTTTCAGCATTTCTGTGTATTTGAACCATTTCCAACAATGACTGTATGATTTCGAGATCTCATCACACTGAGGACAACTGAGGGACTCATATGCAACTAATACAGAAGGCTCAAACGCTTACTGATGCTTCAGAAGGAAACACAATGCATTAAGAGTAATTTATTGAAAGATTAGGGTAAATTTAACTTATTTTGTCTTCTGGTGAACATGAAAGTATCTTCTGTAGCTTCAGAAGGGCAGTAATAATGAAACAAATATGATATTGAGGCAAAATAAGACAAATGTACACATCTTCATTCTGTTCAAAAGTTTTCACCCCCTGGCTCTTGATGCATCGTTTTTCCTTCTGAAGCATCAGCGAGCATTTGTACCTTCTGTAGTCCCTCAGCTGTCCTCAGTGTGAAAAGATGGATCTCAAAATCATACAGTCATTGTTGGAAATTGTTCAAATACACAAAAATGTTGAAAAACCAAAGAATTTGTGGGACCTGAAGGATTTTTCTGAAGAAGAGTGAGCAGTTTAACTGTTGAGAACAAACAAGGGACTGAAGAACAACTATCACCAAACAAAAAAGTCAGCACTAAATAAAAAATAACATGCATTTTGTATGATCCCTCTTATTTTGCTGAAATAATTAACATTTAGCTGATTCTGCAAGGTGTATGTAAACTTTTGACCTCAATTGTAAATCTGCCGTTATTCTTCAATGTCTGTTTACATCAACTGGATTTTCTGTAAAATTTATCTGGATCTCTGCTGTCTTTTTTGGAGTTCCTTTAGAGCGGAATAAGCAATGCAGCTCTAATGCTTTAGCTGACATACTGATGCCTTGTTACCAGAATAAATATAATTGGCTTCCTGCATGCAGATTATACATCGCTTCCATCTAATGAATGTATTGCACTGACACACAGTTCAAATGTACGCCTGCTGTGTCATGCATATGCATGTAGTACATATATAAGAATCTGTTCATCTGTCTGTCTGTAGATCTCTTTACTAATTTGTGATGGTACCAAAAATGTCTTTGGCTTTTGCAAGCTGGTGTCACAGTGATTTTCAAATGGCGCTCTGTGCTGCAGGTTAGTTATGTCCTTGCCTTTCTAGTTTAAAAACGCTTGCTTCTTTTTTTTAGCTTGAAATATTACCCCACACACACACACACACACACACACACACACACACACACACACACACACACACACACACACACACACACACACACACACACACACACACACAAACACACACACACACACACACACACACACACACACACACACACACAGTTGCTTCAACAAATCTGTATGCTCTGAGAGTGAACCCTGCGTCTTCATTGGTCATTAAACTGTGTATGTTGCACCCTAGCGCAAGGTTGTTGTTTATTAAAGCAGCAGCCGAAGGCTTTTATTATGACTTTAGCATTTAAAGTCATATTTGTTGCTGACATCATATAATTTATGCCTCCAAACCACTATTCAAAATAATAGCACATAACAGCTTAATTAAAACGAGATGTTAACAGCATAGCAGATACTAATCTTAGCTTTCTTAGCAACATTTCACACACAAATGTAAATGTTGTCAATTATTCACCCTTATGTTGATTTGTAAAACACAAAAGGATACATTTCGCAAAGTAGATGAGGACCAGGCACTGTCAAGCTCCAGAAAAGACCAAAAGCAAGGGATAGTTCACCCAAAAATGAAAATTCTGTCATTAATTACTAACAGAAAAATAACAAATTTATTCAACTGTTTTTTTCTTCTTTGCCAGTCTTTGGCTATGCTGTCTATGCAGGGTCAGAAAGCTCTTGTTTGTTTATCAAAAATATCTTAATTTATCTTCTAAAGATGAACGAAGGTCTTATGGGTTTGGAACAACATGAGAGTAAGTAATTAATGACAGAAATTTTATTTTGGGGTTAAAAATCTCTTTAAAGTACAATATGGATACAATATTGCACAATATTGAAGGCACATGATAGCTTTCTGAAGAAAAGACAGCTATATATTTGTTTATTCACTAAAAATATCTTGAAATTATATGTAGTATTAATATTGTGAATTTGCTTTATTTTTATATTTTCAGTTTTCATTTGGACTTTTTTGTGCGTTTTTGCCATTTTATTTGTTTTGAATGTTTGTATTTGTTTTTATATACTAATTTATTTATTTTATTTATATAATTATTATTTAAGGTAGTTGATGATTTTTTACATTTGAATTAACTAAATTATTTTATAATTTGAATTAACTAAATTATTTTATAATTTGAATTAATTATTTTAATTGATTTTGGCTTTATTACACTCAATGGAAACAATTTTAAATAGTTTTAGTTAACAATAAAAATGCCTTTTTTAAGCTTTTTTATCATATATATATATATATATATATATATATATTTTTTTTTTTTTTTTTTTTTTTTTAAACAAATGACTTATTTTGTTTACTTTAAGTTTTTTTATCTGTTTTCTTTTTTCTTTTCTTTCTAATATTATTATTATTATGGTAACACTTTACAATAATGTGTCATTTGTTAACATTAGTTAAAATATTAACTAACATGAACAAACAATGAACAGTCATACATTGTTTGTTCATGTTAGTTTACAGTGCATTAACTAATGTTACCAAACACAACTTGGGATTTTAATAATGCATTAGTAAATGCTGAAATGAACTAAGATTAACAAATGCTGTAGAAGTTTTGTCATTCTTAGTTCATGTTAACTAATGCAGTTAACTAATATTAACTATTGAAACTTACTGTAAAGTGTTACCAATATATGGGGTTGTTTTTTATTTTTGGAAAATCTGCAATTTTTATGTTCCGCTCATTTAGTCAAGAATCATTGTTTGGTGTTGTGTGCAAAATGACAGAGCTGGAAGTACGAATAAATTGTGTATAAGGGAAGTATTCATGGCTCTTCACATTAGTTTACTCTCCATATTTGGTAAGCATTGCTGCGGTAGATGAAGCGCCTCTGGATATCATCAAACATGGGAATGGTGTCCCGTGGATTGGCCCATAAAATGAATTGATAGACTGCTTGTGTTGCTTTGTATAGAATCAGAGGGCGAATGGGGAAAAGAGGTGAGAAAGTGGGACACATTCTTATACTCATCTGACCCGTTTTTAATTACAGGACACAACAGTTAGTATATACTGAAACAACATTCATTTTTGAGTAGATAAACTTATTTTAAACGTAAGTAATGTTGTGTGTGAACAGCTCCTGAGAGAACGAAATTGTTAGGATTTAGTAAATTATCCAAACAGACTGTCTGGCGTTATTGCACAGGTCTTAACATTAAACCCGCTGTAATACAACACAGTGCACTGCCGCGTGTCTTTGGGGCGGATCCTGTAAACCCTTACTGTTACATAAACCTATAATATGTACACAGAGACACACAATGGCACTGTGCTCTTTTCCGTCCGCAGGCTTTTGTCTCTGTTTGTCCTTTTTGTTCTTGTCACAGGTTATCAGCCTGTGGTTTGAGTCATTATAGGCTGTCAGTCACAGAAAGACAGATGGACAGTCTTAATGGCGCGAGAGAGGAAAAGAGCAACCTGTTTGCTCTTTACTCATTAAAAGTTATAATTATGTGCCTAATAAAATTATTAAATACAATAAATATTATAGAATGAGTTCTAGATTAGCTAGGGTTTAGTTTCAAACATACGAGGGTCATGTTTAATGTGTCAATTTGGATTTTCTTGCAACTTCAAGTAACTTCAAACTCCAAAAAGCATCATTAAAGGGATAGTTCACTCAAAAATTAAAATTCCGTCATTAATTACTCACACTCATGTTGTTCCAAACCCGTAAGACCTTTGTGTATCTTCTGAAAACAAATTAAGGTATGACTACCTTTTTGGGCCTTGAATGCAATGCCAGTTGCGTTTCTGTCAATGCAGGGTCAGAAAGCTCTCGATTCTCATCAAAAAATACTTTAATTCATATTCCAAACATATACAAAGGTCTCATGGATTTGGAAAATAATGACAGAATTTTCATTTTTGTGTGAACTATCCCTTTAAGACTTAAGCGAATTATATGCCTTACAGAATGTTTAAAATCTTATACAGATGTTAAAAATGAAAAAGGCATGCATTTTACAGAATCAGCCACTGTGCTTTTTCAGTCTTTGTGTTGTTGTCTAGCAGAGGTGTGCTGGTGGCAGAAAAATTCAGGACTTTGTGACAAGAGGAGCTTATATGCCTACAGACAGGAGGAAGGGTTTATTTTGAGCACATGCCTGGATGAAGGTAGCGAGTATTTCAAGGGACATGTTTTAGCTTTCTGTCTGTTCTGTCTTGGTCTCAGCCTAAGATGACACGCCCACCGGCCGCCCACAGGCTGTTCGCTGATTATCTGGTGTGCGTTGCACACACAAATAGCAAGCGCTGGCTGAAACAGGCAGATGCAATCTGATTGGCTGATTTTAAAGAAAAAAATATAATGGTTTTTTCTTAAAGGTAAAAATTTTTTTATGAAAATTGTACTTTTTCCATGTTTAAGTGCTATAATCGGATTCCCAGTGCGTCTATAAACCTAGAAAACGTTTAAACAGACAACCCAGTAACTTGGTAAGCCTTTTCTAGCAAGGATGTGAATAAACGTGCGTGTGACATGGTAGGGGGAACTTATTATAATATTACAGCCCCTTAATCTGCATGTTTCCATCCACAACGCCTTTATTTTGTTTCTGCAAGCGACAACGGTGTACCAGTTTTAACGCCATGGCGAAAGTTCAAGCAAAGCATTCTAACTGTTCTGTCATTGGCTGCACAGACCCAGGCTCAGAGGAGATAGGAAAGCGGTTGATTTATTGATTTACTAACTGCTGCCACACAGATCTAATATAAACATGTGATTTCTTTTCCAACTGTTTACCTTCACAGACATAATTGACTGCTTTTGTAACTCGGCAGCTTATTTGCATTTAAAGAGGCATGCACTAAAACAGCCTGTTTCTGCTTCCCCTCAAAATTGGCAAAAGATTATAAAATAAATCATCTGTGGGGTATTTTGAGCTGAAACTTCACAGACACATTCTGAGAACGCCTGAGGCTTATATTACATATTGTAAATATGTATAATAGGTCTCCTTTATAATTTATTTATTTCACAAAAAAAGAGACACTGTATATTAATCAACATTTATGAATGTAAATGTATCTAAATTAACCCGAAAGCTAGTTCATTGGTAGTCCGTTTGAAAATTTGCTGCACATTTACTTACTCTTAGACTGATCCATAATGTAAACGATTTTTTTTCTTAATTGGAACAGATTTGGAGAAATGTGGCATTACGTCACTTGCTCACCAAAGGATCCTCTGCTGTGAATGGGTGCCGTCAGAATGAGAGTCCAAACAGCTGATAAAAAACGTCCTAATAATCCACAAGTAATTTACGACCTCAAGTCTATCAATTATGATCTTATTGAATTGAAAGTTGTGTATTTGCCAGAAACATTTAACATAACTTTAAACTGTCGCTTCTGGCCAAAATCCATAAAAATGCTTCCTTCAGTGAAAAGTCCATTCTCTGTTGTGCTTTCGCATCAAAATCCACCTACAAATTTGTTTAAAACTGTTTAGGACTGTGTTTGCTTGTGAACAGTGCTTGTTCTGTGCATATTTCTCTCCCAATTCAGATGAGATTTTTTTTTTTTCTTTTACTGGAGAAACCAATACTACACACAGAGTAGGTTAAAGTTTAAAATGAAAACAATGTAGATTTTGAACAAACACACAGCTTTTCACCTCACAAGACTGATGGACTGTGGTCATGTGGATTATTGTAATGTTTTTATCAGCTTGGACTCTTATTTTGACGGCACCCATGTACTGAAGGGGATCCACTGGTAAGCAAGTGATGTAATTCTACATTTCTCTAAATCTACATTTTGGATGGCCTAAGAGTGAGTACATTTTCAGCATTTTTGGGTGAACTGTTGCATTAAATTGCTTAATATTGTTGACTTGTATTTTTGGTTGTTGTTTATTTTATATTAGATTTTTTGGCAGTGGCTTGTGCATTGTGTAATTGATACTATTTAAAAAATAATAATAATAAAGGGAGATGGAGGGGGAGAGCCTGTTGTTGTATTATTCTCAAAACCAGACAGAAGCACTTAAAGGGCTTTTAGGCCAGTGTATTCCAGTAAACACAGCTGTGATTGCAGATCATTTTTCAAATGCTTTCCAGTGGTTCTGACTCTCTCACATTATATGACGATGTATTCTGCTCTATATGAGTGTGAGCATGTAAAACAGTCAATGGAAAGATAATAAACATGCACAGCATGTGCAGATCAACAATTCATTCAGACTGACCACAGTACTGGATAATGATAACAGTTCCTTTGATTTTAAAGGGAACCCTGGGTATTATGACAGGTATGGCTTAAAGGATAACTATTGCCAAAATGCAACCTGGGCTGTTTTTTTTTTTTTTACTGTAAACGAGACAAACTTATATCTAAAAGCATAATTACGACAAACGAGCCATTTTTGAGATTGACCGTGATTAAATTTGAGCGCATCAAAATCGATATTTTTACAACACTAAGAAGGCTCGACACACCATGAAACTTTGCTCGAAGTATCGCCTGGGTCTCTACACATGAACTTGAGCACTGAGAACATTGTTTGTGTACACAGAGTTTACTAAAAAGAACAACTCACTTTCACTGTTTGAGTTTCCGCTCGCAGCCGTCTTGCCAGTCAAGAGGTGTTGATCTCCGAAGTGAAAAAGTGAAAAACAATATTAACCTTGTAGTTGTAAAAAGAGCCTCATATAAGCCTAATATTTCGTCCTATGGAGTCCATTCATTCGCATTCGGAGATCGACACTTCTTGACTGGCAAGACATCTGCGAGCGGAAACCCAAACAGTGTAAGTGAGTTGTTCAAAACCTTTCTTTTTAGTAAACTCTGTGTACACAAACAATGTTCTCAATGCTCGAGTTCATGTGTAGAGACCCAGGTGATACTTCGAGCAAAGTTTCATGGTGTGTCGAGCCTTCTTAGTGTTGTAAAAATATCGATTTTGATGCGCTCAAAGTTATGCCCTTAGTACTCCCATTCACCGAACATTGACCACAAAACGAAATCACTGTCAATCTCAAAAACGGCTTGTTTGTCGTAGTTATGCTTTTAGATATAAGTTTGTCTCGTTTACAGTAAAACAAAAAACCCAGCCCAGGTTGCATTTTGGCAATAGTTATCCTTTAAGCCACACAAGTCTTAATACCCGGGGTTCCCTTTATCATTTTAATAACTTTTTATGTTGCTTACGACATTTTCATTTCAATTTTACATTTCTTTGCTTTCGGTTATGTCTCCAGCATGTTTTGACTTTATTCTTCCGCTCTTTTCCTTTCCTTGTGCCTCTCTCATGCCTGCAAACGTGTGCTCTTTTTCTTTCTCTCTTTCTCTTTCAGCAAAACTATTCAGATCAATATAATCGATGACGAGGAGTATGAAAAGAATAAGAACTTCTTCCTGGAGATTGGAGAGCCACAAATGGTGGAAATGAGTGAGAGAAAAGGTGGGACGTCATCTTCCCCTGGTCCCACTTTTTATGTAGCAGCCTCGGCGTGCTGCCATCTTCTGGGATGAACTGGAAGTGTTTATAATACCTAGTCTACCCACAGCATCTCTAAGACCTAACTCATGCAAAAAATAGTATTTTGTCATAAAACCCTGATCTCAATGGCTTTTTGTGATCCACAATTTAGATCCAAAAAATGTGATTCTCGACTCCTGAAGAGGAGTGTGCCTAATAATAAGAAAAGAGATCAGGCATCTGATGTGCCTAAAATGAAACAGAAGCACACTTCATCCCTCAAAAGTGATTTTATGTTCCTCCCCACAGGAAGACCATACAGGTTAAAATTCTTGACCATGAGGAGTATGACAAGCATACAAACTTCTTCATAGAGCTGCAGGAGCCAGAATGGAGGAGGAGGGGATGGACAGGTGAAAGATAGCAAAGAAAACGAGTGTAAAAAGCCTATTTCTTTCTCTGCAGCTGCCCTTTATTCTGGCTTTTGTCTTTCCCTTCCTCCGCTCCTCCTTCAAAGCTGATCCTCTACTTCTGTTCTACTGTTGCGGTAGTGCTGTTTTCTTCCTGCTTGCTGCTCAATTTCAGTGGGCTTATCCCCCATGTTCCTTCCTGGTCAAAGGTTAAGCGCTCTCTCAGAGAATAGGCGTAATTGGCTCAGACTACACTGTTAATGTGAGGATTCTGGCCAGGACTAAAGCTGGAGGGATCGTCCCTTCAGGCCAGGATGAGACAAGGACAATTGAAACCGTAATGAGCAGCAAATATAAGGGCTTCTTGCCAAATTCCAGAGCCTATGAGATTTCATGAGAGAATACGATTGATTCAGCAACATGAATTAGATTTTTGTTAAGCTCATACTCATTTTTCAGATGTCAGATTTTTTTTATATCAATTTATTTTAAGGCTGTTAATTGAATTAAAAATTAATCACATAATAAATCTTAAATCTTAATTTAATTATTATTTTTTTATTGTAATACTACAGTGACTGACTACAGTGCTAATTTATTGGTAGACATTATTATATTAAAATATATTTAATCAGAATTTAGTATATATTTGTATTTTATAATTAAATAAGCATTCATTTGAAATTATAAATAATGAATTGTATTTTTTATTTTAGAAATAACTATATCTTATCACTGTGTTGAAAAATTACTAGAAATGGGTACAAAAATTGTATTGTATCAAAATAGAAATTTATAACTGTAGTATAAAATATATCTTTTAAAATAAAAAAATATTATTATAAATAATAATTACAATTATTTTATTTAATAAATTATTAAATTATAATAATTTAATAGTAACTACAGTGTTTATTTCTTGGTAGAAATGATTCGTAAAAGAGCAAAAATATTTAAATATGTTGAATCACAGTTTAGTGTAATGTTTTTTCATTTTATGAATACATTTGTATTATTATCATTTATAAATACTAATTATTTATTTTTAATTTGATTAATAATTTATATTTTACCACTGTGTTGGTAAAATGAAAATGAAATGTCTTATTATTCATTATAAATAATAATTCATATTTTTTTATTTGATAAATAATTTATATTATACCACTGTGTTCAAAAATGACTACAGTGTATATTTATCAGTATGTAAAATGGGGAAAATATTTATATAGTATTAAAATGGAAATTGATAAATTAAGTATTCATATATATGTATATATATATATATATATATATACACACACACACACACACACACACACACACACACACACACACACACACACACACACACACACACACACATATGATAACTATTATTAATATTGATAAATAATTTGTGCAAAACAGATACATGTATAACTGTACTATAACTTATATATTTTTTTTTTTAAATAAAAATGTATTATTATAAAAAATAATTACAAGTAATTTATTTAATAATTTAATTAATAATTTACTGCTGTGTCTGATAAATAATGACTACAATGCTAATTTCTTGGTAGAAATGAATCCATGAAAAATATATATATAAAATTGAAATTTAGTATAATTCAAATATATATAAATAAATGTTAAAAATAAAAAATATTACTATTAATTATAAATAATAATGAATTATTTTTTATTTGACAAATAATTTATATTTTACCACTGTGTAAATATAGTCTGTATTTATCAGTGCTTAAAGTGTTTAAAAAATATATTGTATCAAAATGAAAATGTATAATTGTACTATAAATTACTATAAATCTTTTTTTAAATAAAAATGTATTATTATAAATGATAATTAGAATAATTTTGTTTAATAACTAATTCATAAAATAATTTATAGTCTTAAATAAAGACTACAGGGATTCATAAATGGCCAAAAAAATGATATTGAATGAAAAATTTGAAATATTAAAGTAGTACTTTATAAGGTAGAATTGTTAGTAGGAAAACAGCCTTATTTTGACTTTTAAAGTAAAGGTCAGGGGACATTTTACTGTATTATTGTTGTTATTAATGAATTAATTATATACTTTTGTTCAACAGTGACACATCAAATTGATCAAAAGTGGCAGTTAATACTTTAGACTTTTACTTTGTTACACAAGATTTCTAAAAAAAAAAAGAAAAAAAAAAGTTTCTCACTACTTTCTGCTGAAATCACAGTCCCACCTGGACTCTAAATCTAAATTTAGCAACACAATCTTGTTGCACACTAATCCTGTCTGTGTTACTCTGTTGGCTCATTCATAATCATTTTGCTTTATCTCAATTTTTTCTTTTCTTTTATGTCCTGTCTTTCCTTCATTTGTCTCCATCAGCTATGTTGCTGCATGAATATGGTAAGCTGTCTTTTTTCCCCCAGCTTTTTATTTCTGTAAAACACTTTAAAAATGTTTATCTCATCACATGTGGATGCAGATGTTTATATGTTAATATGTATAAGCTCTTTGTTCAATTTTAGTTGTCAAACATTGTCTGCTGATGCTGATAAAATCATGCAGATCATTTTCCATGCTAAAACATGGACATGACATTTAAAACATGAACAAAGAGTGGGTTGATTTTTGATGTTTTTATTATTTTAGGTGGATTCGTGAAGACAGGTATGGAAACATATCACTGGGAATGCTTAGCTAACTCTTTACAAGCTACGTAAGCTAACTTGCTTCCCTAACCAAGCGAGTCATTGATTCTTTTTGATGATAATCTTTTCTTTGCTAGATACTCAGCTTTATGGTAAGAGATCAAATATTACTTTTCACCGAGCTGAAAGCTTAATATAACACTGGGTGTGTTTGGTAACTGGTTTGCTTGATGATGAGCTGGAGTTTTGTTGTTTGTCACATTGTTAAGTATCTGAACAGCAAAAATAGCTCACATGACCAGTCAAGTAGACTGTAGGGATTTGAGTTTGCTTATCATGGCTGTGTCTGAAAATAATAGTAGAAATTGATTCATAAATGGCCAAAAAATTATATTGAATCAAAATTTTGTATAATTTTAAAAAAAACATGTATAATTAAATAAGTATTATTATTTATTATAAATAGTAAATAATACATTTTTATTTGATAAATAATTTATATTTTACCAATGTGTTCAAAAATTACTACAGTGTGTATTTATCAGCACGGAAATTTGGTAAAAAAAAAAAAAAAAAGTTTTTTAGAAATTAAAATTTTAAAGCTGTAATATAAATGATATATTTTTTTAAATAAATAATTTATAAAATAATTCATAGTTTACTACTGTGTCTGAAAATAATGACTAAAGTGTTATTTTTGGTAGAAACTGATTAATAAATGGCTCAAAAAATATATAAATCAAATTTAGTATAATTTAAAAATAATGATAATTAAATGTCTTATCATTCATTATAAATAATAATCAATAATTTTTTATTTGATAAATAATTTATATTATACCACTGTGTTCAAAAATGACTACAGTGTGTATTTGTCAGTACGTACAATGGGTAGAAAATGTATATAGTATCAAAATGGAAATTTATAAATTAAGTATTCTAATTATAAATTAAATATTATTATTATTATAATAATTAATATTATTTTATTTAATCAATATTTTATTAAATAATTCATAGTTTACTGCTGTGTCTGAAAATAATGATTACAGTGCTAATTTCTTGATAAAAATTGATTCATAAATGGCCAAACCCCCCCAAAAAAATGTAATCAAAATTTTGTGTCATTTTAAAATATATATAATTAAATAAGTATTATTTTTAATTAGTAATAATTTTTTTTTTTTTTTGATAAATAATTTATATTTTACCACTGCATTCAAAAATGTTTATTAGTGGTAAAAAAAGTATATTGTATCAAAATGGAAATGTATAACTGTACTATAAGTTATGTCTCAAAAGATGTATATAAATAATAATTACAATATTTTATTTATTAAATCAATTATAAAATAATTTATAGTTTACTACAGTTTCTGAAAATAATGAAATTGATTCATAAATAGTCAAAAAATTATGTTAAATAAAAAATGTTGTATAATTTTAAAACAAATTAGAATTAAATAAGTATTATTATTAGTGATAAATAATAATTATTTTTTATTTTTAAAAAATTGTATTTTGTTCAAAAATTACTATAGTGTCTATTTATCCATGCGTAAAATGGGTAAAAAAATACAATTGTATCAAAATGGAAAATTTTAACTGTACTATAATTTCCAGGCAAAAATTAAAAAAAAAAAAATCTAAATGTTGTGTGTCTATATATATATATATATATATATATATATATATATTAGTATAATTAAATAAGTATTTTTATTAATTATAAATAATAATTAAAAAAAATTTAATTTGATAAATAATTTTTATTTTACCACTGTGTAAAAAAATTACTAAAATGTGTATTTATCAATGTGTAAAGGGTAAAAAACATTATATTGTATCAAAATGGAAATATATAACCGTACTATAAATTCTATTTTTTTCAAATAAAATTGGATAATTATAAATAATTACAATTATTTCTAAAATAATTTATAGTTTACTGCTCTGTCTGAAAACAATGATTATTAAATATATAATGTTTATTTTCAGGTAGAAATGTAATTTTAACTGGGCAAAAAAAGAAAAAAAGAAAAAAAGATTGAAGCAAAATTTAAATTGATTCTAAATACATTTATGATAAATGTTTCTATTTTTATAATTATTTAAAAATAGTATTTTCATTAATAAAATGCAATTTTAACCACTCAATCAGACACATGAACATCACAAAGTATGGTGTTTCAACCATGAGAAGTGTCAATACACGTCATCAATCAAGTTCAAGTCCACAAACATTAATCTACTCTTTTGTCTGGTTTGTTTGACGGACAGAAATTGTGGATTCTGATTGGTCAGATCGCCTGTCAATCAAACTCACTGCAAAGGTTCGATTGCAAAACCAACAAACAAACTTCAATGCTTCAAAATAAAATCACCAATATTTTTCAGACACAGTCCATGTCTCTAATAAAATACTAAACACTAAGCTTACCTGTGTACTCAATTGAGACAATTTCTGTCATAGTGCTCTGAACCTACTAGAATATACTAGAAGTGTGTTGAAATGCCACATTTGCTGCACGCCACAAAGTTTCACAAGGATATTGTTTATTGGGCAACAACACAACGCACTGTCACCTGTTCAGTAACCATCATTAGCATTACTCCCAAAGGCAAACTGGCTGGTTCCTAATGAGAATGCATAGCTAGTCTGCCTTAAGCCAGCGTGTCAGTGCTTTCGTAACAGTCTTGTCAAACTCGCTCAAGTGTGACAGCACGCACATTGATTCTCAAAGAACATTTACACTTTGAATACTGTGTCCAAGGAGTGTCTGTTGCTAGAAAATTTCATCACTGAGAGAACAGTGTTTCCTAAAATTAGCATATGTTAGTCAGAAGACTTGAAAGAATTCTATTCAGCCAAAGGTGTGGTTGATTTTTACACATTTGAAGTTGATGTCATATGGTGTCACGTCATAACTATAGCCTGTTTCGCCCTTTTATGACATTTTTTGCATTGTAAAACGTATACAAATATTTCATTTAATCTCAGTGATAACTTTACACAAACTTTAGGGTCATAAACCTAACTATAATCTGTTCTCTCAAGCAATCATTGAAATTTTCTGCTTTATAAAGCTTTATTTAGTTGTGCACCATCATAGATAAAGCTCTGTAGATCTGTTAGCGTCTGTGCTAACACTGTTGAGTGAATGTGTTTGGGATCATCAGGCAGGGATGTGTACCGGAAAGTGCAGGGTAGAGACAAACCAATCCCCTCCACCATTATCAGCATCACAGGTATCCATTTCCTCTCCTGTTCATCCTTTTCTCTTTCTTTTCCTTAATTCATTCTCCCTTCTCTCACTATAAATGTGTGATCTCATATCATCTGTGCACATTTGAGCCAATTTTCTCAACATCCTGTTTCATAAAGAGGGTGTAAGGATGTAAACAGTCATAATAGATGACACCAGAGATCACCAGCTATAATTTCCTTACTAGTGTAACATGCAAGTGCTGTTATATTTACTTCACAGGTTTGGAAAAAGGTGTTAAATGCTAAATGCATGTGTTTAATCACATGAGAAGTGTTTTTAAACAATGCAGTATGCTTATAGACCTTTGTGGAATTGTTGTATTGTGTTATTTTAAAGGGATTGTACCCCCCCCCCCCCCAAAAAAAAAAAAAAAATTCTGTCATTAATTACTCACTCATGTTGTTCCAAACCTGTAAGATCTTCGTTTATCTTCGGAACACAAATTAAGATATTTTTGATGAAATCCGAGAGCTTTCTGACCCTGCATAGGTAACTGAAGGTAACTGAAGCAGATCTATACAGGTGGAGCTGGGGATGTGGAGGGTTTCAGAGGACAGAGATTTAATCAAAAATACCTTAATTTGTGACTGAAGATGAACGAAGGTCCTACGGGTTTGGAATGACATGAGGGTGAGTAATTATTGACTAATCAATAATTATTCCTTTAAAGCAATAGTTTGCCCAACAATCACAAAAATGTCATCCTAATGCATTTCTGATTTTTTTTTTCATTTTAAACATTGACTTTGCTTGTATGAAAATCAGAAGCTCAGACATTCTGATCTTATTTGCGTTTCACAGAAGAAAGAAGATAATAGTGGGTTAGAGCGGCATGGGAGTGACAACATCTTGTTTGGACAAACTGTTCCTTTAAATATCTTTAATCAATGAACCAATTATTATTTTAGATAGTAATGATGTATTTTTAACCCTAGAAAGAGGCCAACACCTTCAAACACGTTTTCAAGTCCAGATTGACAGCATTGCATTCTCACGCTTCTGAACGAGCGTAGCATAGCTTAGATTGCAGATGTTACGACTGTATTTAAACATTGCAAATTATGTAATCATACATTATGGGATTGGGCCAATTAGAGAGACAGTTCACCCAAAAATAAAAATTCTGTCATTAATTTCTCACCCTTGTGTCGCTCCATACACGTACGATGTTTGTTTATCTTCGGAACACAAATTAAGAATTTTTTGATGAAATTTGAGAGCTTTCTAACACTGCTTAGACAGCAATGGAACTGACATGTTCAGAAAGGTACCAGAAAAGGCCAGAAAGGTACGGCAGAGGTAAAAAATGTACACCCTCTTTTCAGAACCAAAATAAGGAGGATCATACAAAATGCATGTTATTGTTTATTTAGTACTGACCTGAATAAGATTTTTCACATAAAAAATGTTTACATATAGTCCACAAGATAATAGTTGAATTTATAAAAATGACCACGTTCAAAAGTTTACATCCCCTTGATTCTTAGTTCTGTGTTGTTCCCTGAATGATCCACAGCTGTGTTTTTGTTTAGTGATAGTTGTTTATGAGTCTCTAGTTTGTCCTAAACAGTTTCCTTCAGGATTCTGAATCCTTCAAATTCTTTTTCCAGCATTTTTGTGTATTTGAACCCTTCCCAACAGTGACTGTATGATTTTGAGATCCATTTTATTACACTGAGGACAACTGAGGGTCTCATATTATATTACAGAAGATTCAAATGCTCACTGATGCCTCAGAAGGAAGAACGATGCATTAAGAGCCGTGGGGTGAAAACTTTTGAACTGAATGTAATTTTTCTAGTTTTGCCTAAATATCATATTTTTTCATTTAGTACTGCCTTTCAGAGGCTACAGAAGATAGCTACTTATTTCCCAGAATACAAAATAAGTTAAATTTACCCTGATCTTCAAATTCAAATAGTTTTCAAGGTTTTGAAACTACAAGAATACATTTTGTTTTCTTGTGGAAAGAAAACAAAAATAACTTAATTCAACAATTTCTTCTCTTCCATGTCAGTTTTCGACTGATGTCATGGTACTCTGGTGAACATGTGGAAGAGAAGAAATTGTTGAATAAAGTCATTTTTGTTTTTATTGTGTACAAAAAGTATTCTCGCAGCTTCATAAAATTACAGTTGAACCACTAATGTCTATTTTAATGATGTCCTTACTACCTTTCTGAGCCTTGAAAATGTTAGTTGCATTGCTGTCTATGCAGGGTCAGAAAGCTCTTGGATTTCATGAAAAAAACCTTCATTTGTGTTCTGAAGATGAATGAAGGTCTCACAGGTTTGGAACGAAATCAAGGTAAACTATAAACCATTAATGACAGAATTTTTCTTTTTGGCTGAACTATCCCTTTAACTGATGCATTTATAAATGTCATAGACTCCCTGCTACTTACCATCTCTTTGTGTTTCTCCCATCAAATTTTCTGTTCCTCTCTTGCTTTGTCTGTCTCTCTCAGAGGACGGGGAAGAGGAGACCCTGACTATCAAAGAGAAGGATGAGAGGCGTATTGCTGAAATGGGTCGCCCGACATTGGGTGAACATGTGAAACTTGAAGTAATCATTGAGGAGTCCTATGAGTTTAAGGTACCTCTTCAAGTCAAAAATACATTCAGACACCGCACACATTTAATTTAAGGTCGAGCAATGGCATTTGAAGCATGAATGGGGGCTTGGAAATCCTTAAAGGTGAATAAGAGGATGACAGAGCATCTGGACATGAGCGATTGTATCCTGCCCCGCTGAAGTAGCCGCAGCTGGAGATGATTCAACCTTTAATTGCTCTTCAGATACACCAGACATGAGCAGAGCTATTACCGCAACCTTTCAGACTGCCTGTCACTTTATACATGTTAACGGTATCCATTTTCTGCACTGCCTCTGTGCGTCAGAGGGTTTATTAGTTTTCATCATGTCTGTCAGATTAATTTGCTTGGCCTCAAAGTGGAATGATTTCCTCATATCCTGAAGATTTGATTGAACTGCACAGAATTATGACGTCCTTCTGGTGTAATACTCACTACAACCTTCATAATCAAAAAGCGATGTCGTCCTGACAATTCAGTTTCTAGGATGTAATGAATAAGACTTTGTATTCAGCCTGGCAGGTTTCTCGCTGGCCGCACTAGAGGAAAATCTTTATTGGAAATCTTTTTCCTAATCTAAAAAATCTGCTGTACCAGTTTTTTTACAAGATAAAAGTGGTTTTCTATTTGAATGCACTTTAAAGAAATAGTTCACCCAAAAATGAAATTCTGTTATTAATTACGCACCCTTGTGTCGTTCCAAACCCGCAAGGTCTTTGTTTATCTTTAAAAAAACAAATTTTGATTTTTTTTGATGAGATCCAAGAGCTTTCTGACCCTGCATAGACAGAAACGCAACTAAAGCATATCTATACAGGTGGAGCTGGGGAAGTGGAGGGTTTCACAGGAAGTGCGAAATGCTCTAGTGAATGCTAACCAGTCATTTAAATGTAAAGCAGCAAGCTTATTGGCTGTGTATGCAACATGAACCTTGTTCTTGACAGAACTTAGCATTTGTTCTTTGTTCATGTTAGTGTATCAGTTGGTGTTTACCAACTTTGTAAAATGTTACTGTTAAATCTTTTAAGTACTGCTAACACAGTTGTAATGATTTTAACCCCCATTCCAGAGCACAGTCGACAAACTCATAAAGAAAACCAACTTGGCCCTTTTGGTTGGTACTAACAGTTGGAGAGACCAGTTTGTAGGAGCCATCACTGTCAGCTCAGGTGAGTCACTGAAAAAAATGCTGTCAGTTTTTCCATTAAGTCTCTATGTACTGTAAACACAATCATTGCACAATCCCCTGCTGACTTGATCTGACAGAATGCTAGAAAACAAGGCTATTTTGCTGTTTCATCTCTGAAGGGCTTGTTGTAATTGCTGCTCAATCAGTGTGCTAATTTGGCCACATATCTTTAATTAGAGCACCATTGAAATTTAAAATGTGTTGGGGCTGAGTGCTTGCCTGTAGCCAGAGAGAAGTGCATTTAAATGGTTTATTGACTAACAAAATTGGCTGTGCAGAGTGTCAATCATAGCTGTGCCAGAGAAAGACGATAATCAACATTTTCTTTTTTTTCTCATGAGCAGCTCTTAGTATAAAGTTGGACTTTCCAAGAACCAGATCTCAGTATTGAGATCAACAAATACTGTTGCATTCATAACATCTAAATATCAGTTCTGATTGCCTTCATTATGTTAAATATTATTTATTCAAAAATATGTCACATTATGAAAGTAAAATAGGATGCTAATGTTGAAGTTATGCATAGCTTCTTTATGTGCATTGTAGATATTTTTGTCACGTCCACTTTCTGTTTTTCTATTAATTTTCCGGATTTCATTTTCATTCCATTTTAATAATCAAAAGCATCTCTAATTAATTCACTTATATTAAAAAAAATATTTATATACTATGAATTACTGTGTTGTGCATTTACATTTGTCTGGTAAATAAATTCTGGTAAATATTTTTTTCCGGTAAATATTACAAAATAAAATGCCAAAAATAAAAAATATGAAATGTTTTAATAATAATTGTATTAGCAGTAGTAGTACTAACATTACATTGAGTTATTAAGGGCCAAGCACTGAAGGTGTAAAGGCACCAATTGTATCCATTGGTGTTCTTATGTTTATTCTTCCATTTCATCGTCTTCTTCTTCTTCCGCTCGAGTCTATTGCAGCCCATAGAACTGTTTGCTGGAAAGTTGTGTCATTTGGCTAGCCTGGCTAACGCCAAACCACGTCATGACAACGTCATGATTCGTCATGGCGTGGTTTACGAATGCCCAGAGCCGTTTATTGGGCGCTACGAATGTCTATCAAATGCGCCTGTGCTTAGCTCATAGCCAATCGTTTCAATTATACCGGATGACGTATGTAGAACTTGCGTTCTAAACTACTTAGAACACTATCTAAGGCCGTGTTCACACTTAGCATCTTTTTTTTAACTGCCAGCGTCTGTTTTACATTATAACCCTATGCAGTAAACCGTCTTTTCAAAAAAGCCCTGAGCGCTTTTTTTAAACGCCACCGCCGGCGTCTTTTTCTGCAGCTCAGAGCGTCTTTTTAAGTTGAAAAAAGTTGAACTTTTCTAAAGTAAACGTCCTACGTCAAGCGCTTTTTTGACAGCTGACCAATGACAAGCGAGTAGCTAGACCTTTCGTTTCCATAACAACAAGAAAAAATGGGAAAGGTGCCGTTATATAGACTTTTATTTTATTGTTGTGAACCGGATTTGCCTCCTCGTTAACTTCAAAAACCGATGTGCAGCGTTTCTAGCTTCTTGAGCCGCACATCAACTTGTACAGTAGCGCCGTTGCGCTTCGGGCCTCCCTTTTTCGAGTCCCGGCTCGCAGTCCTTTCCCGATCCCGTCCCCCGCTCTCTCTCTCTCCCACTTCGCTTTCTGTCTAAATACTGTCCTATCAAATTAAAGGCAAAAATGTCAAATAAAGAAAAGAGCCAGCTTCCTTTTTTATCGACATCTCTGCACCACACATAGGCTACTGTTGCAGCTGTTGTTATAGCAACAAAAAGTCGCCCTCTGCTGCAATGCTTCCAGATTTTTTTGCAACTAAAAAAACGCCCTTGTCAAAAAAGATGCCAAGTATGAACTACTTCGCGTCTGCTGCCATGCTGGATCCATAGTTATAAACAGACTGCATCGGTGAGTCGCATAGAAGGCGTCATCGTCTTGCTGCTCCCTCCCGTTCTGTGATTGGTTCCCTATCTGAGGTGAAAATTTGGTCCATGGACTCCAGGCTGCCTAGCAGCGTGAATAAAATCGTGCTGCGTGCAAAGCAGCATGGGAAACCCAGGCTATCATTTGGCACACAGATAGAGAAAAGTCTCAACATTAACCATAGCAAATTTTGAGTCTCTAAGTCAATTTCTCTAGTGCCACCAACTGTCCAAATTTGCAATAACTTGAACGCTAAGGTCTAGAAGGAAAAATCTTTTTTCTTCTGATTTCTTGGATTTTTAAATGTTTGTAATAACACAATTCGCTCAGATTATCTTCAGACCATGCTGGCAAAAAGTTGATTAGTCAAACCCTTCTTGAATAAGGCATGAACGAATTTTAAGAATGGCACACAAAAATGAATATGAGGCTACATCTCCGCAACGGTTTGGCAAACTTGGTGTGTGTTATAACAAGCATGAGGCTGAGGCTATCTGCACAGTTTCGGCGCAGTGCCATCTAGTGGTTAGGAGATATAAAAAATGGGTATTTTTGCTTATAACTTTTGAATGATTTGGCCAAAAATGACAAAATTGGTCTCTTTAGATTTGGAGGAGATATCCCTGTCTGCAATTTTGGGTGTCGGCCAATTAGAATTTTATTATAAAATGCTATATTTTACGAACACATTGGCGTATCATTACGAAACTCAGTATGTGTCTTCGGCACCATGCCCTGACAGTACTGTCTGCCATTTTAATTAATGCTCAAAACCTTCTTTTTCAAACTCCTCCTAGACTGTTGGTCCAACTATTACCAAATTTGACGAAGTAATGGATTTCATGTCGATATACAAAGTCATTAATGAATTTGCTGGAAAGATGCCAAACTGCATTTGAGGCCGACACATAGGTACCAATTATGCCATAGTCAGCCAGACTTTCAGTCCACCATTTTGATTTATGTTTAAAAAAAAAACTACATTTTCGAACTCCTCGACCGTTGGTTCTGATTTTCATCAAAATTGAATCACATCATCTTCAGACAGTGCTCACAAAAGGCTATGGATTTCGTGTTGATAGACAAAACTGTTTTTGTATAGCAATTCAACAAAGTTAAGGCATGATGCTAGACTACATCTGAGTATGTTTCTCTGCAAAGCTTTGACATATTGACACTAAACTTTGTGGGTGTCATTGTCACCTCACACAGAACACACCACATCGATTTGATAACAGCGCCACCTATTGGACAAAAGTGATAATTCTTTAAATCGTATTACTAGCGGTTAGAATGAAATTGAAAATGATTTATTGCTTCAGTTGCTCTAAAACGTGCTGCCTTGCTTGCCTATTGCTTGGCCCCTTAATTGCTGCTTGCAGATATATTATATTTCTGCCACAGTTTCTTCAAGTTAAACCAAACTTTTATTTTGATGAGTTGCTGTGAAGACCTTTAGTTTTCTATACTTAATATAAAAATAAATGTAATATAAGAAATTCATTAATAAGTAATGTATTTTTGAAAATAAAAAAAATCTGAATTTTGTATGATAAGGACAGACAAATAATAATATTTTATAGTGATATGCTTAATTATATAATAATTAATGTAATATATTATAGTGTTCATTTAATATTTAATAATAGATAATATATTGTAATTAATTTACATTTATAATTCTATATTTACATTTGTTTTACATATTTCTAAATAAATGTAAACACCATTTTACATCATTTATATTTCTATAATGTTCCCATACTTATATTTATAAAAAATAATGTAATAATATATTTTTTTAAATGACAAAAATCCTTTTTTTACTATTATTTAAGACAAATAATGTTATATCGATTTGCTTATTTATCTAATAATGAATTAATATTTATATTAATTTATATATATATATATATTATATATACTGTAATATTTCAAAGCATTTAATATTTAATAATAAATAATAAATTGTAACAAATGTAAATGTATAATTCTATATTTACACTTATTTTACAAAGGTGGATAGGTTTTTACACCATATTCATTTTTATTTTTTTTATCAAACGTTAAATCTACATGTGCAAGACTTCAGGTGTGAGAACAACTCTGTCTTTAACAAGAAAAAAGATCAATGATCCTCTTACATAATGCAGTGTCATCATAACAAAGCAAGTTCATCCTGGTTCACAACTGGTTCACAACAGAGTAAGGCAGCCCTGCATAAACCGCCTAATGTCTAATTATGAAAAATATTCCCCAGGAATTTAGATTATGATCTCCCTCCCTCTCTCTTTCAGTCTCCTCTTGGCTCAGGCTGCACTAACAAGCTCTGTCAGCTTCAGTCAAGCCTGTCAGACTGAGTGCTTGTGTGTGCGTCGGACTGCATGTGCGTGTGTGGCAAAAGACAGTCACTGAGCTTTGCGTCCACACATTCCTTATTATAATGCTGTGCTACATGACGAAAGACACTTCAAAAAAACACGCAGACGGAAGGTGAAAGCAAAAGGCCTTGACATTTTAGAGACCTTGCCTTGTGTTTGGTTATGCTAGTAGTAAATCTTGACTGATGGCAGAAGAATTCTGGGTAAAAAACAAACCTATAAGAAACACGCTATTTTTTCCTTGATAAAGACAGAATTGCTCTTAAAAACAATTATTACGGTAACTAAACTTATAAGGCCCTGTTTGATTTCCGCGACACGGAAAACACAGACGAAATCCAGTCATAAGAATTGACTATATAATATGGAATGTGACGGAATTTGCCAAATTTTGGATGAATAAATTGGAAGTAGATCAGTACACTTAAACCAAAAAGCGATATAGACTAGTGTCTGTAAATATTAAGCCAACTGAAATATGAATCCTGCATGTTCTGTGTGAATGAATGAAAGAATGAATGGCACGGTTTTGTTTGCAACACACATAGTAAAGAGCTCCTGACATTTGCAGAGTACATGAACATAAACATAATCTCTAGAACTGCTGTGAGTGTCACTTCACGAGCATTTTACCTTTTTTTTTTTTTTTTTTTTTATAAAAACTGTTGTCATATCACATACAAACAGAAATATAAATTATGTTTATTTTTTATATGTCAAATAAATGTAAATATAGAATTCATCACAATTCATTATCTATTATTAAATATTAAATGGACACTGTAATATGAAGTATTTAATTAAAATAATAGGCAAATCACTGTAAAACAATATTATTACTTTTACTATTACTAGCTTCATTCTGCAGTTCTGCCTCCTCTGATTTATAAGATTTGATTGGTGTCAGCCGTTCTGTGCAACAGTGATATGCTTATCAGACACTGATGTTCCCTGGAGTAAGAGGACAGCCTGTCTCTTCACAGGAAACAAACAAACCAATCCATAATTCAGATCACCTCTTTTTCTTTCCTCCTAAGGGGAAGACGATGATGACGATTGCGGGGAAGAAAAGATGCCATCTTGCTTCGACTACGTCATGCACTTCCTGACGGTGTTCTGGAAGGTTCTGTTTGCGTTCGTGCCGCCCACCGACTACTGGAATGGCTGGGCGTGTTTCATCGTGTCCATCATCATGATTGGCGTCCTCACTGCATTCATTGGAGACCTGGCATCCCATTTTGGATGCACAATTGGCCTGAAAGACTCTGTAACTGCAGTTGTGTTTGTGGCGCTGGGAACCTCTGTGCCAGGTACTTAAAAACATGTCACATCTCACCCAAAAACATTAGCGTGTTAACGTTAACACAGGCAATTCATTTTTCCAGTTTAGCAGCGTTAAAAATATTTAATGCAGGAGAAGGGCTAGGGGTGGGCCACTCCACTCCTAACTGCTGCTTCTGTCTCTTTCTCTTTTTTTTTTCTTGACAAGAAGTGTTTATTTAGTCTCAGAATGTCTTTACGACCACATCAAATGAGAGACCTTTCAGATGCGTACTCCAACTCTAGACACTCAAACGAGTGAATGAAAGGTACAGGTGACAAGTGAGCTTTAGTAGAACAACAGTGAACTGTGGTCATATGAGATACTGTCAGGCCCTATGTCAGTAAAAAACAAATTGACCAGCCCTGTCAACCGTTATTCTGTTCTCTGTTATCATTTCATATTAAAGAATAAATTAAACTACTAGCATGCGTGTCAGATCCGCGTTATGTTAAAGGAACACTTTTTTGGAAATAGGCTCATTCTCCAACTCCCCGTGAGTTAATGAGTTGAGTTTTACCATTTTAAAAATCATCCAGCCGGTCTCCTGTTCTGGCGATATCACTTTAAGCATAGCTTAGCATAGATCATTGAATCCTATGAGGCCAATATAGCATCACGTTCAAAAATGACCAACAAGTTTCGATATTTGTCCTATTTAAAACTTGACTCTTCTGTAGTTATATTGTATACTAAATCCGGCAGAAATGTAAAGCTGCGATTTTCTAGGCCGATAAGATTATGAACTACACTTCCATTCTGGTCAAGGTATTTTTTCCTATTTTTTAGTCAAGGAAGTTTGCTGCTGTAACATGGCCGAAGCAGGCGCAGTAATATCACGCCGGTCACATTGGAAGTTACCTAGCTGGGAACTAATTTCAGGCGCTGCTAATATTACTGCGCCTGCTTCGGCCACATTTTCTGCTGGTATTAGTACATGATATAACTACAGAAGAGTCAAGTTTAAAATAGGAATATACCGAAATATCGAAACTCGTTGGTCATTTTTGAACGTGATGCTATTGGTCTAATAGGATTCAATGATCTATGCTAAGCTATGCTGAAAGTGATATCGCCAGAACAGGAAAACGGCTGAATGGATTTAAAAACGGTAAAACTCAATTTATTAACTCGGGGGGAGTTGGAGAATGAGCCTATTTCCAAAAAAAGTGGAGTGTTCCTTTAAGCAGCGGCAGCTCTTAAAGTAATAGCAGCCAAATAACCTAATAACCCAGCTGCTGTGATGTCTGTTAATCAAGAACAAAAGAAAGAGGAAAAAAAAATAGCTCTCAATTATACTGTTGAATGGCTTTAGTCACTAATTAAATATTAGAGAAAAAAAGAACAATATCAGTAATGCTGTCACAATCTGGCTGGGTTGAGGAGTAGAGATGGACGAGTAGAACCGGAGTAACTGAATGAATAAAGTTTATTAAAACAAAAACTGCAAAATGAACAAAACCGGGAGCAGGAAATGAGCACATGAAACAAAACAAACGGAAGTAACATCTACATTGACCGACAAACGGGGTGTGCAAACACAGACTCTTAAATACACTGAAACGGGGGCGTGGTCACAAACAAGATAACAGGATAACGAGGGGGAAATACAAATATGGGCATGAACAAACCAAATGGAAACAAAACTAGAGGGGAAGACAAGGACTAAACCATTAGAACTGGAAACATAGGGGGGAAAACACTAAGAGAACAGAACAGAACAAGACATAATCCTAACAAATGCTCACCTTCAGGTATAAAAAAAAATATTTAACAAATATTTTTTAAAAAGTCTTTGTGTTTCTACATTATTTTAAAAATTGAATGTGAAATAAAAGTATATTTAAAAACTTTAATGTTAGGTGGGATTAATCATGATAATATATGTGTGTGTGTACTGTGTATGTTTATTATGTATATATAAAAACACACACATGCATGTATATATATTTTTTTAAATTTAAAATATATATATTCAATATATTTATATATAATAAAATTATATGAATACAAATATGTGACCCTGGACCACAAAACCATTCTTAAGTCGCTGGGGTATATTTGTAGCAATAGCCAAAAATACATTGCATGGGTCAAAATTTTTGATTTTTCTTTTATGCCAAAAATCATTAAGAAATTAAGTAAAGTTCATGTTCCATGAAGATTTTTTGTAAAATTCCTACTGTAAACATATCAAAATGTAATTTTTGATTTGTAATTTGCATTGTTAAGAACCTAATTTGTACAACTTTAAAGGTGATTTTCTCAGTCTTTTTTATTTTTTTGCATCCTCAGATTTCTGATTTCAAATAGATGTATCTCAGCCAAATATTGTCCTTTCCTAACAAACCATAAATCAATAGAAAGCTTATTTACATCTCAGTTTTGTCAAATTTAACCTTATGACTGGTTTTGTGGTCCAGGGTCACATATATACATGTAAATATGTTTTTAATGAAGTCTCTTCTGCTCACCAAGCCTGCATTTATTTGATCCAAAATACGGCAAAAGCAGTAATATTGTGTAATATTTTTACTATTTAAAATAACTGCTTTCTATTTGAATATATTTTAAAATGTAATGTATTCCTGTGATCACAGCTACATTTTCAGCATTATTACTCCAGTCTTCAGTGTCACATGATCCTTCAGAAATCATTCTAATATGGTGCCTGAAAGTATTTCTGTCTGTCATTCTCTCACAAACCAGACACATTCGCTAGTAAGGTGGCAGCCATCCAGGATCAGTACGCCGATGCCTCCATTGGCAACGTGACGGGCAGCAATGCCGTGAACGTCTTTCTGGGCATCGGAGTGGCCTGGTCCATCGCTGCCGTATTTCACCAGGCACAAGGCCAGTATTTCCGAGTGGACCCCGGCACCCTGGCATTCTCCGTCACCGTTTTCACCATCTTTGCCTTCATCTGTATCGCCGTTCTCATGTACCGCCGCCGCCCCGAGATCGGAGGGGAACTTGGTGGCCCGCAGACTCCCAAAATCCTAACCACAACACTGTTTTTCAGTCTCTGGCTGACGTACATCATCTTATCCTCTATGGAGGCCTATTGCATCATCAAGGGTTTCTAAATCAGGCACGAGATGACAGGATGCCATCCTTAAAATCCTTGTATAGAGGACCGACAGGAGGAAAAGGTTCAAAGGACAAGTTCAAAGAGAATCGCAAGTGTTTTGTGTGTTTTTGTGTCGTCCACTGTTTTAAGTACGTGAGTATACATTTTTCTCTGCTGTTGAGGTAAAGATTTTGAACATTTTACTTCATTTCGATTCAATTCAAATGACGTATAACATTCAAATGTTATTTTTTGGCTAAATGGTACAAAAACGAATGACCTTTGAGTAACATTTTATTCCTCTGGTCATGTAATACATCAAAGATCCTGTCATTTTAAATCTCATTTATATACTTGAAACTTACTTGAGAAATGTTCAACAAGCAGAAATCGTAGCATAAATGAACTTTTCTTCATTCTGCGATGAACACATTTTGAACCTAAAAACGGGTGTTTTGAACAACGAATGGTGTTGCAAGATTATTATTGAGTTTTGTTAGATGTTAGGCCATAAAAGTGTGGATTTGTGAGCATTTCAAGCTTTTATTTGGAATTTACACAGGTCAGTGTTTTCAGTTTTTCAGTGTTTTTGTAACCTGAACGCCTGGTTACACAGGATACTGAGGATTTTTTCAGCAGTAATATGTTTTGTGTGTTTGTCTGAACTTGTATGTTACATTCTTTTCATGGACTTTCATATGTTTCTAGTGCAGGTAGCAGTAGTTTTAGGACATACAATCAAATCTTATGTCTGTCTCAGCATTTAGACAAAAAGATCTATGAGAAATTGTGTAAAAAGCAAGTTCAGAATTCATTTTTTTAATTCTTTTAATACTGCTATATGAGGAATGCATGTTATCTCTCCTGTGTTTTGCAAGTTTTTCCCTTTATCAAGGAAAGACTGTATTTTTTTTTTTTGAAGATTTCACAAAGAACAACACACATGTATGATAGAAAGTCAACGGCAACACTGGGAAACTGATCTTGTTGTATATAGTGTTCAGTCTTCAAATAGAAAATTCAGGATGTTTCACTATTTTTACCCATTTGAGGACACGGGCACACTGGTAAAAGCTTTTTCTTTTTTTCTTTTCACTCATTTTTGGTCAGGACGTACACTGCCGTTTAAAAGTTTGGGATCAATAAGATTTTTAATGGTTTTTAAAGACATTTCTTATGCTGATCAAGTCTGCACTTATTTAAAATATATTGAAAAAATAATATTCTATAGTTTTCTATGTGAAAATATTTTAAAATGTAATTTATTCCTGTGATACAAAGCTGAATTTTCAGTATTATTACTCCAGCCTTAAGTGTCACATGATCCTTCAGAAATCATTCTAATATGTTGATTTATTATCAATGTTAAAAACAGTTGTTCTACTTAATATTTTGTTGGAACCTGTCATTTCCCCCCAGGATTCTTTGACAAATAAAAAGTAAATAAAATAGAAATATTTTGTAAACATTGTTGTAACATTATAAACTACCATCTACGTCTTTTTTTGAAGAAATGAATACTTTATTTACCAAGAATGTGTTAAATTGATAAAAAGTGATAGCAAACCTTATTGTTAGAAAAGCTTTCTATTTTCAATAAATGTGGTTCTTTTAAACATTTTATTTATTAAAAACCTGAAAAAATAATCACAGGTTCCAGAGAAAATATTAGGCTGCACAACTGTTCCCAACATTGACAATTTTTAGATCTAAAAATCATACAATCATGGTTGGAAAAGGTTTAAATACACAAAAAGACACTGGAAAACCAAAGAATTTATGGAACCTGAAGGATTTTTCTGAAGAACAGCAGTTTAACTGTTCAGGACAAATAAGGGACTCATGAACAACTATCACTAAACAAAAAAAAAAAAAAACAGCTGTGGATGATTCAGGTAACTACACAGTATTAAGAAAAATGTATGTAAACTTTTAAACAGGATCATCTTTATAAATGCAACTATTATTTTTCTAGTGGACTATACCGGTATGTAAACATCTTTTATGTAAAAAATTATACTACGGTGCGTTGAATGCTTAAATCTGATTGGCTGACGAACGCACCGCAAAGGTATGCTGCGTTCCAGGCAGGTTTTTGAGCTTGTAAATCAGGACTTCAAACCATGATTCAAGACTTTGTAGCATTCCAGGCAAGTCACGCCAAACGGCCCAAGCGCATTTATTATTTTTATATTATTAATAATTTGATTGCAACGTTATATTGTCCTAAGCTCTATTTTTTCCACGTGTGCCACTTGCATAAACACCGCATCCCTAAAGGCTGATATTGTTGTTTCTCGGGCTACGTTATGCCAAAACTCGGAATGTCGAGTACGTCGATCTAGTACGAGTTCCCGGGTGGGAAATCACGGGTTTGACTGCCTTTCCAGAACACTTTCACTTTCACGGGTAGAAGTTTGGAAAAACACGGGTAACGGGTTGCCTGGAACACGGCAGTAGTTCCAGGCAACTCTTGACTGCATTAACTACATGTCTATACACGCAAACAGTTAGCACACACGTTAGCATACGCGCGCTAATGTTGTTAGCGCTGCTCTGACTAACAACTTAAAAACTACATGACATTTTTCTTAAGTATTGGCTGTTAAGAATTAAGATTTGAATCACAGAAATAAATGATATTTTAACACAAATTAATATAGAACATGATTTTAAACTGTAATAATATTTCACAATATTACATTTTTCCAGTACTTTTGATCAAGTAAATGCAGCCTCGATGAGCATATATATAAATTCTTTAAAAAACATTAAGAATCTTACTGATCCCAAACTTTTGAGTGTCAGTGTATCATTGTGTACACACGGGTGATGGCACTGTTTATCTACTCCAGCACGAGTCACTCGGCCCCCAGCCTCATTTACAGTTCATTTTACAGATACATTGTTGTACAAGTAGTTTTCCCTCGCTTATTGTGCGAGTGTTCAGTACCTGTAAGTTTCATTTTGATTAATGTTATCTGTATAATACAAGCTTTTTATTTATAACATTGTTTGTTGTTTCAACAGTTGAGTTTAGTCTTTTTTTCATTTTGGTTTTGTGGCATATTTGTGGCACATTCATTAGAAGGGATGTATATTATTTTTGCAGTGTGAGGCCTCCTCTACACCACAACAAAGTAAAGGTTTAGGTTACAAGTTCATATTAAAGAAATACTCCTTTTCAGAGTTCAGGCAAAGGTTTGTGTGTTTATTGATGATAATGTGGCGCCCTCTTGTGTCAGAATAATAGAGAGTCCTGAATTTGAACTACTGTGTAAACAAATCCAAGGGGTTGGCGGACCTTTTGATCTTTACATTTTCATGAACTTTTGTGCTATTTGGGAATTAATGAAAAAATAAATAAATAAATCAAAATTAGCGATTTTACTCAGAAAGAGCAACTTTTAAAACATTTAGCAAAGCTGAGAATAAAAAAAATGTATACATTATACAGCTAAGTACATGGCTTTTATTGTTCTGAAAATTACTATTTTAAATACCCTGATATTTCCATATAAGTGTTGTTTATGTTAACTAAAAAAACTGTTAAAAATCTTTTTTTTTTTTTTTTAAATAAAGCTGAAATAAAATAAGATAAAAATATAGAGCCTTAAAAACAAAAGTAAAAAAAGGTTAAATAAAAAAGAAAGAAAATGTTGCCTTGGCAATTAAAAATATAAAATATGTGTCATTTGTAAGTTTAATATTACTAAAACTGAAAATGATATAGAAATATTATCAAAAGCAAAATACATATTGTTAAAAATGAATTAAAAACAACAAAATCACATACAATTACTAAAAATAAAAACTAAATAAATTACATAGAAATACTATCAAAAACGATTGAAAAATGAAAAAATCACATCAAATTACTAACAATAAAAACGAAAATTAGAGATATTGCCTTGGCAATTAAAATATAAAATGTGTGTGTTACGTTTAAGTATAATAATTTTAAAATTGAAATAAAAATAAATATTATCGATTTAATTTAAAATGAAAAAATCACATAAAATTACTCAAAATAAAAACAAAAATTAGAGATGTCACTTTGGCAACTAAAAATATGAAATATGTGTGAGACGTGTAATTATAATATTACTAAAATTGATACAAATTAAATAGAAATATAATCAAGACAAAATTACAAAAAAATTAAAAATTAAATGAAAGATGTTACCTTGGCAGTTAAAATATATAATATATGTGTGACTCATTATAATATAATATTATATTAATAAAACTGAAATAAAAATTAAATAGAAATGTTATCAAAAACTTATTACCAAAGCACATAAAATTACTAAAAATAAACAAAATTAGAGATGAAAATATGAAATATGTGTGACACGTGTAAATATAATATTACTAAAACTGAATGAAAATTAAATAGACATTTTATCAAAAATGAATTAAAAATGTTAAAAGCACATAAAATTACTAAAACTGAAACAAAAATTAAATAGAAATATTATCAAAAACTAATTAAGAATGACAAAAGCACATACAATTACAAAAAATAAAAAAAAATAGAGATGTTGCCTTGGCAATTAAAAATGAAATATGTGTGACATGCAAGTATAAAATTACTTAAACAAAAATAAAAATTAAATAGAAATGTTATCAAAAATGTATTAACAATTACAAAAGCACATAAAATTACTAATAATAAAAAATGAAAATACTAAAATAAAGATGAAAATTAGAGATGTTACCATGGCAATTAAAAATATGAAATATGTGTGACATATAAGTATAATATTACTACAACTGAAATAAAAATTAAATAGAAATATTATCAAAAATGAATAAAAAATTACAAACTAATAACAACGGAGAATATTAAAATAAAAACTTTTTAATGATTTTTTTTTTTTTTTTACATCTAATGAATAATAAAAAGTACATAAAAAATACTAAAATATCACTGTTTCTGGTTTTCCAGGACCTGGCCCTCAATATTAAAATTGATATAATCAACAAATCAGCTACATTAATCATTTATAGTCAAATTAAAATGTTTTCAGACACCTTCAACATTGTCACAGTATATTCGCTATAGTTTAGAAAATGGTAATAAAATATGAGAAGAACTCAAGAGTTAAACTGTGTCAAAACAAATTCATCTTGATAATGTCAGAAAACTTTGATAGAAAGGTAAGTAACACGTCAAAGTCAACATGTCAAATCTAATTCTTGGTCTCAAATTGATATCTGGTGTCTGAATACTTTTTGATTTGACTGTATTTCTATTTTTGCTAATTAAAAACTGATTTTTATGAACCATACATAACCAATAGCCATATGAGGTGAAATCAACAGCATTGTTTCATTTTTTTCTGCACATGTAGTGTTCTTTTTAGAAAAGCAAAAGCATAAAACATGCTGGCGCTGCTTAAAACGAGTTGCCGTAGGTCTGCCAAAAATAAAACCTAAGCACACGGAAGACTTTGGTTTCTTCATAGACCTTTATTTCATCATGATAATATTTTATTTACGATACACTTTCAGGAACACAACAGAAGTTTTGAGGCAAACAGTACAGTTTCAGGGGGGGATATGTTACTGTTTTGGCTCAGTTTGGAAAACAATATCCAGCAGTTCATATAATCCCGTGTGGAACGGAAGGACTTGTGTTTTCAACAATGCCGTGACGTCACGAGAGGCCTTTCATGAGCGAGGCTGGTAGATTCGAGAGCATCCACTTTAAACATGCTGCAAGTGACAGCCGAGGCCTGAATCTTCAGAGGCATTTCATCCAATCACAAATTTGCATATCCACATCTTAGATCTCAAGACTTCTCGTGTCTTTCTGATTTTTCAATCTTTTTGAATATCATCCACCAGCTGTTACCCAAAGGTGATATATATGCAATCATGCCTTTATACATTTGTCTGATGCGGTGACATGAAGCGTCCCTGATTGATATTTCTTCAGCCGTTTGATATTTTCATCTGAAATGAGCCAATGGTTAGTCGACTTGTATCCGTTTGCAAGTGTTAGGGAAACCAATATGCTTTAATCACATCATAAAAAAATAATACTGACCATGTTCAGAGCAATAATTGGAATTTTAGATGCTTTGCATAAAAAATTGTGGCTCAGATCCTTAGTGTGTACAGTATTCACCTGATCCAGAGAATGATTGCATCACAACGACCCACAAACATACACATACCCATTATATTCATACACACTGTATATTCACGTGTGTTTTCTCTCTTTTTTAAAATGTGTGTTTGATTTGTAAGCAAATGTGGAAATGCAACAGTCGTTCTGTATAACACCAATACATCTTGAGCCCAACGAAGGTATCGGAAATCTACAAGACATTCAAAGCCGCTCCACACAGCATGGAGTCCCACTTGAGTTTTTTCCTAAAGCGCCAAGTGCTGATTAATGTTTTCCCGAGTCCTCCAGGCTGCCAGGGGGGCGCTCATACAGACGACTCCCTTGCCGTTTTGGAGCGAAGAGCCTTTGTGCGGCTCACGAAGGGATGAGTTGTGCAGATGCAACCTGACGCCACTGTTAGGCCCAGACTGACCCACGCACAGAAGATAGACCATCCGTAACCATGGTCTACGTCGCTGGGCAGACCGTAGATGAAGGGAGGGTTCCTGGAGAGGTCGTATGAGACACTGGCTGCGTAGGTGCACAGTGAGATTGTGCAAAAGATTCCTGTGGGATGGAAAAAGTTTGAGGTTACTGATCTAATGAACACATGAGAAACAACAAAAACCATCTGGTGTCTTGGTATGTACCCCAATGTTATGTAAAAACAGTGAGAGACACAAAACTGTGTGATGTTGCTTTTATACAAACTTTACTGTTTGCAACACAAAGTCGCTGTTTTGACCCCCAATTTGCATATTTACACTTTCAGTCAAAAGTTTTTGAACAGTAACTAATTTAATGTTTTAAAGAAGTCTTTTCTGCTCACCAAGCCTGCATTTATTTGATCCAAAATATAGCAATCAGTAAAATTTTGAAATATTTTTACTATTTAAAATAACTTTTCTATTTCAATATATTCTCAAATGTAATTTATTCCTGTGATCAAACCTACATTTTCAGCATCATTACTCCAGTCTTCAGTGTCACATGTTCCTTCAGAAATCATTCTAATATGTTTATTTGGCTTGCATTACATAAATAAAATGAATGGGTTCAGAGCAGATTTCATATACCTGATGCATCCTTCAAAACAGGCTGAATAAAGGATGCAAAACAAAGACTGTCTACTAAGGATCCTTCAGATTAAGACGTCATTTGATGGGGCTTTATCACATGGCAGCCGAGATACGCAGCCTGTCTAGATTGCAGCATTCTATTTGAAAAGGACCATTAGTATTGAAGTAGGCATATTCAGATGCAGAGTCATTTGTGACCCTGGACTACAAAATTAGATTAGTCTCAATTTTTTGAAATTGAGATTTATACATCATCTGAAGGCTGAAGTTAGGCTAGGACAATATTTGGCCGAGATACAACTATTTGAAAATCTGGAATCTGAAGGTGGAAAAAAATCTAAATATTGAGAAAATTGCCTTTAAAGTTGATCAAATGAAGTTCTTAGCAATGCATATTACTAATCAAAATATATATATGATATATTTACGGTAGGAAATTTACAAAATATCTTCATGGAACATGATCTTTACTTAAAATCCTAATGATTTTTGGCACAAAAGAAAAATCGATCATTTTGACCCATACAATGTATGTTTGGCTATTGCTACAAATATACCCAAGCTACTTAACACCAAGGTCCAAGGTCACATTTGAATCCACATTTTTAAATGAATTGGTTTAATGAATGATTCAATGACTCATTTATAAGGGTAGTGGGCTGCATTCTAATATGCATACATCTGTCTCCAGCATATTTTTCCCTAAGAGCGGCCACGGCCATTTGTAAATTTTATGGGTCTAGCTTTGGGTCTCATTTGCTTCCAGCTCTTTTTTGCTGTACAAAACAGCTTGTTTTGCTGCTTGATATTGCAAATTGGTGTGTCTTACCATATTATTAAAATGTATTATCTTAATTATGAACACATTGGTTTGTAATCCAAACAGTTTTCCATTTACTGCATGTTATTATTCTTCTCGTTATTTCCCTATAGACCAAACATCACAGCTGCGCACGCATAGTGGTCACAGAAAAACACTGGTAACAAGTGAAATCCATGGAATAAGAGAAAAAAACTATTTTTGAATTTAACAAATAATTAGTCTATGTTAATCACTAAGGGAAATTTTAGTTTGAAAGCCAACCTTTATTATCAAATATCGACATGATATAAGTAAATGTATTTAAAATTACATCTTCAAAATATGTCTCTGGCATTGTTCAGAGGGCCGGTCCAAATGTGGGGGCGGGCCGCATTCAGCCCGCGGGCCTTAGTTTGGGGACCCCTGCTTTAGAGGGTCTGTTAAAACTCAATGGGCTCAGGGGAGGCCTCTGTAAATTTACCTTCTGTTGTTACTGTTGAACAATCCTTAGAAAAACGAGTGATTTATACACTTTTCAATGTTATAGTTTGAAACATTGGCATTGTTTAATTTTTGTACTACGATTTTTTTTCTCATCCAATATGTATACCTGGTATGTATATGTATGTATGTATATACACGCACACACAAGCAAGACAAGACAAATGAGACAGAAGGAGATAAGCAGATAAATAGACAAGACGTGGGAGAATGTACAAGGTAGACAACCATTTGGAAAGGAAAGAGAACCACCTACGAGAAAGTGTGCAACTGGGCGAAACGAGTAACAAGTAGCTGAGCAAAAGACGAGAAGAAAGTTAGATAATAAGCGAATAAGCGGAATTGTGTACCTGCCATGAGGAACAGGAGTCCAGACACATGCTGGGTGAGGCTCTCCTCCCAGAAAAATCCCACGGCGGCCACAATGCTTCCGCACAGCATCACGGCAGCAGCCATGCCCAAGAACCCCGCCGTGATGCGCCGCAGATCTGAACACCGTAAAAAAAACACACTGTTTCCATGACTACCGCCCACTTAGCCAACAACACTATACAGCTATGGGTAACACCTCATCTTTAGGAACTTTCACTGCGCTCAGAAATCACTTCCATGCAGTCCATGCAAAGTTTTGGAGTTGCTGACTGCAGATATTGATTCAGTATGTTTAATTTAAAGGTAATATTATAGAATCTGATTGGGACACATGCATGGAGGAAGAAAAGCTTAATTAGGAGGCATTTTAACGAGGACTGTAATTAAGGCATGCAGGCTCCCTCATGACTTGATAAGTTACATCACAGGAGCTAATAAGATTTCTTCCAACAGAAAATGACATTTGACCAAGTTTGTGTACACAAAACAGTACCGTGGGGCATGTAATTATATCATGAAGATGCAAGAAAAGGTTATGATTACATATTCATGACAAGACATGCAATAACTGCATTAGCACTAAACACATGAGCCGTATTCATATTTATATAACGGACAATAGAACCCAATGACTGTCTATTTTAAAATTTTAAATATCGGATTGAATATTTTAATGTATGGAATATTAAAATATCGACTATTTTTGGATAGTTTTTCTAGAAAAGAATATTTATGTATATGTGACCCAGGACCACAAAACCAGTCATTAGGGTCAATTTTGAAATTGATTTATTCATCACTTTTCATTTATGTATGATGTTTGTTAGGATAGAACAATATTTGTCCGAGATACAACTTTTTGAAATTTGGGATCTGAGGGTGCAAAAATATCTAAACATTGAGAAAATCGCCTTTAAAGTTGTCCAAATTTTTTTTTGTTTTTAGCAATGCATATTACCAATCAAAAATTAGGATATATTTTTGGATATATTTACGGTAGGAAATGTACAAAATGTCTTCATGGAACATGATCTTTAATTAATATCCTAATGATTTTTGGCTGCTACATATAAAACAAACTTTAAAAGCCAGTGTTTTATGTTTCTCTTTATCTTATCACATCTAACAGTACTTTCCTCCTGGGTAAAAAAGATAACTTAATACACTGAAAAATATTTTTTTCAAGGTTTTTCAAAGATTACTGGAGTACATTTTACAAGAAAATACAATTCCAGTCTTTCTGGAAGTCTCATGTTTAATTCAATGTGTTTCTTTTCATTTCTTTGTAATTACCCATGAAATTTACTAGCAATTTCTGAGTAAGATTTGTTTTTATACCAGTATTTAGAATATTAGTTTTTATATATGCAAAAGTGTATCTGTCTTTAAATTTAGGGCTTCTATTGCAAGGGAATTATTATATTTGAGGGTCCAAAATGTCCTTACCACTACCATACTTGGACTAAAAGCCAAAAAAAACATGGATAATGTAAAAGTACATCTGTTCTAACAATAAACATTAATTACAAGCTTAATAATCCACTGTATTTGCTATATTAATACCTAATAACATGTTCATCTTCTATCCAAATACATTTTTTAATCTATTTTTCAAAATACACTCCCAGTCAAAAGTTTTTGAACAGTGAGATTTTGAACAGTAAGTCACTTCTGCTCATCAAGCCTGCATTTTTTTTTATCTGAAGTACAGTAAAAACAGTAAAAATTTTAAATATAAAAAATATAACTGCTTTCTATTGGTATATGTTTTTAAAAAAAAAATTCTGCGATTTCAAAGCTGAATTTTTAGCATTGTTACTTCAGAAATCATTCTAATATTCAGGTTTGCTGCTCATGTATTATTATTATGTTGAAAACAGAATTTTTTCAGGTTTCTTCGATGAATAGAAAGCTCAGAAGAACATATTTTTTCTGAAATAGTGATATTTTGTAACATTATAAATGTCTTTATCATCGATAAAAGTATTCATTTCTATAATTTCTTCCGCCCCCAATAAAAATAAAAAAACTGGAAAGAATCCTGAAAAAAAAAGTACTCAACTGTTTTGAAATATTTTTAATAGCAATAAAAAAATGTTTCTTAAGCAGCAAATCAGCATATTAAAAAGATTTCTGAAGGATCATGTGCCACTGAAGACTAGAGTAATGCTGCTGAAAATTTAGCTTTGAAATCACAGGAATAAATCGCATTTTAAAATATATTTAAATAGAAAGCGTTTATTTGAAATAGTAAAAATATTTCAAAATTTTACTGGCTGTACTTTGGATCAAATAAATGCAGGTTTGGTGAGCAGAAGAGACGTCTTTAAAAACATTACAAATCTTACTATTCAAAAACTTTTGATTGGTAGTGTACATATACAACGTGTAAGCGGTATACAAATAAATTTAACTATTTTAGTATCATAATCACAATCATTTTCCATGGTATTGCACTGCATGGTTTTCAAAATGCAAAGCACACTTAACTCCAGCTTGCATGCACTGCTTAATATTCAATGCATATCAAGAGCTGTAGAAGGCGGTGAGGAAGCTTTGGGCGACTTACGTAAGAGGTGCCACTCGTCCTGCTGTATGGTCCTTGTCAGGTTGAGAGGGATGTTCCTGAGTCTAATGGGTTGAGAGAAATGGTACTTGACAGATGTGCATCGGTCTGCAATACCTGCACAGAGATCACAAACTGGTGTAACATGCCTGACCAAAGGACAAACTTTGCCTTTCAAAAGCAGCTTTACCAACGAAACTCCTAAATCTGTTCATAAACACTTTTTCATATCCTTGCTGTTATAATGTTTGCACATAATCTCTGCTACTGTATTTGTTTTGTTTGTCTTTCCCTGAACGCTCCAGCACTGGGCCAAGAACAAGTATAGAGCCAAGCACTGCTGAAACACCCGCCTCCCCGACAGAGTGACCTTCTGTCATTATTTCCGCCTGGGTTCACACCACACCACACAGATTTGGCTGGTGTTCTGTGCTAATTCTGAGAGCTGTTTTTCAGACTGCAGTGATCATGCGGTAAGACTGAGATGGATAGTTAGGTTAAAATACAAGAAACACTGCCTGGGGTCATAACGTAGAGATGCGGTCAGCTGCATGGCACTTCATTCACTCAAGAAAATGAATTTAGTCTGGCTAGTTCCTATCAGTTTCTTAGAAATGTGTGGGTGAAATTGAAATGTGCCTTGCTTGAATTGACTCCATTTTAATTCACAGCCAAGCCAACGAGAAAGCTTGAAAAAAAGGCTAGATGTGCACTTCTTCTGTATTCACTGATAATGAATTCAACTCAGGTTTTCTCAAAGTGATATTAAGTTGCAGCCATGTACTTTAAAGAATACTAAAACTAGTATTCCCAACCTGTTGACCAGTTTCCCATGATTTTTACTCCACAAAGATATTTAAAGATGATTGCTCTCACAAACAGCATTTTCTAGCTTAAAAATCTATCGCACCAGAGATGCAATCTTATTTAACATTTCTAAGTAATAATGTAATTTAAATGTTACATAAAAACATGCAATATATATATATATATATATATATATATATATATATATATATATATATATATGTATGTATATGTGACCCTGGACCACAAAACCAGTCATAAGGTTAAATTTTACAAAACTGAGATGTATCATATGTATGATGTATACATCATATGAAAGCTCAATAAATAAGCTTCCTATTGATGTATGGTTTGTTAGGATAGGACAATATTTGGCCGAGATACATCTGTTTGAAAATCTGGAATCTGAGGGTGCAAAAAAATCAAAATACTGAGAAAATCACCTTTAAAGTTGTCCAAATTAAGTTCTTAACAATGCACATTACTAATCAAAATTTACATTTTGATATGTTTACAGTAGGAATTTTACAAAAAATCTTCATGGAACATGATCTTTACTTGATTTCCTAATGATTTTTGGCATAAAAGAAAAATCAATAATTTTGACCCCTACAATGTATTTTTGGCTATTGCTACAAATATACCCCAGCGACTTAAGACTGGTTTTGTGGTCCAGGGTCACATATAGTCACGGGTGAGAAATCACACAACAAGGTAGCTCGGTGAAATAGCCCCGGAGGGTGGATTTATTTAAATACTTTTTAAAAGTGAAGGAAAAAATAAGGTGAGTGCTATCTTCGTGGCTGGTGCTCCTGTGAAGTCCTCGTTTCTCGTGAAGGTGGGTGTCCAGGCGTGCTCGTTCTGGCCCTAAGAACGAGAGGAGACAGTAAGGGAGAGATAAGGGGTGGGTGGGGAATGACCCCTGACAGACCTGCAAAAGCTGAGTTCATCGGCGTTGGCGGCCCCTGGCCCGATGTTGCACTTCAAAGTGGAAGTCCTGGAGCGCAAGAAACCAGCGGGTCACCCTGGCGTTGGTATCTTTAGCTAGGGCCATCCACTGCAGGGGGGCATGGTCGGTCAACAGGGTGAACTTATGGCCGAGGAGGTAGTAGCGCAGCTCCAGGACTGCCCACTTGATGGCCAGGGCCTCCTTCTCGACGGCGGCGTAGTTCTTCTCTGCCTTGGACAGCTTCCTGTTGATGTAGATTATGGAATGCTCCTCACCTTCCTGGATCTGTGACAGGAAGGCTCCCAGTCCGGTATCGGAAGCATCCGTCTGCAGCAGGAAGGGGCAGCCGAAGTCGGGAGCGCGGAGCACAGGCGACGAGGTAAGTGCCGTCTTGAGCCGAGTGAAGGCTTCCTCGGTGGCTGTCGTCCAACAGATCTTCTCAGGCTGCCCCTTCCTGGTCAGGTCTGTCAGGGGGGCGGCTAAAGAGGTTAGTTCAGCCCGCCGGACCATGACGTCGTCCAGGTAGGCAGCCGCATAAGCTTGGTGGGGCCTCAGGATGATGTCCATCATGCGCTGGAGTGTTGCAGGCGCTCCATGCAGGCCGAAGGCGAGGGTCCGATACTGCCAGTGGCCACTAGGGGTAGAGAAAGCAGTCTTTGGTTTAGCAGAAGAGGTAAGTGGTACCTGCCAGTATCCCTTGGTTAGGTCCAGGGTAGAGATGTACCGGGCCCTCCCCAGGCGGTCCAACAGCTCATCGACCCGAGGCATGGGATAGCC